>NC_091013.1:97606937-97919228 GCF_041296385.1 Aphelocoma coerulescens | reverse complement strand
GTGGAATATGCCCAGAAAGGGACATGGCTTGAGTGAGCTAAATACATAATTTAAAAGATTATTTACTGGTTTCCTTGACCAGCATCTTGTACTGTCTTTTGTGTCATTCTTATCCTTGTAATGGATTATCTTGGTCTCCATAAAACACATGATGGGGATGTATTTTTGCTGTTGAAAAAGTCTCCAATGACAGAAAGGATGAACTCCAGATGAGCAATGTACTTTCATACTCATATTTTCTCAGCCTGTACAAACTCTTGCTTCTGTTTTCCTCCCCAGAGCTGTGAAAGTTTGGGATGCTGAGACCTGCTCTCTATTTTGCCATGGCAGGAGACATCTCCCCTCCCCCTGGGGACTGTGGACCCTATTTTTTTTTTTATTTTTGACAGTGCTTTGCCTTGCCACTGACCTGAAGAGCCTTAACACTAGGCTGTGATTTAAATGTCCTTTGTCCACAGATCAGGCCACTTTCAGAGACTCTCCTGGGAAGGACTGGAGTTGAAACCATAGTGGACCAGACATAAGTGTTTGTTAAGCTCAAGGTGAAAGACTTGAGGTGTAGGGGCCAAATGATCTTAGGATAATTTCTGTAAGCCTCAATTTAGATTATATGTCACTGTGAAACTCCTCTTTGACCTTAACTCCCCCATTGTCCCCAGGAGATTAATCAAGCCTAGCTGGAGAAAGGAGGGAATTCCTTTTGGGTATAAAATCATAACATTTCTAGACTTTTTTTCCTGTTCTTGGAAAACACAGTCAGCATGTGGATGACAACTATAAGAGTCATGTGGAAACTCACTTTTGGAATAACGTGAGAGCATAATAAAGAAAAAGCCCGGTAATGCTTTTTCATTTTCACAGAAGTGTGAGGATGATAGGACTTCTCGCTGTGAGCTTTCTTTCTGTTCAGGATGAAACTATTAAGAGAAGCTACACACACACATGCAAGCCCCTTAGCTCTGAAAGCTCCCGTGCTCTCTGTGTACTGCTGCTGTCTGAAAGTATCATTTGTGTATTGCTCCGTTTCAAACGCATCTCCTTTTTGTTCTCTCTCTCTTTGTCTTTGGAAAATGTTAGAGCACTAAGCTGAGCAGGCTGATGGTGCCAGGTATCCTTTGTACACCCACACAGAGACTCAGAAATAAACATCCCTGCTGCGACCTGGAAGATTTCTCTTCTTAATAGCGTATGGGCACACACACAGAGCAAGTGGCAAGAGGAGTCCTTAGCACGCTCTCCATACCTTTTGTTTGATGTGCAGGTTTGTGTACAATAAATTAGGACCCACGCTTGGGGAGTGCATCTTTTTATATAAGAGGGTCATCTTGTAAGTGGGGCAGGTCAAAGAATCTCGTGTCCCATACTAAGCAGCTTTGACCCATGTAATGCACATCAGACTGTCGCTCCTAATTTGATAAACTAAATGCTAGATGGATAATCCTGCCTTTCTTTTTCCCCTTCTCCTCTTTCTAAATATATCCATGTATCTCTGGCTCCTGACTGTGAACTTGTATCTACCTTGCTCCATAGATTAATCATAAATATGGATATAGATGACAGAAGGTTAAGGGCATGGCAGGAAGGCTAAGCAACTCTGCTCCATTTATCATTGCCACGCTGGATGTTTGGGGGGTACCTCACCTGTCCCAGCTTCTTTGACACTTTTCAAGCAGTGTCAAGAGCAAAGGTATTAGAACAAACAGGTCACAAAAGCACTAATTTAAATCTTCCCTTCCTGGTTATCTTTGTCTGAGCAAATGGCTCTCAACCCTCTGTGCCTTTTTGAGTGAGTAGGAGAAAAAAAAAAAAAAGTCTGATTATTTTCAGTCAGATTGAGCAGATTTGCTCTCAGGTACAGACAGCCAGACCCCTTGACTGCTGTAGGTCACCAGGATGTGCAAGGTGTTTTGAAGGGGCTGATCAATTGATGACAAATATTTGTAGACAATCATTCAAACTGAGTTTAAGAGTTTTGGAAAATTACAAAAATGCAATGTCATATTCTAGAAATCAAAGACCATTTTCTTTTTTGCACTGGGCAAATGGAATAAAATATGAATTAGAATTAGTTTAAAAACCATCAACACTTCTGAAAACATCAAGTTGAAGATGAACAATAGAGTCTCTCTGTCATTCTGAGCAACATGGACAGGAGGAGCGTTATGTGCCAGGTGCAGGTTCTGCTGGCACGCAGCCTACAAATTGGGGCAACACGCTTTAAGGAAGATATAAACAAGCAGGAGAGAGCCCAGAGTGGAGCAGCAGGCTTTCCAAGAGGCTGAGAAAATAGGACCTGCACAGGAAGGTTAAAAGAGCTAGAGCCATAAAAATTTGCTTGCTCTAAATAGGGAAGGCAAAGAGAAACCTAAGAGTCTTTGTTCCTATAGATTGTTCTTTTAAAAGTGGTATTGATCTGTTGTGCTGCAAATCCCCAAGATGAGAAGTAATAGGTTAAATACTTAGAAGACTTCCTAACTGTAGGACTAGGAGTGTACTGGAAGGGGGTAGCGTAGGTGGAAGGATGTGGAGCTTCTTTCATTAGAGCTTCTTCAAACCGTGTAGGTAGATATTCTACAGGAACAGATTCGAAGGAATATTTGAGCCTGTCTTGGTGCAGTGGGCTGAACCAAATGATGTTCTTGAGGTGCTTTCTGGTTCCACCTTGCTGTAATTTCTGTGATTCGACACAGTCAAACTAGTCTGACTTCTGTGTAAGCTGGGTGCCTTTTTTCACCCAGCTAAAATTACTCTAGTCTGAAACAGATGAGATAACAGGAAAGGAGTAAATTTCATGTAAGCAAACTTTTCCAAACGCTTGTTGGATTTGTTTCTTTACTCAGTCTCTTTTAGGAGATTATTAAGGAACAAACTTGTCATTGGATATGAGATAAAGCTGTATCATAAATAAAATAAGAAGAAAAGCAAAATTTACTGAATAAATAGAGCAGGAATATATAGCTGGTTCTCAGCATGAAAAGATGCCACAGCTCAGCGGATGTGTCACTGAACAGTATTATGTCTGGTGTTTAATATGGATTAATAACCCAAAAATGGGAAGAATACATAGAAGGAAAAATGTGTAGATAATACAGCAATGTTGAGGTTACCCAAGCCTATAAAAGACTCTGAGGAGGTCTGACAATGAGCTTGCAGAGGCAATTTGCAAGCGTCATAAGAGTAAATGAAATGCAATATGGCAAAGGCAAGGTGATGCACTCAGGGAACAACATTAGAATTAGTCATGCTCGTTTCTGGGTTCTAAAAGAATTGTAACTACTCAAAAGAAAAGAATGAGAAAAAAAAAGGCACGACTGAGCAACTCAGTGAAAACATTTGTTCAGTCTGTAGTGATGGTGAAATAAAAGGATGCAAGATGAGAGAGTGCATTAAGAAAAAGGTAGAGAATAATAGATAAAATAATACAGTACCATTATATAAATTGATGGTACGTGCTCTCCTTGTACACTCTATTCATTTTGCTCACCCTTTCTCTCAAAAGAAAATAGCAGAAATAGAAGAATGACCAGAAAAAGGGAACCAAAATTACTGGAGTCTTTTAATAGCTTCTTCATAAACAATGATTAAAAAGAGCAACACTGTTTTCTTGAGAAAAGACAAATAAGTAGCATTGTGGCAAAGGTATAGAAATAGTCACCACAAAAAAGAAGTTCACTCAGCTGTTCCTATTTACTTTTCATTTTATTAGAAGAACAACAGGGGAAGCAATTACATGAAAAAAAATCAAACGAGTTTAAACCCCTGAAGAGGAAATACTCTTTTACAAAATGCCTAATTAACATATGGAACTTGTTGCCACCCGATAAAATCAGAAACTCAGTGAGAGCTCAGTAAGATTCAAACCCAACTCCTATTTGGATACTGGTAAGATTTACAGATGAAATAGGGAAGAGATGAAGATATTAAATAGGAGGTATTAACGTAAGATATGAGGATGCAAGGGATCTTGCATCTTCTCAGTCTGAGGTAACAAAAAACAGATCAGCAAGTAGCTTGAGAGTAAAAGTTGATCTTTCATTGCACCATGTTTTTGCATGTGTGGCAAGTACTGGGCATTTTGGAAGCTTTTCTCAGTAGAAGCTTTTTGCAAAGATGGGTTGTGGAAGATGTCAGTGTCTCGATATCTGTTTTACGAACTGTGGTATTGGAACAGTTTGGCAATAAGACAGCTGCCTTCCAGTCCTGATTCTGCCTCTGACCCTTTTTTGGGTGTTTCAAATCCTCTCTTCTGCTTCAGTTTACCTATCTGAAGATAGGCTGCACCAATGCAGTCTTGTGGATTAGGAGACTTCTGAGGATTGATCAATGTGACTCCTGTTTGTGAGTCACTTGGATGGGCAGAGATGAAGTGTGCTGTTGATAGCTGTTCAGTGAAAGCCCTGGCAGTATGATAGGCTGCAGTGTCATGATGTTCCTGCACTATTTCACGTGTGGCTGGCCCTTGAAAGAGGCAATCGTGTCTCCTCCACCCAGGCACGAATTCCCCTTTCTCCTGCCACCCTGTGGTGATATAGCCATATCTGTAGCACTCAGGACCCTGCTGATGGGTCAGGATTTCCTTTGCAAGACGTTATTAAAACACACATTAGAAACGTGACGTCTTCCCCTGCCCGCTCTGTTTTTGCTAGCCCCTATGGGCCAATATCCTTCCTCCCCCAAACTGATGCTGATAACCACTTCTATCATCCATACTCAAACGGTTTGTGTGCCTGCAGCACTGCCTTGCCTTTCCTGCCTGCATTAGCCCCACTCCAGAGCAGTTCTTTGGTATGCTTGTCTTCTGTCAAGTTCTGATTCAAATCCAGATCCTGTGTTGTAATTCATGACTTGGGAATAGACTAGGAAATACTGGTCTTGTTTTTCAGCAAAAACAAAGACAATTGTTTATTTTTTTTTCCCTCATATGAAACTTGCACAGAATTCACTCCTTTAACAGACAAGGGAGATGAAAGGATCAACTGCACACCTGAAATCTTGACAGCTCCACCTCACCTAGATGTCAGCTGTGCAATATGCTGTGCATGAGCCACAAATACATATATCCCTTTGTTTTGCACTGCAGCTGTGATTTCTCTACACAATGACACAAACATTTTTGTGAGGGTGTGTTCCCTTCATTCCCCAGTGTCTCATCTGGCAGGGCTTGGGGCTGCTATGGAGCACACATTTACAATTCCCATCAGGCAAGCTTGGCCTAAAAAACAATTAAAGTATTTGAATACATGGTTGTGGTTGAAATCTGCCCTGTGTTAGAGGAATGTTTAGTCATCTCCTTACTAGAACAAAATCCAAGCTAGCACTTAGCTGGTACGTTCCTAAGTGCTTTACAAATATCAATTAATCCTCAGGTGTGAACACATCCCATGCTTTGTTTTTCACATCAGGGCTTTAACTCTCTAATCCTAAAAGCAAGAGCCTTTACTATCAGAGATAACTCTGCTCTCCTGCCTTCTAGAGCATCTTCAGCCTCCTCCTCTCCCTGCTCCATGACCAGGGAGGGAAATTGCTGCATTATTGCCTTTTGATGCCATCTTAATACCTACCAAAAAATTGTGTGAGCAGTAAATCCCTGCCCCCACCCCCTTCTCCCTTTTCAGGTAGAGAAACTGAGGGAGAATTTGTATCAGGACTTTACAGATCCTTCTGTTCCCAGTTCTGTCCTCCGTTCAGCAGGACACACTTGCCTCACAGTGATCACCAAGAAGGATACAAAGGAAGTGAAGTATAAGAAGGAAAGGAGAGATGCCTTTCTCGCTGCAGTGACAAGGAACTGATGGACTCCAGGGAGATGCTTTTCTTCCTGCCCATCAAAAAACAGTGCCCCTCCCCTAGATAGGCTCCAACCAGCAGAGGGAAAATCGTGATTTAGACTTTTTCCCAAAATCAATTAGACTCCTTCAGTGATAGAAGCAATTTGTGTGACTTTTAATCTTTCGCCAGCTCAGCCTGATCAGCACTTTCTGAAGAATGTGGAGCCAATGTCTCTGCTAATCCAGGTAAATCAGCCATATCTGGAGACAGACAGACAGAGAGGGAAGGAAGGGAAGCTATTAAAACCAAAGAAGGCCCTTTCCAGGACTAAAAGGCATCAGTGAGGTACCTGATTTATAGGAGGAGAGTTGCCTTTCAGTCATTTTTAATGGAATATTATTAAAGGAAAATCAGGAGCTGTGAAACCTTTTGTGTCTCATCTCCTAATGTATTTATTTCTGCAGCAGGGAACCCTGTTAACCCCACCAGGTAATGTATTCCTCAGCTGGCACGGGCGGCAAGGTTGTCCCCTAGAAATTTTATTATGGAACAAACTCAGTTAAATATTTGCACATGGAAAGACTACCTCAAGGTTTCAGGGGTCTTAAATTTGTTTCCAAGGAAAACTGTCTGGTAGAGCTGCTGAATCTTCCTATATGTGGGTATCAAATACCATAATTTTCTCTCTGGCTTTTTTTCCCTTTGTCAATGCAAATAAGTATAGATAGATGGATGACTAGATGGATGCTTGCCTAAGGCAATGTCAGGCTCTGGGCAAAGTTTGGGTCACACTTCTGAATTGCTTTCCCGTAATTTCTCAAGCCGACTAATAGTTGAGATTGTCGTCATTGTGAGAAAGGCAAGTTCCACGTAGCAAATGACACACGAGCCTCAATCCTACAGACACTTAAGTACCTGTTTAATTTTCTGTGCTGTGAATAGTCTTGCAGCAATTGCTGAAAACTCTCATAGAGGACTGTATTGAAATGACAACCTCAAATTTGACTGATGTGAAAGACTTTTATCATGATACCAAGAAGGACTCTGCAAGAGTGAAGATGGCTGTACGGGACGTGTCCTCTGCTTTCTGCATTCCTGCTTTCAGCCCATTCTTAACTCTTCCTCAGTAATACTTCATAGTACATGCCAACATCCTTACAAAGTATAAAAAACACTTTTTCATTGGATTTCCAACTGGATGGTACTGTTGCATGGGAGGAGGTTCCTACAGGTACCCTCCATTTTGGCTGACATAATGGTCAAGGAAGCATGTGCAAAACTAGAAGGATTTAGGTATTGTGTGAAATAATGAGCCATGTGCCTTCAAAGCCTCTGTGGATATAGATCATGTACGTATCTTTATACTTTCCTGTAAGAATCACCCCCTAGGGTCACTGGTTTCAGCCAGAACAGCAACACAGTGGGAAGTGTGTTTACATTCAGATGTTACCAGCTCAAAAAAGACAGAACCAGTAAAAACACAAATTTGATTTTATAGGATCAAAAAAGAGAACACTGCAGTGCTTTCCTTTTTATTGCACTAGGCCTTCCAAGCAGGCTTTGTGTAAACAGCATGAAAGTAGCTACAACAGCCAAATTAGGCAAAATCCGATAGTAGCCTGATGAGGAAGGTGTAAGTTGCCTTCTGGCAGGGCCTCCCACGGCTGCCTGCTGAATGAGATTCGGTGTGGTTGAGCAGTGTGTGTCATCGCTCGTGTGTGGGCACACGAACAGCAACCCTGCCATGGTGCTTCCTTGGAAGCTTCTGTTCAGCAAAGCCATAAATGACAACACACGGTAGAAGCTGGTGGAGAACCAGGACCTGAAGCGAGCCAGAAAGCCAGGTTACAGTCTATGGTCTGAGTATCACTGGTGTAAAGCTGATGTGAAAATAGCTGCTGCCACTTCTGAGTGTACCACTGAGGTATCGCTGTGCTTTTCTTCTGGAGGGTCCTTGCAGGCTGACACTGGTGTGTGGTTTGCAGCAGTCTGTGTGTTGTGTGCTCTGTGGTAGCTTGGTAATATCTCATACTGGTGCACAATCAGTGCTCTGGTGCAACCATGTTAGACACAGGTCCATTTAAATTCTTCTCAGGCTTTTTGCATGTGTGTGTGCTGAAATTGTGATGTATTAGGAACATATGGTGAGCTCTAGACAGAGCTGCCCTGCCAAGGGTGTATTTCATCAAACAGTCATGCAGCAGTCTCAACAGATAGTCAGGTTTGGTGCAGTCATTTAAGGACCCCAGTTACATGGGCCACAAGAGCTCTCAGATACTCTGATATTCTGTTTCCAGACTTGGTATTTTTGCTGGGCAGCAGAGCTCTGGCCTAGCAAATTCAATGGAAGGTTTCCCTGTGGGCTTTGAAGAGCTGTGCTCACAGAAAGGGCTACATTCAAACCAGTTGGAAAAGTGGATATTTTTCCCCAAATGGCAAAGTGATGATCTTGCAAAAGTTTTCTTAGCAGATTTCAAAGAGTCAAAAGGTTCTCCATCTTTTTAGCCAGAAGAAATTCTTCCACATGAGAAGTCTTTTCCTTTTCTTTTGAGGAAAAAAAAGAAAAAAGAACAGATTCTTAATTCATTTAGAAACTGAAATTTCCATTTAAAAAGTGTTTCAAAAGCCAGTTTGCAAGCAGATGCAGATCCATTCTTTCTAAAATCCAAAGATTGTGGCACATACTCATCTACAGTTGCAGTTGGCTTCCCAGCCTCTCTGCCCTGCATCTCCCCCCAGGAGATAGTACGTGAGAGCCCAGTCCTGGTCCTTAATCCCAGCAAAGCTGAGCATGCTGCAGCTGGTCCCCAAAGATTGCTGCACAATGTAAAATGACTACATAAAATATGTGGATATACTGTGTACTTTCTTAATATAATATTTTCCTTACTTCAATACCCTCTCACAGTCTCATCCTCCATCCATGCTTTCCTCCAAGGGAACTTGAGCCTTTCTAATTTTAGGTTTTCATTTTGTTTTTGTAGATTATGTTTTTGTTTATTGCCTTCTGTCCCTCTGAGGCTCCCATACAAGACTTAGCTGCACCTGGCTTTTATTTGAAGAAAGTCCAAGCTTGCTTCTCGCCTGATCTCATTGGGTTCTCTTTTCTCATATGTGTTGTGGGATTTTGTTGGTTTGGTTTTGTTTATGGTTTTTTGTAGCCACGGATCCCTTGGGCTTCTAACATGCCTTTTGACATGGGGTGATGGTCTGTCATCTCTGGCATGTTTCTAGAGGCAGGGAAGAATAAGGATGCTGTGCAGTGATGTTTAATTAAAATGTGGAATGTTTACATTCAGAGGCACGTATTTCATTTGTGCACATATGTAGATGTGTGCATGTGTATGTGTCTTGCTGCTAATTGCTCTGAGCCCCTTTCTTGCTTTCCTGTGCTGGCATTCACTGTTCCCTGTTTGCTACAGGGGAAAGAAAAAGCAGAAAGCACACCGAAATGTCACAGCTGAGAGGGTTTCTGTAATCCTCCAACATATGTTCAACATTAAAGCTCCTTCAGCAAGTCTGATGTGCTCACAGTCATCATGGGACCAGCAGTTAAAGCGCCCCAGTGCTGCCAGGAAAACGTTATCCTGGCCCTAATTGAGAGCGACTTAACTAATGTTTCATTTCCTAATTAGTCCTTGTCAGCCGCTGGAAGGCCGCGGATGCTGCTGGTGGCACGGGGCCCATCGCTGCTATAATTGAAGTTGTTCTGACAGTCTAGGGCTTTGGGGTGATCCATAAAGTAAGGCTGATGGTTCGGGACCAAATTGGGTGGAAATAGGAGAGAGGGTCGAGCATCAGCTCAGACACATTGTGAGCATGCTCTGCCAATCCTGAGCGGTCACGAATCAACTCTGAAATGACAGAGATGACAGAATAACAGTGAGGGAATGAGAGCATCACACCATGCTGTGCTCAGTGGGATTGCAGGTGGTTGGTGAAAGCTAGCCAAAGGGGGCTGCTGGGACTAAACAGAGTGGGGAAAAAGAAGATCCTTTGCTGGAGAGCAGCTAATGGGCATGGACAGGCCAATCACAAGGAATGCTGTGCTCACCTTCAGAGCACAGGGCAGCAAGAAGTACTTTGCCTTGACTTGAACCAAAGAGCAGTGAAGAACAGTATCGTCCTTAAGAGGTATTGGCCTCTTCTTCATCCTTATCGTTCTCTGGCATGAGTTTGGTGGGATGTACTCAGCCTCAGCTCCTTCATTTTTGAGCACCATGGCTGAGGTCTTGCCTTCCTTACCACCCCTGGCTATTCCCTGCTGGGACAAGGCATCCACATGGCTTTAGTGCTGATGTGCCAGCAGCAGAACCAACACACAAGGCACGAGCACCCTCCTGCCATGCTAGGGATGTGGGCACTTCACACAGTGTCACATCAGCCTGGGACAGGGTATTGGGCTAGTGATTGAGAAAGAAAGTACTAGAAGCCCCTTCCAGATGGAGATAGGAGAGGATGAGAATCTGAGTTTGAGATCACATTTTAGCTAAAAAGAAATGATTTATGGTTGTTCAGCAGAGGAGTTGTGGTAAACAGTGGACTGGGATGCATCTGGTGGAGGAACTTGGCTCATCATACAAATCCCAAGAGCTGTGAAGGGGAGCATCTGGGCACCCCTGGACTTGGCAAACACAGCTGGCAGGCAGGCACTCGAACGACAAGTGGGCAACAGGAAGCCTGCAGGAGGAAAACACAGACAGCGTCAGCTCTGAGGTTCACAGGCAGTGCATGATCACTTGCTGGCCTTCTTCAGCCAGCCAGGCCCATCTGTTCCACTCAGACTCTGGGAAGTGGGGCAGATGGGATAAAAGCATTTCCACAGTGGGACTGGGCTGGCTTCTGGGCCTCAGGTCCCATGGCAGTGCTGGCTGCATGCTGGGCTGTGGCAGTTCTGCCTGCGCCTCAAGAAGTCATGACCCTCACAATGGGGTCTGCAGCTCATGGGACATGTCACAAGAGGCACGTGCGCACTTTAGCAGGCAGTGGTAGCAGGGAGGCAACAATCCCCTTAACCCAAGATAAATTCCTGCCTCTCTTTGCTTGACACTGGCAACACTTTTTTTCTCTAAGGCTCTAATTTTATCTTAGTCTCCATCCAATGCCTTTCAAGGAAGGACAAGTCATAGAAAACCCTACATACTCCCAGGATACCTGCCTTCGGTGGGTGAAGGTGGGCAGTGACTGGCACTAGCTCTGTCTGGCAGAGGGTACCAGGGAAACACCCCCAGCAGGCCCAGCATACATAGCTGGGCATGCAAAGATCTCAGCTCGGCCCAGTGCTCTCCAAGGCTGAATGAGCCTCACAGTCCATTGGGTGAACTGATACAGTGTGCTGCTGCAGCTGCCTTGTAGGGTCCTTCACTGTCCCCAAACCATGGTGAGATGGCTGTCTGGCCACTCCAGGTCACACGGGATCTTCCTAGAGTGCACAGGTGCCAGGATCTGGGAGTATGTGCAGGTATCATGGTGGTTAAGAAGAACTCGACAAAGCTGAATAGACTCTCTCCTTAATTAACATATTCAGTGGTCCTGGCTGTGAGTGGACAAGCATACATGGACTTCAAGCACAGCAGCAGAAAGGCACTTGGCACCAGCTGGTGTACTGACATAGTAGGAGAAGGGGAGTTGGAGTGTGCTTGTCTATACTCAATGTACACATCTTAGAATCATAGAACAGTTTGGGTTGGAAGGGATCTTTTAAGGTCATCTACTTTAACCTCCGTGCAATGAGCAGGGAATGCAATAAACATTTCTTTCAGAGGCTCTCTTGTTTCCTAACAACCCTGAAAGAAAAAAAAAAAAAAAATAGGCTTTAGGATACATGTGAAGCCTCACTGTGTACGTAATTTCCATAGCAAGCCACCCACACTATATAGCTTGCTCCTGGTGCCTGCACAGGTGATTTCTCCCTTTGTACTGATCAAGTTGCTTGACCTTGGTGCCCTCTGTAAAGCTGTGAACTTGAAGGCAGCATAATAAATTCCCACTCATCCCAGGTGCCTGTCAGCCTGAAGCTCCCGCAGTAAGGTGAAGGGGGAAAGAGGGGGCTCGCGTCTCTTTACCAAAGCAGGCTGGCTCTCTAATGCCCTATTAGCATACCACACACAAGCATTCAGCTTTTAATTAGTTACGTGGTGTGATAATTAAGTAGTATTTCTCCACAATTTTCCTCTTGTGTGGAGCAGAGGGGAGGGGGATGGTGTCTGTTGGGGATGGGAGTTGAGGTTGTTTTAACATTGTAAGTAATTGCAACCCCAAGGAGAAGCAGAAGCAAAATGCAAACTCTCCCTGGGAAAGCAGTGGAAGCCCTGTGCTGGGCTCTCTCCTGTCCCTCCTCCCATTCCCTCTGGCATGGGCCTACCCTCCTTCCATCAGCAAAGTGCTCAGTGGATAATAACACATCCTCTGGAGCATCCTCCTCTCCGTGTCAATGTATGCACCTTCAGATCCTGGTGGGCTGCGGGAGAGCTATCCTCCTGCCTAGATTGACAGCTGTTAGGAAGAGGCGAGGAAGCTGAAGAAGAAAGCTCTGGATAGGAAGAATGACAGGCTTTTCCAGAGCTGGGGAGCTGTACACAGAGCAAAAGTGGATTAATTGAAAAGTATTTCATGGTGACATGGCAGAGCAGAGTGTTGGGAGCCCAGAGCTAGGAGAGGGAAAGTTCTGCACCGTGAAGTTTGTGTCACATTTGGTGCTGCAACATGTGTGGTAAGAAAAAACAGCTTTCCTACAGTCAGGAACAGTGAGGCCCCATGCCCAGCTGCAGCCAGGCAAGTGTGGCCTCCTCAGCTGGGAATCTCTTACTGGAGAGCAAAACAGGTATAATGGATCCATGCAAAGCAGGGGAAGAAATAAAATAAAGCCTATTACCAAAGCGGCCTGTTATTTCAGCAGTGTGCACGCCGTTGGGCTGCTTATGACAGGGAAACAGATGGCAATTCTGCGAGCCCTGCACATCCTGGCACATGTGTAGATTCAAAGAGTTACTGCATCATGGAAGAGGCAGATGCAAGTTTGTTGGGATATTAAATGAAATACAATTTCATAATGAACTTGGCAGCTATGCCATCCCTTAATCAGTTCAGAATTATCTCCATTAAGCATCTCCCCACTTCCCAACAGGAAACTCAAATGAAAATGAACCCTAAAATATATGGTGGGTTTATCTGCTCTTAAACTAGGCAGAAGCAAAGATTGGGATACATCTTTTAAATAAGTTCCAGGAAAACCTTTGGAAAATTATCCAGTGGTTCTCACGCCAACAGGCATTATGAATCTCTTCTAGGCCTGCGAGGAGATCACTGCCAAACCATGCCCTAGGGTTTTCATCTGCTAAGGTGACGTCCAGCACATGACTTTGCTCCCTTGCCCTGGCACATTAGGCACTCCTGCCTTATCTGGGAGGGAGGGATTTATGTTCTCAGAATGTCAAGCTCAGGAAGTGCTGGGGCACAGGTACATTTTCTCCTCGTAGGAGGCCTCTCAGTGGACTGCAGCATGTGCTCTGAGTATTGCTAAACTTCTCATTTTCACTCCAGTCTGTTCCTGGAGCAGGGACATCTTCTCCAGGTCAGCTTAAAATGAGAGTTTGTGGCAAGTGACTGTTTTGACAGCTTTGCTGCCATGGGGCAAAGCTGTCTGTGCAAGGCAGTGGCCAACAGCTGCTCCAGAGGACTCTTCTCCATGCCACGGAGAGAGGCTTTCTAGGAGACAGCTTAACAAAGATTAATTACAAAACTGAAGTGTCAGGTTTCTTGTCACTGGCTTTTGGTCACGGTGTCCAAGAGGGCAGGGAGCACGGAGTATCCATGAAACTCTCTACAGATGGGCAAGGAAGTTGAACAAAGTGTTGCAGAGCTGTTATGCACTGTTGAGCATAGGGTGTTGTAGTCCTGTTGGAGAAAAGAGTTGGGCAGTTCTGTTGGTAAAAAATGGGAAGGCCTTGCCTTGATAGCAGCTCACTGTCCTGTTGCTGGGCAACTCTGAGAGTGAGACCAGTGCTTTGCACCCCTCCTGCTCTCCTAGACCTGCCTCCCAGGTGGGCCAGTACTCCTTACTCCTGCGCCACTTTCCCAGTCCCAGACCTATTTTACCCCAAGACTTTACCACTCCTGCCTCAATGGGTTATACGAAAGTGTCCAATGGGAAAATCATCTGCAATTACCAGAATACGTTTTTCATTGATGAAGCTCGGCTTGGAATTTGAAGTACAAGACATAAAAGACCGATAGAATAGAGCTTGATTGATAGCTGGCATGATTGCACAACTACAGTACCTGCATCCAGCTAGCTATAAATTGTACCATGGTGCCTATCAGCCAGCTTCTCTTGAAACATTTGATTAGAGCTTCTTTCAGCTACCCTTGGCCCTCCCCAGCTGCTAGGGAAAGGGCTTTTGTGTGAACAAACCTTACGTGATTTGAGGTGAAATCGTGTCCTAAATATTTGAAGTGGCATGAATTGAATACCCACATCTTTTTTTTTGTGGTCCTGAAACTGGCTACTAGAATGGCTTTGCAAAATGATTGAGTGTTGAATAGCCAAGACATAAAAGTTGCTTGCCTAAAATAAAAGGACAGAAGTGCCACAAGATTATTTGCTGGAGAAGAGGATTTTTTTCTTTAATTTGGTTTTCATCTGGCTACTGCCATTGGCATTCAAGCAAATCAAGGATTTTTATTGTATCCCACATCCCAGCATCCCTGGCAAAGAAGGCAGCTGGTTTCTACACTGAGTTGGAACCTGGCTGCCCTTATGTGTCATTGGGAAGCCCCATGGTGATGTCACACAGGCACTTAGGAGCTGAGACACAGCGCTCAGTAGCTCGAGCATCATTCCAAGCTCATGAGGCAGTGCTGGTGCCTTCACATGGCACATCACTGTGGCATCGATGTAGCAACTTGTTCTTCCATGGCAACACTTTCTTGGGGAGTCTCTCCACTGTGCTTTCAGGCATGCTGTAGTGGGGCAGTGAGAATTGCCCTGTCCCCCAGAGGAGGCCATTAGCAGAACGGGGAGTTGAACCCCACACAGGTTGCTATATCCTATCTTTCCCTTTCCCTTCTGGAGAGAGAGCTCTGGGCTGAAGAGCGTCCAACCAATGTGAATGTGAGTCACGTTCTGCTAAGCTGTGCACCTATGTGAGAGTACTACCAAGTTTAAATGACAGTGGGCAGAGACCTCCCACACAGAGCTGTCAAGAGTAGCATTTATTTATTTATTCTCTTTTCTGATAATTTAGTTTCAATCAATGTGACACACACTGGTATGTTTTCCAGTATAAATCAACATCAAAATATAGTTCCGTCCTTGTTATGTGTACAGGCTGGCATATCCCTCTGCTTGGCAGAGAGGGCTCCAGGGGCCTGACAATGAAACTTCCCTTGGGGGAACACACTTTTGCATTCACTTCCCAAATTGTCTATTGCTCTGCAAGCACTTTTTCTGTTACTAATGAGAATAATAAGCTTTCATGTAGAGGCACTTGCAACATGTGTTTACTGCTGTGAAAGAATTTAGATAGAGGCTTAAAGGAAAGCGAAATAGAGTATTGTCTAGGATATCTCCTTGAGAACAATGTCAGTTTAAGTAAGGGAACTCAGGATTGTTGAATATACTTGAACTTGGTTATGGGATTCTTTTGATGGAAGCAGAAATGCAATAAAACCACTTAGAGTCTTTGAATCAAAATGCTGGCTACATTTGGCAGAAATCTGTGAATCAAATTATTCTTGTATTTGTAGCTATTAAGCAAAACCTGAATGCATTTCTCAGTGCTTGATTTCTTTGAGTATTTGAATGGGAAAGGAAGTAAGTGCCTCTCCACTTCCATGGAATAGAACTTCAGAGGACGGAAAAGATTTTTACAAGCTGACTCAAAAGGCTGGTGTCCAGGTTGAGGCTCCCAATTCTTTTTCTGACTCCTCCTTTTCACAGTACTCATGAATTTCCAGATCAAGACCCCAAACTGATGACATTACAGCATGACACTCTGCCATATGAGAGGAGAGCACAAGGGTTTAGAAAGGAGAATGATGGGTCTGCCTTTTTCCTTTTGCAGCCCTTGATGGAACCCTTCCAAATGGAAAGATGCAGGGCCAGAAATGGCTTGCTGGCTGGTTTTCTTATGGTAAATAGGGCAACTCAACTGCAACCCACTGAGAGCAGTGTGGAGCAGATGAAGGGAAAACTTTCACAACTTTTAACAGCATGTCATAACTGAAGCTATGTCAAGGAGAGCTTTCCTCAGGGATCTTTGGGATGATGCAATGGGCACAGCAGTGAGGGGAGAAGAAGCAAACCCTGTGGAATTTGGGCTGTGGCCTCGTGCCCTCATGCCCCCAGGAAGTGGATTGTTCAGCACAGCTCACAAGCCTGCTGTGCTTTCTAGGCACTCCAGCTCCAGGAAGGTGCAGACAAATCAGAGAGAATCTGCAGAAACACAGCTAGCATGATTAAAGGGCTGAAGGATTGACTTATTAGGAAAGAAGATTAAAGGAACTAAATATGTCGAGGTTGGCTAAGTAGCAACTTAAGACGGGACATGAATGATAACAATCCACTGGCTTTTGAAGGATTCTAACAGCTGGGAGAGAGAAAGAAAAGGGAGGAATTGACAAGCCTGGTTCAAGGGGTGACTGGTAACTGACTGAGCATGCGATAATTTTGGTCAAATAGCAAACAAACAAAAAAATCCCAATCAAAAGTCCAGATAGCTCATGGCTATCTAAAGGGAAACGATAGACACTGAACTGAGTTGCACTTTGCAGAGATGTGGATGGTATGAGCTGAGCCCTGTGCTTGAGTAGTCTCCTATGTCTTGGCTGTAGTACATCAGCACTGCAGTCCTTGCTATGTCTGTCAGTAATTGCTCCTCCTCAGAGCATGGCTGCAAGGGTTAGAGTGAGAAGGCTGTGCTGGGCACTCCATCCTTGCTGAGGCCAGATCTATGAGGAGTAGAAAACAGGAGCTGAGCTGATGATGTGGGGTGGGGAGGCTGCTCAAGAGCACCTCGTGTTCCCTTCCTGTGTCATTGTGGGGATCTGAAGGACTTAAATTTGCCATAAGCTTTGTACCTTTAACTTGCCAGTAGGATCAGGAATCAGATTAAAGATTTCACCTCCTCCTCATTTCCTTCCTGCAAGTTGCATGGCCATTGCACAGAGCATGTGCTGAGCTGCCAGAAATTCAGTGTGTTGAGAAACTTACTCTAAAGACAGCGTGAAATGGAGGTGTCAGAAAGCTTCGTGCTGCTAATTAAGCTGGTGTGCACGGAAACATAACTGTTGTCAGGGTTTAATTCTGTATCATGCCTTAAAGCTCTGTTGATGCAGCTCTCTCTTCCTGCCCTGCAGCCTCCCAGATCTCCTCACCCAGCACTTCTCTTGACAGCTCTGCCCATGCCCTTGCTCCCCACCACTGCTGCATTTTATCTCCCTGTGTAGGTAAGCTTCCCCAAAAAAAGCCCCTAGCACATCCTCTGGGTTCTCTGCTACCCTCTTGCTTAACACATGTCCCACAATGGTATTTCCCAGCCTGCCCCTACAAGGATAACAGGCTGTCTCTTTGTAGGGTCCCTTGCTTTGTTGCTGATAAACCTGAGGTTGGTCCATGGAGAAACTGAATATATATGCTTTGGAAAAGTGCCAGAGAGCTGGGCCTTGGCAAGGAAACACCTGGGCTAGACAGTGTTCCAAAACAAGGTCCCTCAGGCACAGTTTTCACTCGTGTCCGTGAAAGCCAGGTGTAAACAGACAGTATAATTTTCAGGAAAGTGGGAGATTGCTGTATTTCTATCCTCAGTAATAGGTGGCACAAGGCCCAGAGGAGGTGGTGTTCCTTGCAGTACACTTGGGTTCCCAGCCCTCAGCCCCTGTCTGTGCAGGCAGGCTCCCTGGAAAGGATGAGGCTGTGTCTTCTTTCTGTGCTGGGGAGGTGGAGCTTCTTCAGCCCCGTCTCTGCTCTGCTCTGCTCTGCTCGCCTCTCTGCGGTCAAGGCATGCGGATTTAGTGATGATCCAGCACTGGCTACATTGCAGAGGGCGGTGGTGGCTTGACCTCGTGGCATACTCTATAGGTCTTCATAGTCTTCCCTCCACAAGGTATGGGTTTATCAGAATGAGAAGGGCTGTAAGGGGGACTTCCTAACACATAACCAGCAGGAGTTGTACATGCTGCCTCTCTCATGGGGCTGTACAGTCCTTCCGCTAAGTCCAGGGCCTGGGACACCTCTTGACACACCGGCAGAAATAATCAATATTGCCTGTAATTCCCTGTCACTGTTGGTTATCTACACAAACAACAGAGAGATGCTTGAGAGGTCAAGGCAGGCAGGATGTAGTGCCAGCAGAATACAATATGGGGGTGTGTTCCTATACAATAAGTTCTGCTCGATTTGAAGCCAGCCCCCCTCCTCCATGTGATCAAGTATACTGCCTGCACCTTCCTCCCTCTACCCCCCCCGCCTTGCACAAAGGCTGTTTTGCAGAAAACACCGTGGGGAAAGCGGCTTTTGCTAAATGTTTTATAATGTGCCAGGGAACCTTTATCAAACATTTAATCCCAAACCTGGCTTTGAAGCAGGGAGGCATACAATTCCGTAATTAATTTTTTTTTTTACCTTCTTTTGCTAATCGCTGATAAAAAGCTTAATTCTATTAACAACTCGACTTGACAAATTGCACCGTTCAACGGAAGCGTTTAGAAATTAATTACGCATTTTATTGCATTAGATCGGATAAACAGGGGAGCGCCGGCGGAGCAGGAGAGGAGCATCAGCGCAGGGCCCACGGTTGGGATGGTGGCCATTTCTTTCACTGGCTCCAAGTGAGCAGTTTACATGGCTGGAAAATCGCTGACGGGACTGTTTTCCTGTTTGTTTGTTCTGGTCTCTTTGCTGATTGCAAAAGTTCCACGTAGGAGAGTTTATTTTTGTAAAGGTGAATTGCAAAGCTATGGTGAAAATTCAGCTAAGCACAAATTTCTGTGCTGAACAGCCTCCAGGGGGGACAGCCAGGCTCAGTGAGTCTGAGGATAATGAGAATATAGGATATATGAGCACACTATGAGGTGCAGAACCAGTGAAGTCTGTGTGGCACAAATGAACAGACTGGGACAAGGGGAAGTCCAGTACGTAGTATGTACATCTGGCAAGGGAACCTCTGTGTTTTTAACATATGTGTGAGTGCACAGATGTAGATGCATGTGTACATCAGCATGCCTAGATACATGCACACACACGCATATGCATGTAAACTCAAATATGTTCTCAAATTCTCAAATTCCCTGGTGTAAAATTCAGAAACCATTCCTTGTTTGTTGAAGGTCGTCTAAAAAAATAGGGGAGATCAGAAACCAAAACGGCATGTCAGTTTTACCTACCATTCTGCCTGCCCACAGTGAGATTTAAGGATATTATGATTCAGAATTGCATTAGTGAGTGTCTGGGTTTGAGATGCAGTTTTCACTCTGGGTTGTTTTGAACCTTGCTGACATTTGGAAGAAGATTTGGGTTCATTCCTGTTAACCTGGAACGCATGAATGGCATATCTTCTTAATTCCAGCTTTGCTGCCTGTGTAATGGGTTGTTTTTTTCTCAACTTTGTTTTTATTTCTTAGAGGCACATCAATAACCTTTCTCCTTGGCTGTAATCCATATCGTTGTGACCCTGATGAGTTTTAGTCTGATTCTGGAAAAGGCAAGGAGAAGAAAATGAACTTCATTTCTCACTTCAGCCTCGTTTTCCGTTCGTGGGCTGGATAAATGTGGGTGCCTGTAACCAGCTCTGTCAGCTGGTAATCTTTTTCTCCAAGATGTGCATGGACCAGGTTGTTTGTGTGCCCTGGGGCAGCTCCTGCTTCCTCCCCACAGGCTCCATCTGCAGGGAGAAGACACACAGAGTGGGCAGCAATGCCCAGAGATGCTTCAGGCCAGGTCAAGCCCTCTCTTTATTTCCCCAGTGAGTGTAGGCATAGCCTCAGGAGAGGGAGGCAGCAGGGACGGCGGTGTCCAGACTACCCAGGAAAAGACCTGCTCCCACAGGGAGTCAGAGAGTGACCTGCCCACACAGCTGCAGATGCTTGTTTTTAAAAAGCAGCCTGCTCCAGCCTGGTTCTTGGCCATTTTTATTGCGTAGCAGCCCCCACTACGCTGGCCGCTCCAGCCACATCCCCTGCGGCTGCGTCGCTCTGTCCTTCACACGCAGTCTGCAGATGGTGGCCAGAGCTCTGGAGCAGCAGTCACAGGATGCTCTCCTGACATCTATTTTTACAGTGCTTTGCAAAGACAGTCACTGGGGACTCTGTTTGAGCTGTTCCTGGTTGCAGGAGGTGCAGAGGTGTGGGGAGATGGCCAAGGTGCTGGGGAACAGGGAGATCATTTATGCTTCCTTGGTGCATATCTCTTGAGATGGTGCATTTCCTTTACTTTGAAGGCATCGCTTGTAATTCTTCAGTTATGGCTAAGTTTAGATTTCCATTCTCAGGCTTATTTTTCGCTTTCTAACCTATATTAGGAGAAACTAATTTGTTTGCATAGTGAGATGTTCAAAAGCAGGTAAGAGATGTCAAGAGCAGAAGGGATTTTTTTTTTTCTTTTTTTTCTCCCCCTCTCTCTCAGAAAATGCAGAATTAGAAATACTCATGCTTTGGAAAAATCATACATTGAGCTCATCATCTCTTACTGCATCTTGAGTCTTCTTGACTCAGGTGCTCTCAACAGCTTTGGCTTGCCAGAGCTCATGATGTCAACACTCCTGCACAGGTATTTTTCACAAGCAACAGCTGGGAACCGGGGGGGAAACCCAAGAAAGAGGTATGACCAGTTTTAGATAGCTCTTATTAGAAAGGGGATTGTGTGGGGAGGGCAGACAAGGGGCTGTGGTAATCAAAGGCAGGCAGAGAGTAATCTAGTTGTGGGAGCATGAGAGAGGCAGAAACAGATATACAGATGGCGCCCAGCAACTAAGAAAAGAAACATGATGAAGGAGTGAAAGAAAAATAAATAAAAGTTAATAGAGCTAAGCAAAAATACTGAGAAGAAAAATATAGTGCTGCTGAAAGAGGGAACAGAATGAACTCAGAGACAGGCAACAGGGACGCTGCTGAGAAAAAAAATATTAACAATGAAAGATAGATCACAGCATGCTAGATGGCAAGAAATAAACAGCAAGTTTATACAATTTCAAGGAAAACTATTGAGGCAAAATGTGTAGAGGGAAAAGGGAGGGAGAGGAAAGAAGGCAAGGTTGGGAAAAAGGAATTCAAAGGCTCCTTTGAAAAGAATAATTAAGTGACTAAGGCATCAGTGCCAAATTACTGTGGTACTCCAGGGGCTGAGGCATTCAGCAATGAAACCTGTAGGGATTGCTGGGGAGGGGGGCTGAACTGAGAAGACCAGGAGACTGGTGGCAGCCTCCCAGCCCACCCTCCCCAGGCACTGCGCAGCCATGTGCTGCTGCTGCTGGTCTGGGTCCCTGAACAGCCCCGGGGACCCTCATGGAAAGCAGGTGAGGTTTAGGGAAAACATGTCTGGCAAAAATGGGGTGAGGAGAAATACATTTGCCTCAATAAGCCTTCTGGCTGACAGGTCTGTGCTGCTTTTGAGACTCTGCCTACCCTTTCTGAGGTGCTTACTCTTGGCTTGCAAAGCCAAGCCCTCTTTAGGGCACAAGGCTAGCATTACACAGGGTGGGAGCTAAGGGGGAATATGCCATCGATGTCCAGTGAGGCAGGAGGAATTTATTAGTATTTAAATCAGTGCACTGCCTGAAAAAAATGATACTTTGCCCTGAATATTAATGTCAATTTGGCATATGATAATTTAAATTTAATTTAGTTGTATAGGATTCCTTCTCAGCCCTGTGCATGAATGGACAAGTAATTTTGCAACATGACTTCATCCAGCCTCTGTGCTTGTAAAGCCGTCAAAATGGGTTCAGCCAGAGACCAGGATTTCCCTGTCTCCTCTCTCCCCTGGTCCCCTGCTTTCCTTTACTGCCTTTGCAGTGCTAAGCTTGATGGAGCATGGCAATAACAAATGTGAAAACAGTGAGCAAGAGATTTTCACCCTTGCAGAATGAGCCCTGGCAAAACCACCGCTGCATTCCTTGCTCAGGTTCCAGGAGCTATTAATAGAGGTCTGCAAAGGTTTATTAATTATACTTTTATACTGGGCCTTCTTCAATATGAGCAGCGTGTACATTTTGTTCCCATTTCCCCACATCTCTCTGTCACCTGAATAGGCCTCTGCCTTTGCAAAAATTTTTTACAAGAGAAGGAAGCAGCATATCCAGGCAGGCCCCTTCCAACGTGCGTATCCCACCCCAGTGCACCCAAAAGACCTTTGCCCTGAGAATTCAGCCTGTGCTGACACTGCAGTTGTAGCTGGGCAAAAGATGAAAACTTGGTGTCCTCAGGATGCTGGGCAAATCAGACTTTCTTTTGAATTCTGCTCAGTGCCAATTGACAGCTCCCTGGAAAACCCGCCAGGTGAAACGCATCTGTAGGATTTCATCATTTACAGGCCTGACACCTAGAAGTGCAGCTGAGCATCTCAGCTTCCACTAATAGAAGTCAACATGACCTGACAGGACTTTGATCTCCTGCAAACAACACCAGGTTTCAGCAGGCTAGCAGTGGCTGTAGGGCTTTGTGGGCAGTTTACAAGGGACTCCTCGGGTCCCTTCACTGAAGAGCTTAGCCTTTAAGAGCATGATCCCATAAATCGGTGCTTAGGCAACTAGCCCATTGGGTTTAATGGGATTACTTGCATGAGCAAGGCTTTGTGAGACACTTGTGAGGAGTGGTGGAAATGGGTGGAGCTGCAAGATTGCAGCAGAGCATGAGGGGGATGCATATAGCCCCGGGAATGCATTTATTGCACTCACAGGGATGGGGTTGGTGCCACTTGGGAGGGGGTATTGCCATTTGTTTTGCACACTGCTGGGGTGTGTTAAGGCTAAATGAAGGCAAAAGTGACATGGGATTGGGGCTGTTTGGGCAGGGAGGATGCCAGACAGATCATCAGATGTATTGGAGCTGAAGAAATACGTATGATGGGTGGAGAAGGGGACATTGGGAAAGGTGCAGGGAGGCAGAGCTGCAAGCAGTGCCAAGACCATGACTGATGGTTTCTGAGGTGGCTGAGGCACCGCCAAAGTGGGGCAGAGGGAGATGAGTAATTATTTTGTTCCAATTCAAAAGCAGATCTTAAATTGATGATACTTGCAGCCCTTCTGCTTCCCTCTCTGCAAGCATGGTAGCTTGGGTAGAGCAAATACTCACAAAGAGGATATTCCTATTATCAGTATTTCTGTCAAAGGTGAATTTGAAATGGTCTGTTGGATGGGGAAATTTGCATTTTGTGCTGCCAACTGTTGTCTGAGTCATAGGTTCTGTTTTTTGCTGGCCCTTAATTAGCTGAGTCAAGTTGGATAAATCACACACTAATTTACTTACCAAAATCCTTGAGTGGCCCACCCACAAATAGGTGCCATCTCAGTCTGACTGGGTTGCTTCCTGAGCCTCTCAGTGCATCGTGCAGGCCATGAGCTATGCTGAGAAGCACTGGTGGTGCTGGTCTGCTTTCCACGGCCCCCCACATAAGCTCAGTCCGTACCCACGCTCACATATTTTCCAATCATACACGTGATTTGTGTTGTGCTGATTTTGTTAGTGATGCAGATGTTACAGTCCGGTGGTATGTAGGAGGGAATGGTGGATTTTACAGCTGACTGCAATATTCACAATGTGTTTAATGTGTGAGGAAAAGATTATTTGCTGCCAGAAAATACATCAATAATCCCAAATAACAAATAAGCATGAGAGACGGATATTTCCTTTGCTATCACAAAAATGCTAGCTTTCATCAGACGCTTTTATTTTCTCACTCACTTTGGAACTCATAAGTGGGTTTGGTCAGCAGTACAGCTTCCTCCTGATTTCAGTGAGGAAAAAAACCCTAGCTGTAGCCCTGCAAGCTATTACCTCTTAAAGCACCATTTGACATGAGTTTCAAGTGCTGTTTAGCTCCAGGTTTTGCAGAGTCCTGTGATGTCTGTCCAGGAAACCTAGTAATGTTTTCCAGATGGCATTTTCCAGAGGATGGCATCCACTTGCTGTGGGTGTAATTTCTGCATCCATGAGGATGGGAAGGGAGAAAGGACAACTTGGCATCTCCCTTTCCCTGGCAGCAAGCTGCATTAAAAACACATCCCCTTCCTGCGCTGCACACCAACAGGCTGCCCCTTCACTGACCCTGGTCAATTTGTCATGGCCAAGTACATCCTACTGTCCCCCCTGCTCCCCCTCCTCATCATGCTGCCCAGTTTCCTGCCAGGTTGGGGCCCTGACATCACCCTAACAGCTGGTCAGCATTTTGAAGTCTACAGCATCATCTGTGTTGGAAATGCTCGTGCGTCTCACTGCTGCTGGGGATGGAGAGGAAACCACAAGAGTCCCACCAAAAGCTGGACATACAGCCACACTGGAGCTGCCAAACCTTCCTCCCCCTTTCTTCCCTTCAGCTGCATGGCTGGCAGCCTTCTGGGATGCTGGCCAAGGTGGCTGTGGTGTTCTTGAAGCTGGTGGCTTGGGGTTCATGCCTCTAGGCTGAGTGTGAGCCCCGAAGGGATCTCTCAGGAAGCCAGATGCCGTGCTCATCTGTGCACTTGCCTCTCTGCCTGTGTGCGTGCGAGCTCACAGGGTTGACACGTGTGCTCGGGTAGGGAGGAGAGGAAGAGTGGGAGGTGCTGGCTGTATTTCCAGAAACTTCTGGCACAGGCTGCCTCTTGAGGACCTCCCTGGGCAATGTGATGCCCAGCACCTGGTAGGCTTCCTCAAAGAAGTCAGGTTCAAGACATCTAACGCTGGACATGCAGCAGGAGGGCTGGAAGAAGTAGATCAGGCAGCACATCCTGCTCTCTAGGAAAGCTGGTGCTTTTTCCTTCCTGTGTATAGAAGCTGGAGGGAAGTGATCCATGCAGATGAGCAATATGCAGCTCTTGGGAGGGACGTGTTTGTCACCTGAGGTGTGCAGGCGCCCCAGGCTCTCTGTGCTGGAATGCCTGGATTTGTACATCTGCCTTCCCCAGGGATTAAATCGACTTGGCAGGGCTGGCATGCGGGGGGTGCCTGATTGGGCACACACATGTGGGGCTGTGTGGGGGGTGTGCCACCCTGTCCTCTGCACGTGTTTGCCAGCGTGTGAAGTGTGCACACATTCCCTGCCTCTAACTACGGGGATTGTTAATCCTGTTTACAGCCAGCAGCAAGATGGGCAGGGAGCTGCTTAACAAGAGCTGACACATGAAAAAAATAAGGCTTTTGTCTCCATTGTACATTAAACAATTCATGAGGTTTGGGGTTGAATAAGACATTTAATGAACATTGGCCTGTTCGGGCTGCCTGCAGCTGGTCATTTCTCACCCAGGGCTGGGTGCTTTTAAAGGCAGAAGAAGGAGACATCAGCTTTGAGTTATAAAATTTTAACAAATAAATGGCATTTCCTACTTATCTTAAAATGGAGAAATAGGGAGGAAAGCTAATAGCTGTGTTTCCAAGTATCTGGAACAATGGCAGGTTTGTAGACCAAGCTAAACTGAAGTGAGGATTCTCCGTGAATAGCTTTATTTATTTATCACTGAAACTATTTGTTCAGTGGTACAGGAGTGGAGCCAGAATCCCTGCTTGTTTTGCAGCAGGCACCTTGTTAGTTCTCTTTTTAGATCTCACAGAAGCATGTGGGGTGGAGTAATGAGAAGGGAACGATTAGGGAACAGATCAGACCTTTTAAGGTCAGCTAATTGGGAATTGGAAGGAGTCTCCTGCGAAGACTGGTTACAGGGATGTGGGGTTACCTGCATCAGTGTAATCTTTATTTTATGTAAGATCACTTCCCTTCACTTTAAAAGAAGAAAGTAAAAAGAGATAAATATGTTTACACACTTCAAATGTTCAGAAATATAACTTTATGGGGCCACTAGTACATTGCTGTGCTCCCACTTGATTCACTGCATCAGTTTCTATGGTGCCAACAAGAAGGATCAGATTTAGCTTTCATAGCTCTTCCTCTCTGTGGGGACATGGATTATGAAGTAGTAGGAAGCTGCATTCACTTCTCTCTTGGACTTAGACATTAAGCACCAGCACTGGTGCAGCCTTCCTGATGTCACATTTTGGCTTTTGATAGGTGGCTTTTGATTGAGTTCTTGGTGGGAGTTGTCCTCTCCTGGTCCACTTCTCTACCTGGAGC
Source organism: Aphelocoma coerulescens (assembly GCF_041296385.1). NCBI lineage: Eukaryota > Metazoa > Chordata > Aves > Passeriformes > Corvidae > Aphelocoma > Aphelocoma coerulescens. The sequence continues at coordinate 97,893,205 of NC_091013.1, read as the reverse complement.
CCAGGTGGGACACCTGCCAGCACCTCAGCAGAGAGGCCAAAGGACAGATGGACCTGCAGGCACTGGGTGCTCCCTGACCCCTGTGTATGGTCTGTCCGGATTGGAACCCAGAGCTGAGGCAGCTGCAGGAAGGGGCGTGCTGCCACTGCCAACCAAGTACTGCAGCTGAATTTGCTTTTGGGGAGTCTTTCTTTGCTGCTGGCTTAGAGCACAGCTGCTGATTTCTCTTACTGAAGGAAGCAGCGAGGTTGCCTTTCCCTCCCTGGTGCACGCAGACCCCCTACTCCAGTGCTGGGGCACAGGCTGGCAGCCCAAAACAGATGGTGCTGTTTTCCGCTCTGCCTGCACCACTGCCCGAGGCAGACAGCAGGCACATGCACTCCCATCAGATGATGGAGGAGAGGGCATCTCAACATGATGCTTTTGCCCATCCATTCAAAGTAGAGAGTTCGGGCTCAGGCTTGGGACACCAGTCCAGCTGGTTCTCGGCAGCACAGTTCTGTTGGAAAGAAACAACTCTGCTTTGAAAATCCTGTTTATAATCCCAGTCCAGCTTTCACTACAGCAGCAGTGGACTTTTGTTTTGGCCTGCCTATAATACTGAGGCATTTTGCTCCAGAACAAAGAATCCTGTTTTAGCAATAATCTCTATTAGTGCATATTAATGTGCTCACTTTGTGTAATCTATTTTGCCATGTAATTTATTTTAACATTTATTTTAACGCTTTCTACCTCTACACTCGTTTAATAACAATCTCATCACCTATCAGTGGGAGGAAGCTATTTAGGACATTTAACCTTATATGCTCTGGCATTTAGTTCACTGTTAGATTGTAGCCTTTAAGCACGACGGTCTTGTTGGTTTTTTTTTTTCCTCATACAGCAGCCTGATCCAAACTACAGCTCTATAAATAGCCATTACTACTAATGCATCTAATACGGTATGGAAAATTGATGTGAGTTTAAAAATGTTGTGAAGGAGAAAAATGCAGCATGATATGGGATCTTTAATGGTCTCAGGGATCATAGTACTGGTTTTGCATTGCAGTTATCTTCCTCACTCCTGCAGGTCTTCATGTCCTTCAATCACATGCTCCTCAAATCAGGAGGGGGACCAGCAGTGTCATGGTCTCAGTGGAGGAGCATAGTCAAATGGTACAAAATGCCATTTTCTTTGGATGTCTCCTGACTCAAGTTGTTACTGCAGATCTGTATTAACTTGCCTTTGAGATCTGATCAGGTCATGTCCCAAGCTGTAAAATAATCAGCTTTACAGTTGCTTCCTTTCACCAAAGAAATGCCTGCCCTCAAACACAGGGGCAGAAAGTAGAGCAGGGGATTACATGGGAAGATGATATGCCGTGCACAAACATACATCAACAGCCTCAGGCTTTGACACCAAGTTATTGTGCTAATGCCATGCATGCTGGTACACTGATTGTTTGGAAAGGCAGTGTCTTTTATGAGTGGATCCAAACTGTTTTTTCATCCTGTAAAACTAGTTATAAGCCCAGTCTGATCCTTCACTGCCATGAGATTTGTAACCCATAAGCTTGATTCCCAGAGAGGCAGGAGCTCTTTGAAGCACAATTGTGTCTGTCAGTTTGATGGCCTTAGGTCCCATCGCTTGGGTCTCAGAGTGGAGGCCCTGGTACTGTAGCTGAGTGGGGCTGAAGCTGCCCTGCCACCAAGTGGCATTTGTTCATTCCAGTCAGATCGAGACTTGGCCGGTGCCTGGGCCTTGGTCGTGCATAAGCTGAACCCGAGAGCACCAAGGAGACTTTGCTCAGTTGTAAGTGGAGGATCAAAGCCATCTCTTCCTGTATGGGACAGTGACAGCTGTACAGGCTACAGTGACAGCTGTATTCTGGTGTCAAGACTGGTGAGACACGGCTGAACTGGTTTTCTACTTTGCTGCAGGAATCTTGGAAAAATATTTAGGATTAAGCCAGCCTTCAGACAGGAGAATCACAGCACCTTCCACTGCACGTGACAGCATCAGGCAGCCTATCTCTACCCATCCTTTGGTGTATATTTTCTCTGTCTCTCTCCTTTCACCCCACCATATGTGGCACGTTGGATGTGCTGCCTCCCCCTCCTGTTTTCTGCCCCAAGGTTGTTGTGAGCTTGAGAGTGATGTCTGGTAACGCTCTTTATTGCACATAGTACAGAGAAATATGAGGATGGCAACCCTACAAGAGCAGATGGCTTCACATGCCTGGATCTGTTTCCTCAGACAAAGTAGGATACTGCAAACTGGTGTTCATTTCACTTGGTAACATCTACTTGAAATATTGGTGGGTGTTGTACCATTTGGAGAAGCAGGCAGGCTGTTACAAAGACTCACGTGGGCAGGGTGGAGTGAGGGCGTATAGGTGATGGGAATCCTGCACATTTCTCCTAGAGTGTCCCTTTCTAAAGGAGAGGATAGGGAAGCAAACGAAGGAAGTTGTAAGGAGAGGGGAATTTCTCTGTACTCCACTGCATGCAAATATGTGCCCATCTCCAGCAAGGCTGGCTAAGAGTAAAGAGACTCACCTTTTGGGAGGAGTCAGCTGTGGAGCCAGTTTGGATACCAAAGGCATGGACTGCAAAGGCTCAGTTTCTCTTGTTGGGGGGTGTACAAACACAGTAAATGTATTCTTCAGACAATCAGCATGCACATTCAGCAGAGACTACAACATGGCAATGTTTGTAGCACAAACAGGGGGCTTCTGCACCACACATTTGCAGGGTACTACTTGGAGGAGCAGGTGGGGGAAAGGTGGGGACGTAAAGAGACAAGCAAAAAGCAAGGTCGTCTCTGTGTGCAGAGAGAGAATTCACCGATGGGCAGGAAGATGGGGACACTGGCGAACATGTGGGGGACAGAAAGGATTAAGTAGGACAGGGAGGAAAGGAAGATTCACAGGCCAGGGATGTCAGAGGCAGCAGTGTTTCCAGGGCCACAGTCCCAGAAGCCGTCCCTCTTCATCCCTGCATTGCCCTGCATGACAATGCTTCCCCTTCTGTCAGACAGCAGCCTCCATCATTTCAGCTTGCTAGCCCACCCGCTCCATGTTAACGCATTTCTGATAATTACCATTTTTCAGAACTATTTTGACTGTTAAAAAATGCATTTTTAAAAATATAAGCTGATTAAAAGAGACTACTCATTAGCATAAGCTCCTTGCTGTTCAGCCCTCTTCCTAATTAAAAGCACTCATCTGTGGAGACCTCGATTCTCCCCTGTCCTCTGGGCTAGCTTTTTGGACATTTTTCCCTGGCAGTTTGCTTTATTTTGCCTCATCTTCCTTTTTTTAGTTTCCTCTCCAGCAGATTTCTGGCAAGGGTGGAAGAGGATTCAGGCAGGTGGAGGCTTAGGTATGTGGTACCAGATGAAAAGTAGAATGAATTTGTTGTTCCTTAAAGCATCATCTTCTGTTTCTTGCTGCTGGCTTGGGAGCAGAGCAGCAGCAGGTTGGCTCCCAGGTTCTTGGAGATGCACCTCCCAGGGCAGCGATCTCCTCCGGTCTAAACAGCATTAGGCTGGTGGCATGTTTGGATGGCAGATCTGTAATGCAAATCCAGGGGTGCTGGTGGCTGTGCAGCAGGTGTTAATTTCTCTCTCATTCAGCACTAAGCCAAGGTCCCAGCAAGGGATCAGCTGCCTCTGTGTTGCAGGGAACACAGCATTATGAGGAGCTGCAGAGGTCCCAACCACAGAGCCACATGATGGCTCTCAATTTCTGTAGCCCCAGTACCTTGGAAAATTTTAGCACAAGGAACTGTTTTTTGTTTTCCTTAGTGTTCCCCAATGGTCCTAAATTAAATAAAGCAGCTTCCCTCATTCCTTCCCTCAGTGTCACCTGTTTCTAAGCAGCTGCTGTGTTTAGCCCTGAAGTGGAAGCAATTTTGAGGCCACTGAGCTCTGTCACCCTGAGGGGCTCTGGAAACCTGCAGCAGAACTGGAAGGCCCTGCAAATGATACCCAACACCTTCTAAGCACTGGCCATTAAATAACTGAAGCAAGAATGGTGTTTAATCTGTCCCAAAGCAACCTGGCACTGTGACCAGCAGATCAGGAATTCAGATCTATGGGATGGATGAGTTGCTTGCTGGTGCTCTGCAAGCGTTCAAAAAGAGGGGAGCTTGCTGGCATGTATGGACCCAGCTCAGCAGCATGTGTGGAAGGAGGAGGTTTCTCCAGACGATGTTGTTTAGAAGTCTGTTCACTGCTAATATTTTTCCCTGCTATGGAATGATAGCAGACCTTGAACTGCTCCCATTTGCTTTCCTGAGAAGAATTTTGGTGGTTCACCTGTGAAATAACAACAGGTGACTGCCATCAGCAAAAATCTGGTTTCTTCATTTGAGGAGGTCCTTCCTCAGCTACAGATATGTGTCACTTTGTGCCATTAAAGAGAAGGGACTTAAAGACTCTGCTTGTGAGAACGGCTTAGACATAAATTTTTATCTAAGCAAACTCAGGACTGGCTGGCCAGGGACCTGTAACCCATCATGGGAATACTAGAAGACAGCAGACATTTTCCTCATCTTTGTTTTCGTTCTGTCCTTGCTAGGGCTGTTTTGGATTTGAGCTGTGACCAGGTTTGGCTCAATATCCCTTCTCCTCATGCTTTTTCAGTGTCTTATGCTTAGCCCTGCAGGAGCTGACACTGCTGTGGAGAAGTGAGACTGGCGTCTAATTTGCGTCATGCCTCAGCAGCTATAGTCTGACTGCAGGCTCTTTCTTCCTGGGGTTCCTCCAAGAGCCAAAAAAGAACAGCTGATTTTCAGATCCAGAGGGGATTGGAGATGGCTGGGAGGTTAGATACTCCAGGGTTATGGGTCATCAACTCTCCGCTGGTGGAAGTCCATTGATTGTAATGAAGTGATGCCTGATTTACCATGACAGTCAGAAGAGCATCACTCTTAGTTTATTTATTTCCTTTAGCACTGAAAACTGAAACCCTTCTGAACTGCAGGGGAGAATTCCACAGTCACGTGAGAGATTTATTCCGTTAAAAAGAGCTGCCCTTTCACACAGACTGCTTATACTCCACACCCCGCCCTTTGGTCCAACATTCTCCTTTTCTGCTTTCTCACACCAGTCTGTAAATCCCCTGTTCAGTTGTACATACTGGGGGTGGATGATGTTGTCTCTTGCTTATACCATGGCACTTCAGGAATAACTTGGCAGAAGTTTGGGGCACTGCAGCAGTGAGGCCCCAGGTTCAGCCAAACCGTGGCTGTAAAATCCCATTTAAAAGGTCAGGAGCAATGTTCTTAGCACTCACTTTTCACCCTTCCATGTATCTGCTCTGTTTGCTTGACTGTCTTTTTAAAGCTGTCAGCCAGGCTAAGGTCTCACCTGAAATTCTGAAGTAATCCAAAGTGGACAGCCTGAATAGCTGCAAAGGTCAAGACAATGCCTTGGCTCTGGTGAAGGACCAAAGTCACTCCTGGTCCCACTCAGTTGCTTCAACTACATTACACCAGGATGACTTTGGTTTAGGGTGGTGGCTCTACCTTGTCAATCAATAATCCAGCTCCACCTTTGCAAAGCCGGATGTGTACTACTGTCCTGCTTTCATCGGCAGGGAAATTGAGGTGGAGAGTCCAGAGCAGGACCAGAGTTTGCATTGAGCTCCCCAGGATGTCAAAGACTTGCTCTGGTATGTTGTTTTTCACCAGCAGAACTCCTGATGTCCTTCAAAAGTAGAATGAGTGTCATTATCCTCATTTTGTAGTTATAAAAATTGAGCTGCGTTGAATTGGATTGGGAAGGAGTTGCCAGGGCCAGCACAGTGTGTCCTCCAGAGCTGCCCTGATGCCTCCAGGAGCCAGACCCAGCAGGCGTTAGACTAGGGCTGGAGTACTCCCTATCTCTGAAATCCTTTTGGAAGGTCATGTCGCCTGTCCATCCTTTTTCATCATGCAGTGGCCACACCACACTTACAGCTAAGAGAACATAAAACAGGAGGGAAAATTTTCATGGAGAAGAGCTGGTCTTGCTTTTCCAAGCAGCTCTCCCTGAATGGCAGTTCTCATATCCTTCTGAAAAGTGGGGACAACATATATATGTTCACCCATCTCTCCCTGATGTGTGGGGCAGCTGTGGATGCTGGTTTTAAAGAGAGTGTATTGCTGTCACAAACAGGCATGCAAAGCACTTTGTTCCCATCAGCCATGGCAGAATCAGTAGCATCTTCATGGTAAGCCTTGTTGGTTCAACCCTGACAACAAAGTCAATTCCCCTGTTTCAGGGGGTAGGTGGGTCCTGCTGCTCAAAATCAAGCTGAATTTCAACCTGAAGACAGGGAGGCTTTAGGCCAAACAGTCCGGACTTTGCTCTTCAGTTTGGCCACAGGGTTTGTCTGACTTGGTTTTGTTGTCAAACCATGTTTCTTTGACCTTACAGAGGCTGAGCGGGAGGGTTGGTCCTAAGGACCTTGTTCCTAGTGGGTTTGCACACATCTGAAACTGGCCATCGTGGTGACAAGGTGCTCTGGAGGGAAAATGGGACAACAGACAGGCAGTGCTTGTTTGAAAAGCTGTTGAGTCTTTTTACAGATGAGGATTTTTAAATTCAGGCCATAGGTCTCAGTGGTTTCAAGTCTTATGAGAACTTTGCAGGCACTGTTGCTCTTTCTTACAGTAACAGCATTTCCTCCTGACCCAGGGTACTTAAATACTCTAATATTAACTCTAGAACAGACAAGTATTTGTAGATAGATAGCTCATCTAGAGATGGATATTTATTATTTTCTACCTGGAGTCAGCAGTCCCTATGGGCATCCATGTATTAATCTTAGGGAGCTGTGATGGATGGAAAAGTAGGTTGCTCTCTGCAGTGAGGTAGTCTGTACACGGGAAACTTCAGATGTTCCAAAACTGAAGGGGTTGTAAAGTAATGGGTGCTACAGGATAGCTGGGTGGGTAGGTAGATGCTCTTTATCACTTGGTTTTGGGCAGATTTTTCATTTCTTCTTCCCTCATTTGCTAACTTCCTACATATTAGGAATAAGGAAATGAGATGGGCATAGCAGGGATAAAATTCAAAGTAATTTCCAAAGATGAATTTCAGTTAGACCTGAACCATTTGGGTCTGTCCAAGAAAGCTCTTCTCTCTCATCCAAGACGTAATGAAATGCTTCTGTTTCTCCTGCCTCGTGCAGTTTCTCTTCCCTTGCATTCAGCAAGGTTGTCTGCTTCCTCTGCTGCCAGGGACTCCCTTCAGCTCTTATCCAGGTTACTTCTTATCCTCTCTGGCAACAGCTCTCTCTCTGGTCTGACTAGAGATGGGACTCCTATGAGGGACAGAAAGAGTTACGCAGTGAACAGAGAAGTCATCTAAAAGCAGGGAAAGGGACTCTGATCCTCTTCAAAAAAGTGTGCTGCGGTTGTTAGGACTGGTTCCCAGCATCACCTCTGTAAGAAGTCTTCCCCCTCTTTCAGGCATCTAGGTATTTTCCTTACTTCAGGAAGGGAATAAAACCAAAACAAAAAGCCTGACATCAGATCTAATTAATAATAATAGAAAAGCCAATTTCACAGCCCATTACCCCTCATAGCCAGGTGGGGGGTAGGAAGGTGAGGAGGAGGAGGGACTTGAAGCAACATGGGCGGGTATGTTTGTGGACCTTATAAAAGAGATGGGGCGATGGTGACTCACAGAGTTTCCCTGCCAGACATATAGCTTTAGGCTCCATTAACCCAGAACCCAACAGAAGGTGCCATAGCCAAGGGGAAAATCTTTAAAAATGCCGACAGCATCATTTTGCTTCATTAGCAGGGCTCCTGCGTGCCTCCTTCTCTCTTCGCTACCACTCTGACCCCCTCCCCTCCATGCTCCCTCCTTTCCCTCTCTTTCCGTTTTGTTTAACTGAAGGCAATTCATCTCGTTTTAATTAATTTTTACTCGCAGCGTTATCACCCCAAGTATAAAGGCAAAAAGTTGTTTTTTTTAATTACAAAGCTAACGGCATTAATTACCAGTACAGTAAATGCATCAACGCATGGGAGCCAAGTGGCGTTTGGAGGCACTGAGGCAGTGAGCGTCTGTGACAGCTGCAAAGGGTTTGGTGGGTTTTTTTCTTTGTGTTTTTTCTTTCTTTTTTTTTTTTTTTCCCCCTAACAGCCTCACCACACTAGAGCCTCACTTTGGGGAAAAAAAAACAGACTGAGATTTTTTAAACCACAAATCAACTGCAGCCACCCACTGGGATACGGCATCTGGAAGGGATGAAACAGAGTGTCCTTAAACTATAGGGCTGGAAGGGACAGGAAAAGATCTTTTTCCCAAGACAGGTGCCATTAGACCTGTTTCAGTCTTGATGGTTGTTTGTTACATCTCAGCATGCACAGGGAGTCTAAGTCCAACTGGTCAGGTAGTTCATCCAAGTGTCACCCTTGTTTCCTAAATGGATCCTTGTATGTGGAATATTTGCAGAGCTTTGATGAGCTGGGCAAGTGGAGGGCACTGTAGGGAGCTGAATGTGGGCTCTGTCCAGCCATGGCACGTGAACCCATCTCCAGAAGATGAAAGTGACCCTTTGCTTCAGGTCTCAATGGACCCTGAGGAGTGACCAAAAAGCATAAAACCAAATACTTTGTGTTAAAAAGAAGGGATTTGTTACAAGGGTTGTTCTTTCTTCTGACATTCATGGTGGTACAGAAAAGGAACATCAGGTGCCAAGGTGCTTTCTGAGGGAACTGGGCTTGGAGAAGGAGGTGTCAACAGCACTGACAGTGGTAAGAGAAGGGCTTTTTGCTGTTTATCTTGGGCTATGAAGAGCCATCTTGTCTGTTTCCCTTTATTTTCTTCCAAGAGGAAGGTGTAGAATCAGTTGAGGGGAGCAAGCTTGAATGTGCCCATGCTGCACTGATACTTGGAACACGGAGGTGGCTTTGCCTTTGCCAGGCAATGAGTAACCTTTGGAGGAAGGGAAGGATGGTACAGGAAAGGCATCTCTGCTGTCAAACGGGGCAAGGGGAGATGGTGCAGTGAGGGAGGAGAATTGCTTCTGCTACTCTGTTATTCTCATTGAATTAGGGATAAACCAGCAAATGCTGAGGGGCAAGGGGGGCCAGACCCCAAACTTAAGTTCTTATACATGCTTCCTGAGCCACATTTTGCTTTGGTCCGTTTCTGGCTCAAATCTTATCTGCTCCTGCCATGGCAAAACCTGTCTGCTGAGTTGTAAAAGAAGCCTCATTCTAGCCCTCTCTGAAAGGATTGGAAGAAGTGTCTTTGTGTGGCCTTGCCTTTGAGTCAGAGCCTGACTGTGAAAGGACAGGTATAAGGAGTGGAAATTACCCTAATAAAATGATGTCTATCATTTTCCTATTCCAACCAGAAATTCTGTAGCACAGAACATCAAAAAAAAGGAATTTAAAAAAAAAAAAAAAAAAAGGAACTTAGAAACAACCTGAAGGGAAAAAGTTATGAAATTGAAACCCAAAGAACCAGCAGGAAAAGTGCTTTAAAAAATCCCTTATTAGAGTCACAGAAGGTAGCGCCATACCCCCACATGAAAAACAAAATAAAAACCTGGAAGCAAAAAGGTAAGAGAAACTCGTGCACTTAAATATCAAGTTATGTTGGTTTATTCAAGTCAGATGAAGAATACTTTAAAAATTGGATATTCCATCTGAGTGATGCTAATAGAATGGAACATAAAATGGAGCACTGAGATGTAAAATACAGATTAAGAAAAAATTTGAGGAACAAATAGCCAAGGATAACACAAGCAATAATAAATTCTTTACATACCAAGAGTAGGCAGCCCCAGGGAGAGTCAGTTAAAGAGGTAATCAGGATGAATTGAGATTGCAGAAAAGACTTGGTCATTAGTGGAGGGGAGAACAGAACCCTGAATACCCCAGCATGCATTTTGCAGAGAAAAAACGATGACACTGTCCTTGGGTAATGTGTGAGTAATAATGAAAGTGTGTGCAAAATGGAGATCTGTAACAGATCTCCAGGTTATTGCAAAGGGATTCTATGTTGGCAGGTCCCAATTTTGACTTGAAGTCCTCCACAGAAAAATTCGTATTCCCTGATCATCATCCCAGTACCACCACAGATTCTGGGAGAAGAAGCAGCCTATAAAGAGCAGGTATGAAATGTGAACCTGTAGAATCAGCAGGTAGACTGCTACAAGAAGAAATCCCTTAATCAGTTCATAGGAGGTCATACCATATTCCCAAATTAAAATCAAAACCTGGAAACGAAAAGGAAATAGGAACAAGGGCAGTCAAATGCCAAATTTCATGGGCTTATTCACATTTAATAAGAAAAAAAGAAGAGAGGAAAAAAGGAAAACAAGAAAAGATTACACCAGGGGCATAAAATGTCTTTTTTTTTTTTTTTTTGTTAACAATCAAGTCTTCATCTGTACTATTTTAATCAGTTCTGGTATTCCCCTTTAATTGTTGCTCTTAGTTCTGCCCACTCTGAAACATCATTTTTTGTCACTCACATTAGACCTTGGGCTGATTCATTTTTTTCTGTTGCCATTTCCAAAATGAGGGGCATTGCTCTGTCCTCCTGTAGCCCAGGAGCCCAGCATGGCCTCTGCCCAGCACCCCAAAGTGCTCATCACTGGGTGTACAGGTTGCAAATCCAATGGAGGAGCAGAAACCTGTCAGGAATCTGTTGAAGATGAGAGTTTGGGGAGTTGATTCACGTTCATCAACATACTATGACACTTCAAAACAATCTGTCTTCCCTACCTGTGCCTTTCTTCCTTTCCTAAAAGCATTTTCATGAGCATCATTGGATTTCTGCCACACCTGACCTTACTTTCAGCTTAGTTGCTGGCTTGTCCCTCCCCTCTCTCCCCTTCAGCTGTCCTCCCCTCCACCTCCAGCCCATGCCTGTGATCTGCATCCCAGTCACCTTTCCAGTATTGTTCCACATCCTTCTCCCTTTTGCATTTATTTATTTATTTATCTTCCCCAGGGTTGGAAATGGGGAAAAAATAAAAATAAATATGCAAATGAAAGGGAAAAAACTGAGAGAAATTTAATTAAAATGTGTGTGTTTCTTTCCCTTCGAGTGCTTTAGGGTGGAATAGCAAATTCTTAAAAAAGAGAGCACTCAGAATAAGGTTAAAGAGCTGAAAACTGATTACATGCAATTGAAAATGAAAGCAGGGAGGGGGTGGTGGAGATGTAGCATATTGAGATAGGTAAAGGCTCAGGGAGACTCTTGCTGGCGAGGGGGCATTTTTCACTGTGAGTTACAGCCAAGCAGGCGTTGCATATGAGGTCTGTAACGGGGTTTCAGACATTTTGCATCAGGAGAGAGGCAGGGAGAAAAGCATTTTACTTTGAAGAGCAATATGAAGAGGGCACCTTGCAGATGAGAGCTGGGAAAAAAAGCAACAGCCAGGAAGGACAGAGGAGTGGGGGAGAGCCAGCCACCTTCTGGTTTGTATCTGTAGATCTGCCATACCCTGAGAGAGGACAGGACTTCTAGAACGCTTGAGGGTAGGGAGGGGAGAGAGAAATAAATAACTGAGTCTCATACTTTATGCAGGATCTGCAATCACCGGTTCTGAGCTTGATCAAAGCCATAGGTGTAATGCATCTGTGTGAAGGAGAAGGCGAGGTTGTTGGGCTGTGGAGCTGTACTTCAGCTTATTAAAGATTAGAGGGTGAGAGCAAGTTCTGGGGAGGGGGTGGAAGTCCTCCAGCCTTACAGGCATGTTTGGACAGCACTGGTCTGGCTAGGGCCGTTTCTGACTGACTCCTGGGTGTTCGTAGGGTTGTGTAGCAGCTTCCTAAAATAACAGGGCTCCCTTAGACCAAGCACAGGACCTTCAAGTGTAAACCCCATCCTCCCCATAGACCCACTACAACAGCATCAGGGCCAGCAATAGATTTATGTGCCAAGGGTGAGAATGTGTATATTATGTGGCCTCACTTAGGAGCAGTGCTTTTCCAGTGCATCTTCTCCATTCTGCTCTCCTTCCAACATGGGAATCATTGCTTGGCAGCCTGTTCTTTTAATTAAGCACAGCCTTTGAAAGACCACATCCCCACTTGTGCCCTACCTTGGTTCCAGGCTGCAGAGGCCACTTCATTACTCAGAGCCCATGGGACACCTCGTGAATTTAATTTTTAAACCTGTGATGTGCTGTGAGGCGTAGGCCTGTCCCTCTGCAGTCACTGAATGGCATGTTCCTAGCAGCTCTTCCCTGGGGCCATTGCTGCCTGCTGCATGGAGTCCTCTCTCCAAGCTGAAGCAAACCCAAGCACTCCTTTTCCTGCTTTGCTGGCATCTACACGCATTGGCTGCGGGAGGCACCATTTTGGAGCTGTTCCTGCCCTTCTGGGTCTTGGCTGGAAGAGGGGAGGAGGCACTGGAGACAGCTACCTTACAAGCAGTTTGAATAGTGTCTGGAAAAGCTTCCATATTAAATAACCATATTAAATAGTTCCTGATTGTGACTTGTCCACACGCTGTCTGAGTCCTCAGGAAGCTCTCTTGAGAGGGGCTTAATGGCAAAGACAACAGCTGCTTCCTGCTCTGGTGTAGCAGGGATTGATGCTGCAGCTTTTATAACCCACCAACAGTAGCTCTCCCCTTCTGCCCACAGATATTAAGGGTCCAATTTTCCCTTCTATTTCCCAAGCCTTTTAGAGTGAAAGAGAGAAAAGAAGTCCTCTTGCTGTGATACAGAGTGATTGCTGCCATCTGACATTCACATTTATCTGCTTGGTCTTTTCATTATCTCCCTCCCATTTGTTTCTGCTTGTTCTCAAGTGTTTGCTGATCCTCTTCCTTCCTCTAAGACCGGCTGTTGTTAAAACTCCTCTGCTTACCTGCTCTATATATCTTGACTTATCTGCTTGGTTCACATCTCATTCATTGATTTTTTCATACCCAGCTGCTAAATGAGCACTGTTTGCACCTCTTCCACAAGCATCTTCTGCTTTGCTACTGCAAATTCCTTTGTAGTCCAACTAAAACAGTGTAGCTTCTCATTACAAACAGAAAAGCCAGCAGGCTTCCGATTTTTCTTACTTCTGCCTGTGTGCTGCTTGTTTTATTTCAGTCAAGAGGTCACACCACTGGTGACTCTTACCAGAGATGTTTCCCTAACTTTGAGCCCAATTTATCAGTCAGGATACAAGGCTCATTTTTCCCAGGTGCCCCAGACCAGGAATAGCCTCTGGCTGTTACACAGCTTTTCAACAAACTGTGTCAAGAAGCAGCAAAATCCTGCCTCTGGGAACACGTTCCCTTTCTTAGTTTTATTCTGTATTGTTACCATCTCGTTTAGTGTCTCAATTACATATAGACAGGCACAAGCTGCAAATTCAGATCACAAATTCAGGGATGTTTGTGACTTGTCTGCCTCGATTTTTTTGTACCACTACAACTATATAAATATATGAGAGATAAGCGACAAACACCTTTGTAGGAGTATCTGTGTGTCCACATTTGAGGGTTATTCCATACCATTCAAAGCTGCTTTACTAGAGCCAAAGTTAGTGTGTAAACATGAGTGCTATGCAATTCTCTGGTTTAGACGTGCTGTCATGCAGCCAAAGTCCGTCTTAGGATTTTTAGCCCGTTTGTATCTGCAGAGGCATCAATCCCACATTTCCTTTCCATGAAATCAGTGCGGTTTATGTTAACTTTGACATAAATCTTCATCTTCAGAGTTAAGTCTTCAGGCCTGATGTATGGGGAAAGACAGAGTAATAAAACCAAGAGACACAAAACACAGCTCATGATATGCACAGAACTTCTGTAAGGCTGTGCTCTGTTTTGGAACAAGGTGTGAAGCTGTTGCAGATAAAAAAAGAAACGGCCAGAATTTATGCTGAAAATTCAGATCTCCCTGTTGGTCTGCTGTGTGTTCACCACAGTTGGGTTTGGAAGTTTAGTTGGCTTTTTAAAGTAGGAAAATGGCTTCATTGTCTTCTGCAAGTGAAGCACTTGTGTTATTACAGAAGTGGGAGTGAGTTTGGCTCATGAGAGATGTCCTGTGCTTGTAATTGTGGGAATCTTGTGGTTCTGGAGGTCTTCTTATATGCATCTACATCTGCCAGTCAAGCAAGAAGCATTGGGAGAACAGGCTTTCTTGAGACTATCTCAGAAATCCAACATCTAATATTCATGAACTTGGAAAGGCACTGACATGTGAAGTTAAAAACAGTCAAATCTTTCAAATATCAGGACTGGTCAGTAGAATAGGAGATCCAAGTGGAATGGGTTTGTCCAGGCTTAGATTTTGCCATGCTCTGCCCTCATTTGTTTGCAATGCAAGGCAAAGGACAAGTCTCCGTGCCCAAGGCATGCAGCATTTTCCTGTCTCGGGTTTTTGAGGGGCAGCTCGTGCCACCAGGACCTTCGGAAAGGTTCTAGACCAGACAGGCCATGGATAAAACATCTGGGTGGAGCAGTACGGTTGGGACGCCCACCAGAGGGCAGTGAAAACCCTGCGAGTGCAGGGGTCTGGGAGCTGCGGGGGCGAGAAAGGCTCCCAGGAAGTGAGTGACTGGGGAGCTGGGAGCCCGCAGGGCTGCTGGTCCTAGCTCTGGTCCTCAGCTTCGCTTTCCCAATTGCGAATGGCTGGCAGCATGCATATGTCGCTCTTAATCTTCCTTTTCCATCCCTGTTTTTGCAGTTGTCAGAGCGCCGTATTATGCAAATTGGAATTAAGCAATTAAGGCGATAATGTTTCCCTTGAAGAGTTTGACAAGGCAGAAGGAACACAGACTACTTTTCAGACAAGCTTTTGGTTGCATATTTACCTAAAAACAACAGGAAGAAAGAAATGGACAATGGTACACACGCACACACACCAGCTTTGTGACCAAGCCGCCCTTTCCTCCCTGTGCACCCCTCCTTCTTACTTGTCCCATAACACCATTGAGTTTTGGGCCCTCAGAGGGGCTGCTCACTTGCCATCCTCAGCACAGAGGACACCGAGGAAGGCTCTGGCACAGCCTGTGATGAAATCACATCTTAAACAGATGTTTAAAGGTCTAGCTCAACACCATACTTTGTGCCTAGGAGCAAGGGCTTGTGTCACTGACTCATGGATTGCACTTTCACAGCTTTGCAAGGCTGGTGTGTGGGGATGAGGAGGGGGAAGGTTGCTATCAGTTGCTGGGAGACAAAAGCTCAGAGCTGCTCTGTCAGTTTTTTGACTTTGCAACTTAGCCAGCATCTTGTGTGAGCTCTTCCCATCTTTTCCACAGTTAGAGGTGCTTTTGTTCTAAGAGACTTTCCAATCTTCCTTTGTTTAGATTTGCAGTGGGTTTGTACAAAAGGAGAGGGTTATGCTATTGAACTGTTTTGCCAGTGATTTTTACATCACAGTCAAAGATGGGCTAAACTGAGGCTGCAAGTCTCAATTGTCTTGGAAGCCAAGGTGCTGGGAAACTAACCTGACCTATGGACATTCATGCTGCTGCTGCCTCTGCACCTTCCCTCTGTTCCACAGATGAGGTAGTGCCTTTGAACACTTTAGATAAGATGCAAAAATTGTTTTGAACCAGTAACTGTGCTAAGGATCAGACCCAGGGGTACAAATGTAAGATTCTGCAAAATGGCATAATTTGAAATAAGCCTCACCCTGTGCTTTTTCTCAAGCTGTGCTTTCTTTCCTTGGGATGTGGTTGGTGACCTGTGCTTTGAACCTGCTTAGCTCTTGGCACAAGCTTAGCATTTTCTGCATTTCCTACAGGTCTCAGGAGGGAAAGGAGCAGAGAATGAGGAGTTACTGATTTGTTGCCAGTCAAGATACACAAGGCCTGATGCACCACTGCTCCATTACACCCAGAGTCACACCAGCATAGAAAGATGAATCAGAGGCAGTGACTCAGGCTCCAGCGCTCTAAATAGTCAGCAGAAGTGGCAAGCCTACTCCCAAGTGGCACTAATGACTGAAAGAGAGCTAAGAAAGTGTGTGGCTTAATGGGGAGTATTCCCCAGCTCACACAGGGAATCATTACCGGATAGAGATAATTGGCTGATTGTGTAACAGAGTGGTCACATACACTGATCTATAGTAGTGCATGGGAGGATATGGTTCACTTTGAAACCTCTTCCCAAGTTATATGAGCTAACATGAAGGCAGGCCCACTCAGAGCAGATTGCTGGAAGCTGAGAGGATGTTGTGGGGATGGATAACCCCTTTACTTTAAGCATACTTCAGTACCCACTTTCAGGAAAAAGGATTATAGAGGCCCTTGTTCCAAGCCAGCAGGGCTCATCTTAAGCTAAGTTGCTAGGTAGGGGTTGTAATGAGATAATTCAGACAGTCTGAGACCACTCTTTGCTTATGTAAAGTAGCATTCATGTGGAAGCAAAGTTGTCCCAGTCGGCACTCGTGTCAAAAGCTGCTCTTTACATCTCCATCTCGCCTGGTCACTTCCTAGGGAGATCAGCTGAGCTTATTCTCAGTAGCAGTTGTTTGGCCTGAATTAGTGCTCAAGGAAGCATTGGCTCAATCGATCCAGATAACTCTATCTAGCCTTTGTTTAAATAAGGCCACAAGTTCCCACCACCTCTACATCATTTATCTGCTGTGTAGTTCAGCGGCCAAGCTGTGTTTGTGGAGGCAGGCAAAACAAACAAAAAGAAAAAAAAATCCCTCAAGAGCTAAGATAAATGCCCGTTTCTGCTTTCATTCAGGACAGTTAGAGGAAATATTTTGTGGCTGCTATCTAGCCTGGGTCCCCTTCATCCCTTTGCCTTGCTTGCCTGTAACTACCAAGCCCTAGTTTTGACTGCTACTGTTCTTTTTATCCCTCTAGCTGAGGGTTGCACCACATTCCCCTCCCTTTCTCTGGATGTTTTAATGAGCTTGCATTTTCATGAAAGGCCAGATCTGATCGTGACTTGAATGGCAGCTGCCAAACAGAGCTCTTAGCTTCAAACTCAGTAAGAAAATGGCTTTGCCTCCCCTCAGAGCAGCTTATGTACTTGAGAGGCTCAGTCATTAGGAGCAATTTCTATTAGGAGCTGAGTACCTTTTGTGTTCCTTGGGAGAAAAGGATGCTCTTGGGGTCTTCTCAGCACCACCGAGGATTGTGCTTTCTCTGTGTTTTGGGCTAACATCAGCAGAGCTCAGACAAGCATGCTGGGAAGAACGTGACTGCAGTTGCCGTCCTGGAAGGCTTTTTTTGTTAGTCTTGTTTTTTCTGCTGGTTCACTAGGGTATTCCCCCTCCCTTATTAATATATTTATCAAAAAAAAAAAAAAAAAAAAAAGTTGGGTTTTGTACTTCTCCTGAAAAGTGTCTTCCATTTTCTGTATGCCTGGCAGACCTTCTTTGCGTGCTGTGCTTCACACTGGACTGGAAGCATTCAAAGGGTAAACACCATGAAGGACATGAGTCTTTTTGTTTGGTTTTTTTTGTTTTTTTTTCGGGGGGTGGGTCCAGGCTGTGTAATTGGAAGATGTGAAGTGTCATTACCAAAAGAAGATATGCTAAGCTGCCCTGAGATTGGCTCAAGTCCTGGCAGCAGAGCAGGTCTCCAAGAAGAGGGAGAGAGGTCTCTTTTCACAACAGTAGAAATCAGTAGGTGTGATGGGATGTGACAGGAGAACCCACAGTGAATGGGTGGGACTTTTTCTGTCTCAGAGGGCAGGGAAACTCAATCCAGGTCTTCTGCAACTTCCTCAGCCACAGCACCTGGGCAATCACAGAGGTGAGTCTGGGCACAGTGTGCATTCCAGCAAACAGCTTTAGGAGAAGGCAGAATCAGGAAACGCTCCCAAGTACCACTATTGTCCTGGCAAGGTCCAGTGACCCCTCTGACTTCCAAAGAGCAGAGAATGATTAGGATATGCTGCAGCCCAGAGGGAGAGATTCTTTTTTCTCCTTCATCCCATGGCTCAGTCCCCAAAACTGAACCTGTGGCTTATGGCTGCCACAGATTTCAAAGTGATAGGAAATGAAGCAGCTGAGAGGAGGATGGGAACAAAGCCTACCAAATTTATTCTCTGCCTTTTTAGTAGGTTATGGGCAGTGCTTTCAGAAAATTCACAGGGGCATGAGGTCTGGGTAAAGATAAGGTGCATGTACAGAGGTATTTCCTGTCTAAGGTGTTTTATGAAGTCCTGTGTATTGGAAAAGGGAAGTCAGGCTACAAGAAATATCTTCAGTAAAGAATATCATACTGAAAACATGAGAGAAGCACTGTGGGTGAATACTCAAGGAAAGTATCATCTATGCTTCTTTTCTTCTAGGCTTCCCTTGGCATGAGCTTTTGGTCACTGTGGGAGGCAAGACACAAAGCTATACAGATTATTTGTTTAACCTGTACAACAGCTTTTCTGTTCTGTGCTATGTCAGGCTTTGTCTCCATGGCCCCCTGGGAAGCAAATGGATCTTTGATCACTATTCACATCAACGGGGAAGTCATCAATGCTTTTATTTTTTCCCCCCAAGTTTAAAGTAATATCCAATCACATTTGAAACCACTGACACTTCAAATTCGCAACCTGAGTTTGGCTCTGTTATAACCTGGGTTATGCCTGCCTGACATGTTTCTTCACTCCATTGTCCCATTCTATGCACAATCATTTATTCACATTAAGGCAGTAAAATACAGATGAGGAAATCTTACAGATGGGAAATTCCTACATCCTCTTTTGGTGGCTTTTTCATTTGGCCACAGTAAATGACGATGCAAACTGAAAGACTTCAGATTTTGGTTCGTCACCTTTGATTTTTGCACCTAATCTCTGCAGCTTCATCTAATCAGGCAGTGTAGAAAATCTCCCCTCTAGGCCATTTCTCACCTTGTATGAAGTATTTATATCACTCTCTGATCCATTTTATCACCATGCCAGAAACGTTTAGGCCCTTGTTCTTACCATGTCCCTGGAATAGCATGGGTCATCATCCTATTACTCCTGAACTGTTCTGCAAGGAAGCAGCCAGAGCACAGGACCCTAAGTTGATGCCTTTTCCTGGTCTTAAAATCAAGAGTCATACACGGTTAGAAGGGGAAAAAGGATTTTACCTTGGTATTTATTTTAAGGATCCTTGGGTGCACACATCCAGGTCATATGCATCGAGATGCACCCTGCCGAGTCTATCTCTCTTTGTCTGTCTGTCTTCCCCAACATTGGGTATAACATTATAGGTGTTACTAATTAACATATCTATCAAAGATTTCCCAATGAGAGGCTTGAATGAGCCCCCCTCCCCAAGGAGCCTTCCCCTGGATGGTTCTATCTTAGTTTACAGAATGTGTTCTGGAGAGGACCTTGGGGTCTGGGGCACCCTGATCCCTAACTGCAAAGCTTCTAAAATGTTTTGTCTCTTAGCTGAACAAACAAGTCCAAGAATGTAGGCAAAAAGCACTAAGAATACAGAAGTTGTAAAAAGGTATAACAGGGGTGTAAAAGAAAAGGCAAAAAATCTTCATGGCACCAAAGTAACCTGCCCAAGCTGGTCAAGTCAGTAGCAGAGCTGAACCTGATCCTGCATCCCCAAGGCCTATATTTGTGATTCTCTCCTGTGCAAAATCCATGAGCTCTACAGCTTTTCCCAGCATTCACTAAAGCACACCTGCTTTCAACAGTTCCTCCAGCACTTGAACCCCATGCATCAGGAAAGTAGAGTGGCCCCCTTTATTCCCATTAACATGCAGGCACATACTGTTTGTCTCCCTCTGGGAACATGATGGGAAGAGTTTTAGTGTCAGGAAGAGTAGTAATAATAATAATAATAATAACAGCAGCAATAATATGAAGAAAACCTTCTAAGTGGCAACTCCATATTTTCTGGGGCCTGGTTAAGTTCTCTGGAGCATAGCACTCCATCACTTTTCTCAGCAGGGTACAGTTGCTCATAACTTGAAGGTTTTATCCCTGGGCTTCCTGTACTAAAAAGGAGAAAGGAGGTAAATTGTGCATTCCATGGGAGTATAGATGTTTAATTAAGTATCGCATTTAATTGTTCCAGACTTCTGCTTGACAGTCACTGTGTTTTGAAAACCGCCTCCTTATTTTTTGGTATTGCAAAGATAAAAAAAATCTGATATGTAAATGGTGTGCATCCTGTGTCCCTCTGCACCTTGGCGTGACCTGTGCTCCAGGACTGGTGCACAGGTCCTGCTGGCATGTGCTTCCATGACTCTGGTGCATGCTGCTTTTCATGCCAGTCTTAGGGGAACAAGTGTCTCCTCTCTTCTGCTTCCAGTGGCCCTTTCTGTCATCTTTTGTCCAGCCTGCCTTGTGCCTGCTCTGTGGCATGTCTTTGAGTCTCTCCTCTTTCTTTTTTCCCATTCCTTTAGGACTAGGGAAAAAAGAAAACTGCACCTTGGAAAAATTAGTTTTCTGGGGCTTTCTTACACTGCCTTTCTTGCAGAGATCTCAGAGCACTTGCATCTTGCAAGAATTAGTAATATAAAGTTTGCTGCCCCTCTGTGAGACTGACCAGTTTTACTGTCGTATGAAATTAGCGATCTCTTTGAAGTCTACTTAATCTACTTTAGGAGTGTGACACCTTGCATACAGATCCTAAGCAACACACTCCAGGAGCTAGAAAACCAGAGAGACTGGTCAGAGTGCAGTAACATCAGCACAGAATCTACCATTCCCTCCTGTGCTGCCAGAGTCACACATCCCGTGCTATCGGAGAGACAGAGGTGTGGTTAAAAGTGGTTCACCCAGAGGCCCGCTGTTGACAAAGCTCAAAGTGCCTGCCTTGTGTGTGCTAACCCTCTTGCCCTTGCCAGTCCCCACCACAGGAGCTCCTCTGGACAGGGAAGAGATGGGGTTGCCCATGGGTCTTGTTGCAGCATTATCCACCCCAGCCACCGCCAGCCACACATCATGACCCCGCTCAGTCACTTGATAGTCACCACTCTCCAGTTCAAATGTCTGTGGCCTTGGGACCTCCCAGGGACATTTTGCTGGTTTTGACTGGAGTACACTTACATTTTCCTCCCAGTGTGTGGTCTGAAGCTATGTTTTGGATTTGTGATGAACACTGGGTTGATCATAGAGGGATATTTTTCTTATTGCTGAGCAGGGCTTACACAGAGCAAAAGCTTTTTCTGCTTCTTATACTGCCATGCTGGCAAGGAACTTGGGTGTGCTTGGCAAACTGGGAGGAGACACAGCCAGGACAGGTGACCCAAACTGACCAGAGGGATATCCCATTCCCTATGACATCATACTCAGTATATAAAGCTGGAGGAAGAAGGAAGAAGGGGAGGACATTTGGAGTGACGACGTTTGTGTTCCCAAGTAACTCTTACATATGATGGGGCTCTGCTCTCTGTGGCTGAACACCTGCCTGCCCATGGGAGGTGGTGAATTAATTCTTTGCTTTGCTTGGCTTTTATGCTCAGCTTTTGCTTTCCCTATTAAACTGTCTTTCTCTCAACCCATGAGTTTTCCAGCTTTTACCCTTCCGATTCTCTCCCTGATCCCACTGGTGGGGGAGTGAGTGAACGGCTGCCTGGGGTTGGTTAATGGCTGGGGTTAAACCATGATTAATGTTTCTGGGGATAGTGGTTAAGTATATCTCAGGATGGAAGAGAGTAACATTTAGACTCTGTCTTGTGACCTTGAAGGGCCAGTCTCTGTAAGGGGGGGAAAGAAGATAATTCCCCTCCAATTCCACTTACCAAGAAGCAGTGAGATGTCATGGCTTGGTCTCTGCTGGGGTCTGACACCTAGTGTGGATACCACCAGAGGCAGAGGTTTGTGCTGGTGTGTGAAGCTGTGCATCCTCTGCTGGGAGAGAGCCATGAGGCATGAAGGCTGCTGGGGGAAATTGGGTCTGTGTAAAACTCTCCTGCTTGACCAAACCCAGGAGGATTCAAAGGAGGCAAGCCTGGCATTTACATCCACTATGTAGAAAGATCACAGATAATAAGCTCTGTGTGTGTGAGACAATGAGAACTGAGTCACTCCTGCTGAATCTCATCAAAAACAATACCCAACAGCAGTTTTTCCACTGAAGTTGTTTTCCAGGGCTGTCAAAACTATGACTGAAAGAGAAGAATGTGGTGATTTGGTTTCCTTGTCTTTCTGCTCTTCTATCAAGGATAAAAGGCATTTCTGGGTTGCTTCCCACTACCTACCTACCTCTCTACTGCAACCCCTACATACAGCGCAGCAGCTTTTCTGTGATGCATTTATCCCGCCTCTGTGCCAAAATCCCCTGGAGACCAGGCTCCCACTGCCTGTGATTGATTGCAATGCCTTGTTTATAGCTCCAAAAGACCAAGAGGAACCAGCATCCCAGCCTGACTGAAATAAGGTGCATTTTAGTCTCTTTGAAGGGTCTCACAGTGGCAGGTACCACCATGGGCTGTTGAAGCACAGACTCTGCTATCCTCAGTAGAGGGAGATTTTATAATTCTGTGGCCACAGCAGCCCTATAGTTTAAATATAAAGTGGGACCTATGGCAGGAGACCACAAGAGGAGAGGCAGGATAGGAATGCAAGGGGAGGTGAAAGAGAGACAATGGTTAAAAAAAAAAACAGGAAAGATAAAGAGTGACATGAAGAACCTTACTCTGCATTTATAAAAGGCTTCATCTATCAGATGGATTGCCTTAATGTGTCTCCTAACAAGGCTCCCCAACATACACACCCCCTTTCCTTTGGTTTTGCTCTTTGATACTGTCACATGCTCTTCATTTTCCAGCACGTTGCATTCATTCTTTGCCTTTAAACTCCAAGGATTAAAGCAACTGGATAAAATAAATAAATAAATGAAATTAAAAGAGCTGACATATCATGCTGCTGTTGGCAGCCTTTGATTTTCTTCCAGAACAAGATCATTACTTTTTCCTCCAGCTTTGAAAAAAAGCGATGGACAGACGACAGACTCCTCATCTTATAAATTCATTTATCACTCATGGGCTGTGGTAGGTGTGGGGAGAGGTTGAAGAATGAGAGGCTTTTGTCTGTAGTACAGGGAGCTGTGAATGGCTGTAAGCTTAGAGCCAGGTAGCACCAAATCCAGTTCTGGGCAGGAAATGTCTTTTTGCTGTGATTTTATACAAGCCTCAGGACAACAACTTCATGGTCCTCACTGAAGCTTAGAGGGTGCTCCCATTTAGCAGCAATGAAGATTGGGGTCATCCTGATGAAGAGCAGCCTCAGCTACAAAGCGTTGAGTCCCAGACAAGTATTTCACAAGCTTTCAGGAGGAGATACATGGCCACTGTGGGTTTTTGGTGCAACTCACTTGGGTGACACTTGTAGCATGAAGCGTGAAGAGCTGATTTACAGAATTTGGCACTGGGTCTGAGTCTATGTAGGTTTGTAAGTCCTCAGGCCCAGGAGATTTGCTGACAAAAGGTTAGATCCCTTCAGGAGTTTTTCCTAGGTTTGAAGTTGAGCTCAAGTTTGTTGAGTCTCTGCTGCTTTGGAGCAGACTGAGTTGCAGCTCCCCATGCACAGCTGCAGTCAGGATCAGTGAATCTGACACGAACTACTTGGGAGCCCACTAGAGGCACATTTCCCACCATGAAATTTGGAGGATATGTGGCTGTTCAGATCCAGCCTTGTTTGGGCTTTGAACGTATCATAAATCTCTGGCACTGGGTGATGCTTTGCTGTGCAAATGAAGTCCAAGGAGAGCCAGGAGCAAAGAAAACGTGTTTGCACTCACAGTTCCAGCCTGACTGAATCATAGACTGGCCATAAATAAGGAGAAGGAAACTGCTGCAAGGAAGCTGATTACTTGAAATTGTCCATTCCTTTCCCTTGCTTTCTTCAGGATGGTTCAGTGCATCATCTGAATGTTTCTGACAGGAAAATTTTGCTACATCTTAATGTGAAGTCTCTTCCGGCTGTAGTCATGTCATTGTTTTCTCAGAATTACACTGCAATGTTGCTGAGAGGGTTTCTAAAGCTACCTCCTAACCTAAAGCCCTGTATTATAGTACTAATAGTTTTGTGCTTGTCCTGGGCAGAAGGCAGCAAGAGGTGAGACAAAAAGGATGTCAAGATCTTCTCCAAACTAACTTGTGTAAATGAGATGTATGGGACACGCTGAGGGGACCGCTGTGCTCCGTGCAAAAGGCTCTGTGTGTGTCCTACAAATGCCAAGCACCTCACACAATGCATTACAGTCAACTCTGATTGTGTGCTCTCGATCCTCCTCTGTCCAGGACAATGTCATTCCTCTTGTCAGGACCTCTTATCTCAGCAAGTGTGTTGACATGGAAGGGGCTCCAAGCCTGTGGAACTCAAAGACAGTGCATTCAAGATCAGCTCATGAAGGGCCAGAACTGAATGATGCAGTGAAGCTGTCTGTGGCTCTCCACCATGTGTTGCTTTTTCCAGCCAGCAGGCCTACAGTTCCATTTGGCATGCTGGGAGTTAATGGCAAACATCATGTTCCCAGACACACTGGCTGCACAGCTGTACCAAAACACAAATCCCTTTTCCCAGCAATTGTCCAAACTGAGTCTCCCCATGGGCAGCTCAGCCATGACTAGAGAAACAAATGTAGAATATGTCTCTTGGTTTCAGCTGCCCCGAACTCGTGTAGTGTGCAGCTGTTGCTTTAACCAGATACAGAGACTTAATTAGGTCAGGGTGACCTCTAGAAGTGTAGCATTTAAGAGCAAAGTGGCAGAGCAAAACATTCTGGGTACCACTCTGCAAATAACAGTTTAGTTCACGCATTCTGTACTGCTCCCAGAATTTGCACATTTTGGAGCTCTGTGACTCTCCATCCTCTTTTCTCTTCTGCCCCACACAGGCTAAAGAATCAGCTTTTATGTGCTGGAAATACTCAAGGGAAAGGACATTTTCAGTACTTAAGCCTCCAAGCAAACAGGTTAACCTGTTTCATTTTATCACTGTATCATTTTATAGGGAAAGGTTCAGAAATAACTTCTGCATGCTCGTAGTTTCCTCTCTCACACCACCACAAACACTTGCTCTGCTTCACTCTGTTCAACTTGTCCCACACAGCCACCACCCTCCACATGTTACCCTCACCTGCTCTCATTCCTGCTGCCAGTCATGGGAATGGGAATGAATGCCCTTACATGAATTTAGTGACCCTCTGGATGTGTCCTTGTGCATCTTCCCAGCACTGAGCACACCCTGCTGCACCCAGTCTGCATCTTCATATTGCTGCCTCTCCCCCAGGCCCCCACCTGCACTGGCTTCCAAGCACTCTGCCACACAAAGTCATGAGCACTGTCCTCTTCCCTTCCCTGGCATTTATTTTTGTGCACACAAGATGGCCATCCCTGGGGATTTGCTTTTTTATTTGCCTTTGCAGTGATCACAGGCAAATTGAAGAGGATATGACAAATATTAACCTGCAGCTATTAATATGAGCTATTCCGACAAGGTTCTGCATGGCAGCAGTTGCAGAGGGAGTGGTTCTGATGTCCTTTTTGTCACCTTTCTGAAAAGCCCCCTGAGGGGGGAGACAGAGCCATGAGCCATTTGCAGAGAATATGGTGAGGGAAACAGAGGCAGAGCTTTTGTTAACATGTGAGAACTTGCTGGTCCACTCCAATACTGGAGATGCTGCACAAGGGCTTAGATTTTTCTAAGGTTTAGAGCCTCAGAGATTAAACCCAGCCAGCTCCCATCCTGGCTTATTCAGGAAGTGGGGATGATCATCCAGTGGGCTGGGACCACAAGACACAAGGAGAAAGGTTCTAGAAGAAGAATGCCAGTTGTTCTTGTGTTTGACATCAACTGCAATGAACTTACAGCAACTGGAAAACATCTGATTTGCTTGCTACTGAAGGATTATCACCTTGAGTGGTATTTTCTTTTCCTTCTGGACCTAAGTGCAGTCTTCTCCCTCTCCCACACTGTTTTTCTGTTCACAAAACTGGCCCATCAAAGCTTTGAGGTTCAGTCATTAGCTGTGAAAGTGCAGACATGTGCTGCTGGCTCATTTGCTGACCAGAGCAGGTGATGTTCAATAGTCTCCAAAGCAAGAGAAGAAGCAGTGAAACACCAGGAAAGCAACAGAAGAATAAAAAGTAAGACGGATGTGCTGACAGAGCACTGTAAATCACCAACTCAAGGAGGAACCACAGGAAAACATAAGAATAAGATTCTCCTCATGAATTCTTCTGGCTGTGGAAGCACAATGAACTGTTGTCTTCCTGCAGCTTCTGCACTGAGGATTGTGGTCCTTCTCATTTCCCCTGCTGTTGGAGGTCGGCTCCTGAGCATGTATCATTTGTTACTCAAGCCTCTGCCTGAATAGGAGATGAAGCAGCAGTCTGAGGCAGCAGTGGCACATATAACTCCAAGTAGCTTGCTTAGCAATCCCCACATCACATTTAAGTGTGTTTCACTTTGACCAGAAATAGATCAGCAGTACCAAAGATGGAGCTAATTTCATTTTCCTCCGCAGCCAGCCAGCATCTTCCCTATGCTACTCCCAACCTAAACTATTCTGCTTCAACATGAGAACAGGGTCAAGACTCTACAGCCTGTCCCCCTACTTCTTTTCCCACTGAAACCAACACTTGTAGCATGAAGTCTAGCAGACTTCTGCATCTCCAGGATGAGCACTTATCCCTCTAGGCACTGGCTTGTATTCACAGAGTATTTCCTCTGAGTTGGTGGGCAGGTTTAACACAATCACTGGAGTCTCAGCCATCCAGGATTTAGACCATGGTAATTTTTATCTGGAGAACCAATGCTTGTATACTTAGTGCCTTAGGGGTGATTCAGCCTCTTGGTAGCAGGGCAGTTGTCTAGCTCAAGCTGTGTGGAGAAGACTGAGCTTCCACAGCAGTTTTTGAAGTTAGAAATCAGGTGATGTGTCCCAAAACCTCTTTTGTGCCTTGCAGTACAGATTGGACATTCTTGAGAGGATGTCCTCAAGGGTGGTGATTATACTGGTAGCCTGAGGCTTGGGACATCTGCATTAATTTCCATGCTCTTACAAGCACCCTGCATGAGCTGGGGTCTTGCTCAGACATTCACCTGCCCAGGCATGTGAGGCATGCTTAGCCAGGGAAGGATTTATACCAGACCCTGACTTTCCACACAGTCATCAAAGAGAATTAGGTATTTCACTCAGGCCTTCTCATGGTGCTCTGGGGATGACCTCTTCTTTCCTCTGACTCAGTAAAGAATCAAGCTTTTCCAGACACAGATAACAAGTGACCTCTGTCCCTTCAGCTGGGACGAAGCAGCAAACAATGAAGCCTGGTGCTTGCAGGCAGAAGGGGACTGAGCACAGCCTCTTTGCTTCGGCACCCTGCAGCAGCGAGGGCATTTTGCTTCCTTCCAGCATGCTCCACAAGCATTAATTAGCCACTGTTCAGTTTTACTTTCTGCAACTGCCGTTTAATGGGAAGAGTAGTGTCTGGTTGTGGGTGAGTGGGTTATGGTATGAGGTGTGATCTTTTAGTGCATGTTCTGAAAGTGAGACCTCCCAGCTTTCCAAGCAGGGCCTGGGGTAATAGTCTTTTCTCAGCAGCATCACAAAATCCCTTTGCCATTCCCACAGGCTTGCTGGCAGCTCCATTTTACTGCACACCACTTTGTCTCTCTTCAAAGACCGGGGGCATTTGTTGTGCCAGACTCCAGCGGGAGTGGTGTTACTTGTGAGACTTGATCACTGGAGTCAGGGTAACACATGGAGTACTGATTCAGTAGTGTCACTGTGTCCCTACAAGTTACTGCTGACCCCCTATCCCAGTGCTAGAGAAGCCTGAAATATTAGTTACAAATCTGACATGTCAGGGCCAGGTTCTGCTGTTGTTACAGTGTGCGGTACCCGGTACCAGGGGAAGTTCTCACTTGGAGGCGGTGGTGGGGAGAATCAGGATATGAGAAAAGCAGAGAAGAGTTAAAGCATTGTCACTGTGTCATAAGCAATTTGTTTGTAAGCAGCTTCAGATTTTCTTCCAGTGTTTTAGGGCTTGATAAGTACTCACTAAAAAGGAGCCATTTTTAGGCCTCCAGCTGTTCTTTACAACTTGTTTGCTTCAGTGAATCATTACTTGCTTAGTATTTGCATTCTTTTATTGGTTAACTGAGTATCATGCTAATTGTTGTCTCTCAACTGAGTAACTAAAATACTGGTCAATTTTTTTTTTTTTTAGTTAATTTGTTGGTTGGTATATTCTTTCCATTTTAAATACTGATATGTCAAAATGTAAACATTTTATAGAAACATGTGGGGTTTATATGCAGTGATCTTCAGCTTTTCTGGCCCCGTATTTAAATTTCTGGTGAAAAAGTGAGATATAGACAGGGTCAGAATGGCCAGTAACTTAAAGAGTGGGGATCTTGTGTGAGATGTAGAAAACTCCAGCCAAGCACTTGAATAGAAATCAGGCAGAGACTTGTAGCCATATCTTGCATGTACCAAACAACTTAATGACAAGACTGTTATCTGCTCAGGAGTGGTTCTTTCTTGCAGAGAAAAAAAAGAAAAAAAAGAGAAAAATTATAAGACTGTAATAAAACATGGGAACAGATTACAGAACTTCAAAATTTATCATGCACTGGAATTAATTTATTTTAATTATTTTGGCCAGTCCTATGAATAACAAATAGCTTACTGTCTAGTAAGAATCAGCCTTAGCTGCTAACAAATTTTCATGTGACACCCAGCAAGTTGACAAATGCTCACAACTAACAAGTGTCACGAGAGCATGAACCACAGCTATTCAAACTCAGCTCTTCTGCTTCTCTAGATGTTAACCAATTCCTTTTACTCCTCTGTTTACCTAAGACTAGCAAATACAGTCTTATCCACCAATACAGAAGTAAAATAGGAGCCCTTGCCAACTGCAGCTGTTACCAGACCTCAGGAACCTCACAGAAAGGATGATGATGTCAGATTAATGGGTCTCCTGCTTTTATGTGTCTCCTCTTTGGTGCTTTTGGTCCTTAACCTGAATCACCATTGGTTCTTTTGTTGATAATTATGTGCTATTTATCATAGATAAGGTGGATACATTTGGAGGTAATTTTGAATGCTTCTTAACAGATTTTTTTTTTTTTTAATGGCTAATTGTGGAGAATCTACACTTGATGCCAACTGTAGATACAAACTGCAGCCTCAGATACTAAGAAATAATATTTTAGGCCTTAAAAAAAAAAAAGTCTTCAGACAGCTGATGTCCAGCTCTGGAAAATAAATGGGAACAATTTGATTTTAACCATGACAATGCACAATCTGGCATTTTTTGAATCAGAAAAACTTGGAGCCTGGAAATTAAACTGTCAGTACTAAAAAGTATGGGACTGTGAAGACCAAGAAGTGTTTAATCAGTATGTTAGGCTCTCAAAATGGGCAGGAAACATTGTCCTGGAAGGACAGAACTCTGCAAAATGTAATTGCAGTGTAAGGACAGAGGAGGTGTGCGCGTGAGGGACAAGAGCTGGAAAGACAGATGGAGGCCAGTAGAGGAAAAAAAATTGTTTGCTTTTTCCATGTAGTAATGCAGGAGAGAAAATTCTTGCTCTCCCTAAATCCTTTCCACATTATTGTCCTTATTGTACCCCTATATTCAGGGACAGAGCAGCAGCTGCCACTTCAGGCAATGTTGACCTCATGGCACTGGTGCTGTAGTCACAGATTCCCTCGTGTAGACTAGGAAAGATGCAAGTACCAGCCTGGGCTGCAAGGGCAGCAGTGGCATCTCTCTGTTAAACATCATCCCACAGACAACCACAACTCTAATAGACACCCTGACTCTGCATTTTTATGGAACGGCCTTCACTTTGTTGCTGTTGTCGTCCCTGACAACACTATACATTCTACAAGACAGACATTGAGGTGATGGAATGCGCCCAGGGAAGGGCAGCAAAGCCGGTGAAGGGTCTGGAGCACAAGTCTTATGAGGACAGGCTGAGAGAGTTGGAGTTGTTTAGCCTGGAGAAGAAAAGGCTCAGGGGTGACCTTACCACTCTCTACAGTTACCTGAAAGGAGGGTATAGCCAGGTGGGGGTTGGCCTCGTCTCCCAGGTAACAAATAATAGGCCAAGAGGAAATGGCCTCAAATTGTACCAGAGGAGGTTTAGAAAGGATATTAGTACAAAAGGGTTTTTAAGCATTGGAACAGCTGCCCTGGGAAGTGGTGGATTCACCATCCCTGGAGCTATTTAAAAGATGTGTAGATGGGGCACTTGGTAACATGGTTTAGTGGTGGGCTTGGCGGTGTCAGGTTAATGGTTGGACTAGATGATCTTAGAGGTCTTTTCCAACCTAGACTGCTTTGTGAACCCAGCAGTATCCCTGCACAGGCTGCATCTGTATCATTCATCCAGGCTTTACTGTAGCAGCATATTGGACAGCAATGTTTGCTCCAGTCCCAGGGACAGTGATTGCATCTGCTGTCTAGTAGGATGCCCAGCATTTTCAGTGGACTGAAACCAAACAGTATCTCTGTAGTGATGAGCTATGTTTTGCCATTAGAAACTCTTTGTGGGTACAAGGTTTCTATGTCTCTGTTCTCTCTGGTCATAACCATGTTTCCCTCAGTCTTTCCCTCAAACAATAGAGTAGAGCAGATTAAGATACCAGAATATTGTCTTGTTATGGGGTCCAAATATTGATGTGGTTTTGTATCGTTCTGCCCCATTCTATCTGAAGTCTTTAAAGTTTGATGAAATGGAGGATGCCAGGATGAATTGAAGGGGTGAGGGCTGAACCCGAGATGCTCTGCCCGTGGCTGGCTTACACGCAACTAAACCTGAGTGATGCCCATGGTTTTTACACACTTACTTAGGTGCTGCCTCCCCACAGCTTGTTGGCTGTCAGTTGTGATCTGAGGGGAGTGTCCCAAACTGGTCCAAACAGTGCAAACTGCACATTTGTGTATGAATGTAGCTTCCCGCATGCGTGTCTGATCAGCATCTGTAATTGATGTCAGGGAGATTGTTATGGTGCTGGCATGAGGAACCCTGGTTTCAGGTCAGAATGTGTGACTCTGCTGTGACTTTGTTTTTCACTCTCCTATTGTTTGTTTTATTTGTAAAGCCCTTTCCCCTCATCCTCTCCATCCCTGTCTCTGTGTTTGTAGAGAAAATAGGCAGAACTGACACGTAAAGGTGCCCTCAGAGCCAATTTGCAGCAACTGGTAAAGATCACACTGTATCCATCTAAAAATGCTTATCCATAGGGAGCTGTCTCTGAAGCTAAATGTAGGATAGTGTTTTAAAGAGCCAAAGCAGGAAAATACACTGTTTTAAAGTAGTGAGGGGCAGATCAATTCAGAAACAGCAAGGTTGTCCTCAGCCCCTCACCTAAGCCTTCTCTGAGAGCTTAGTTTTTCTTTTAATTTCCATATACTTTTGCACTGCTTCGTTTTAATTCAAAGAGCAGAATCACTGAAGTATTGCTAGACACGCTGTATTAGCAGCTCTTTTGTAACCACAAACTAGAGAGACATGAACTGAAAGCTCTAGACCATGCCTTTACAGATCTGAATCCCTTGGCATTTGATCTCCTGTTTGCAGGTTAATGGGTTTGCCCTTTTTCTGGTTTCTTCGGGATTATGTGCAGGTTTTTGTGCTTCGACTCTTTGTAAAGCTAAGACCTAGCTCCAAAGTTTGGCTCTAGATTTTGGCCAAAAATGTTATTATTTCTTTTACCCTATCTACCTAGCCAAACTAATTTGGAGTTTTGTTGGTTATGCCAGCTGGAAAAAGAAATTGGCAATGAAGTCAGGTTTCTCTGGCAAGGTCTGTTTGTTCACAAGAATGTATCAAGTCTTGCTTTCTGTTGTGCAGCAGGGTACACTCAATCAGAGCTGTTTTCTTCATCCCCTGCTCCAAGCGGTTTCCAGTGAGCACCCTGATGTGAGAAACCCTCTCCCTGGATTCCATCTGCTGGGTCCTCTCCGTTGCTCTCCAGTGCTCTCCTCTCCGTTAGCTCCGGACTGCGGTCACATTTTCTGCCTTCACTGTTCCGTTGCCATTTGCATTCCCAGCAAGGTTTCTGAGCAGTTCCAGGCTCATGTGCAATCTAACTACTATGGTGACAACCTCAAGTAGCTTTTGCAGGAGCAATTAAGCCGATGAGTTTCAGAAAGGTTTAACTTGTGTCTTCGGGGCAGTTTGGGTTAGATCACCCCTGATGAGCACCAAGTGGGGCAAAGCATCTGCAGTTTTGTAGCTTTAGGCTGGCAGGTGATGCAAGGCTCTGTCAGTTGTTTAGGAAGCAGTTTGCACCTTCCAGTCACCTGTAAGGTTTTTATTTCTAAGAAAAATTATCTTATTCTCTATTCCTTCTGTGGGCTTCTATCTCCCTCTCTCCCTTGTCCCTTATGTATAAATGTTGTAAAGCTATCTTTAGCTGAGCTACTGGTTAATCCAGCATTAATCGACCTCCCTAATTGTACTTTGCTGTTTTCTCTCCCTTTATCCTTAAATTGGTCTACTGGGCAGGGGGTCTAGAGGGCAAACACATTCATTATGTTACCAGCAAACAAGATATGAATTGCACTGTAGGGGACAAAATTAAATTTACAGTTTCCCCTTGTAGATGTCATAAACTATTGATTTAAACCAAGAGGGGATGCAGCAGTAGAGCCAGCATATTGGCTATGCTGCATTGTTCTCCTCATGTTGCTGCCAGTCCCTGTGTGGCTTGCTGGAAAAGAGTGGCTGGGGACATAAAGGGCAATGGAAAGAGAGAGGGAGAGGTTAGGTGTAGTTTGTTTGGTAGGCCCACGGGTGGATTATTTTGAGCTGTCTTCTTGTCTCTGGATCTTAAATATCTTCCTTTTAGCCCTATTGTATTCTGTGGAAGGGACCCCATTCAGAACCTACCTTTTCTTATCCCACACATTGTCTGCACTCAAGTTTCCCTGCCCATTTTAGAGGGTTTAGAAGTGACATCTTCAGACATTTCGTGTACCATTCCTCCTCTGCATAGGCTTCTTTCACCATGCTGGACATGGCATTTTGCCCCTGTTAAGCCTCCTACGTTTTCTTCCCTTGTGGGAAGGATTGTTCTTTCTTCCCATACGTGGAGCAAGGGAACAAGGGAAGGAAGGGATTCTAGACACTGCCCATTTAGCTTGGTGACAGTGCTTACTCTGTATGCAGTGCTGAAGACATGAGCTAATGGCTGGAAACTTCACCAAACCAGAGTGCCTTTGTAGTGCACAGCTAGAGTGAGCCCTAGAAACTGTCAAATTGCTGAAGCACGGCATTTCGCTCTGTGCTCCCTTCCCTTTTCATATCATCTCAACTAGGATGGAAGCACTCACGTGGTAGGAAGCCAGGAAGAGACATACAGTGCATTCACAGAGGAGAAACGTCCTACCTGGGATAATGGTTGTCACCAGCGGACCCCACACTGTGCCCCTCTGCTGCTGCTGGGAATGGTTTGAATGGCAGGAGCAGGCATGGGGCCAAATGTGAATTCAGTGCTTGGTGATTCGTCATCTATTCCACGTTTAAGGATGTTAGAGAAGAATTTAGTCCCTCCTGTGCTGTCAGCCAGTTCTCATTATTGGTTAATTGGACTAGAGATGCCGTCACTGTTGAAATCTATTGTCAGGAGCAACTTGTTATATTAGTGTAGGTGTGCTGCTTATATCCCCCTGATATGAGAGGGTCAAAGGCTGTAACTAAATATACCATTTGCCTCTTCCTGTTGTTTTCTGGGGACCACTCTGGTTAAGGTGTATCCTGGCAAGTCTAATATGGTTGCTGACCAGGGATAGAACCTGTGCTTTGTCCAGACAGGACGTGGATTTTGGCACGTATCTACACCAGAAACTTTGTCACTGCTCTCTGACAGCTGCCAGAAATGTGGAAAGATCTGGGTCGAGAAGTCTTTCCTTGCTAATCTGTGCTGTCTCTGAGCAGTAGGGTATCTGACTGGGTCTACATGGAGAATTAGATTCAAGATTCTGCATGCTACCTGCTATGGGACCTAATCTAACAAGTGGGCACAGATAAGCACTGGCTGCTGAGATCTGATGTGAATAGCCAGACAGAGGAAGCTGTTTGCACTAACAAACTTTTATGAGCTCCAGGATATTGACTACATAGACTCAAGCACTGTCTCCTCTCATCTTATCTATTGCTTATCTGTGTGCCTACCCACTGACCTCTCTCTTCCAGCTCATTCCTTTAATCAGCTTGGGGATGTAGGAGAATATTTTGTCAGAGAATATTTCTGACTGCCAAATTCAGTTTATTTGTGTCTCACTGCAAAACAGACCCCAAGAGGTGAAATGCCATAATCACTTGCGTTTCTGATTCCCCAGATCACTTGTCTCTAAATAACTATTATGTGCTTTGAGGACTGGGTACGAATATAATGATGTTATCACAATTAACCTGCCATCTTTCTATTTTACATTTTTTCTTTTTTTACAACCACAGAATTAGCTTTAATTTTGAGCCGAAGGCTTTGTTGTCAACAACTTTATCTGCTGGTTGCCAGCTCACCACAGAATTCTTTCTAGCACGTAAAATGAGAAGGCACAAAACATTTTAAAAATTGAGGACAGCTTTATTTGCACCGTCTCTCCTGTTCATTTTCAGAATGGTCTCATAGACTTTGTAGCATCTTGTTAAAATTACTGCCACAGCAGCCTCACCTACTCCAGGCATCATGAAGCGTGCGCACATCAGCTCTTCACACACTGGGTCACAAAGTGGGAGTGTGGTACACCTGTGGGTGTGGATCCTGTGATCCTTTAGTGGTGATATTTAGCAGCAGATGAGGAAAAGCTGTCCCCTGGGATCATTTATGCATAGTTGATTCTGCTGTAGAGTTTGGGAGTGCGTTTGATGGTGTCCTACATTCCTTTCCATCCCTGTGTTATTGATTCTGTGAGAACCTGCCATGTTCCTTCTCCCTCCTTCCTTGATACTCTTTGTTCCCTAGGGGCATCAAAACCCATCTGATCAAGTAGAACCCACCTAGGTGGGCTCCATACATCCTGCTGCATTGCAGTACCTCTTCTGGAGATGGTCAGGGATCACATTAGGGCTTGCATTCCTATTTCTGCTCCCCGCAGAAGATGAGAGTTTTCAATCCTTGATGAAGCATTCAAGCTACACTGGTGGGTGCTTTTCAGCTCTGGGGTCCTCAGTCCCCATCCCAGTATATCAGCTGATATGGGGGCTCCCACCTATGTCTGGCCAGAAGACTCCAACTTAGAATCATAGAACATGGAATGGTTTGAGTTAAAAGGGACTTTAAGGATTATCTAGTTCCAACCCCTAACTTGGTACAGCCAGCTGTGAAACAATCTCATTTCCATCACTTCTTCAACAATATTCAGGGGTTTTTTTTCTTTAAACAGTAGTTTTATGTGCCATGTTGAGATGTTAAAGTGCCTTTCCTCCCACTGAGAGCAATTTAAGACTTTAACATGAGACAACTAAGCTATGGTGCCATTAGTCAGTCTCTGCTTTTCTGTTTCATATGACACACCTTCCTCTCCTTCCTTGCCTCTTCTTCAGCAAGGGCTTTTTCTACCTTTCTCCTTCTCTATGCAAGCCCAAGTATGAAGCAGAGCAGCTGTCTTCTTTCTGCCTAGCCCATGGGTCTGAGCATCTGGATGGAAGTGCTGACTCTTCTCTTTTGTACAGCACAGAAAATGTACCCTAATACCCTTCACTTCCAAGCAGAACTGGAGCTGGTCCAGCCTAAGAAATCTGCTTAGAATCTCTATTTTCCTCTCCTTGCCTGCTGTCACCAGAGAAATCCCAGCTACATCAAGTGCTTATTCTGGTCCTTGGCTTGTTGAATTGCCAGGGAAGGTGACTCAGGAGAATTTTGGGTCCCTGCCAGTCATTCACAAGCCAATAGCAGCAAAGGTAATTGTCACTCGCAGCACCTTAGCCAAAATGTGGGCCTGGGCCTGGGAGCTTTCAAGAGCCCTTGAAATGTCATGTTATGTGGTTGTTCAGGGGTATTGAAGGGTCACCTGTATTTCCCTATCTGCCCCTATCAATGGATGTTCCCTGAAAGTTACTCTTTTTTTTTTGTTTTGTATTAGGCATACACAGCTGCAGTCTGACCTAACCAGAGATGATTGTAGCTCACTTCCAAGAGCCAATTTTACCCTTCCTCCTTCTCTACCTATATCTGAAGGGTAGGTGCCCCTCCATGGGCCTGTACTTCTGCCAGTGCCCTCCATCCTGGCTGTTTGTTCTGCAGAGGGCATTGTGTACGCAGGAATTAGTACAACATATGGCCATCACTCCACACTTCGTATGTTATTATCACATTAGAGAGTCCAGCCACATGTCCCTGCTGCAGCCAGGGGAAACTGCTGGCCCTGCTCCTGTCAGGCAGTCCCCCAAATCTCTCTGCAAGCGGCTTCGTGGTCGTTTGCAGGCGTTTCTGAGATGTGGGGGTAAGAGCTAAAAAGTTTGCAAAGAATGAAGCAATAAGGAAGCAACCTGTGGAAATCAGCTGCGAGAAGGGACAGTACAGAGGAAATTGAGGAGAGAGGAGGA
Organism: Aphelocoma coerulescens; assembly: GCF_041296385.1. Taxonomy (NCBI): domain Eukaryota; kingdom Metazoa; phylum Chordata; class Aves; order Passeriformes; family Corvidae; genus Aphelocoma; species Aphelocoma coerulescens. The sequence continues at coordinate 97,856,826 of NC_091013.1, read as the reverse complement.
ATTCAGGTTTGTGAATGGAATAAAAAGGCAATAAAAGGAGAGTAATGACTTGAAGGAAGAAATAACGGGCAGCTGTGTTTTGAAGGAGACATAAAATCAACATTCTCGCCTCTCTCAGCTATTAAACATCTCTCTGAGTTTGTTTAAAATCCCAGATTGTTGTCCCAGGAGTCAGGACTACATTCAGAGTGGCTAATTGCAGGCTGACCTACTTGTCAATCCCATTCTGGTGTCTTTAGGTTCTCACTTTCTGAACTGTAATGCGTTATGTGACTGCTGTGATCTAACCTAGAAGTGACTCCTTTTCTGTGCTAAGTGAAACAACCATGACATAAACCTCTCTGGGTCTGGATACCGGTACACAGTTTCTATATGTCCATCCCAATTCCTTCCCAGGAAAACTCCCTGCCTTTTAGAGGGGCATCCGTCCACATTTGGGAAATAAGCTGTACCTTCAGAGGTGCACAGAAATCCTCAGGTTGCATGAGCAGATGTGTGCCTGGGAGTTTCCAGCCCATTCACAACAGGTTCCTGTTGGCAGAGGAGAAGGTAAGCAGCAGGTGAACAGACCAGCCCTTCTTGTGCTGTGCATTGGCCCCTGCACACATAGAGCTCTGCCAAGAGGCTTTAAGGGACTGATGTGGGGCAAATCTTCCATCAGACCGTTCCAAATTCAGCTTTCAAGCCACAGCTTTCCAACATGGAAGAAGGAACTACAGCATCCTCCTTGAAATCAGAAAAGTTTCAGCGGAAAAGGAGATTTGGAGGTCTCTTATCCAAGTCCCTGCTCAAAGCAGGGCTAACTTCAACGTTAGATCCACTTGCTTAGTCAAAATTTGGAAATCTCCCAAGACAATGATGCTTCAGCCTGTCTTGGCACCTGTTCCAGTGCTGATCCACCCTCATTATGAAAATGTTTTTCTTTTATATCCAACCAAATATTCTGGGAGCCCAAAATTGCTCCACATACAGCCTCAGAAGTGCTGAGTAGAAGGGAATAATAATTTACTTTGGCCTGCTATCTACACTCTCATCATTGCAGCCAGGTACGCATTTAGCCCTCCTTGCTGCAAGGGCATGCTGGCACGCTCATTTTCGGCTTTTGCTCACTGGGAACCTCTGGTCTTCTTCAGAGCTACTGCCCAGCAAGTCCTTATCCTTCAGTGTTGCACAGAGATCATTTCAACAGGTGGAACACGTTGCACTTATCCTTGTTGAACTTTGTGAAGTTCTGTCATCCCATTTCTCAGTGTCCTTGGGGGCCTTTGAATGGCAGCTCTGCTCTCCAGTGAGTCAGCCACTCCCCTGAATTTTGTTTCTTTCCTGGAGCTGTTGATATCTTCTGTCCTGTCAAGCAGGTTACTGATGATCAGGTGCCCCCTTCTTTCTGGTAGTGCAGAAGAAGCATAGAACTTTTTGATGCTTCTGTTACTGTGACTTCCAGTGTGGAAAGCGAGATGTCCTATCCAGCCTCTGAGGTACTAAAAAGAGGATAATCCTTCTATCTTGAAGAGGATGCAAATTAAATAGACACAGCTGAGAAAGGGCAGGGGAAGAATTGAGACATGGGGATGTTTTGACCTGCTTGAGTTGATATTTCATGCACTTTCAGTGCTGAGAGTAGAACTGTGTTTGCTGAGGATTAGGAAAACATGGTGAATGAACATGCTTTAGGCTGCCCAGCTTGCTGTGCTCTGATATTACCTAGCCTGCAGATAAGCTGGGGAGCTTGCTTTTCTCTCCCTCCCTTCACCTGGCTTTTTGTACCCAGAAAGTGCTAGTCCTAAAGACTTGTGTCAGGGGAATGTCTGGGATGGAGGTTTGTCAGCCACTGTCAACCCTGCTCCATGGAGGAGTTGTGTGAGTCAGTGCATGGCACGTCCCAAGGCTGAGAGCTGCCCAGGACCCCAACCCACTTATTCCCTCCTCAGTGAGTGAGGGTTTCAGCTGTTAGAGAGATTAGGGAAGTAGTAAAATCAGCTAATGCAATAATAGTAATTAAAAACAGTAATGGGTTCTTTTAATGTATTTTGGCATGATTGGTTAGGGACAGTACTGTAGGAGAGCTGAGATTTTGCAGGCAAGAATAAAATGGCAAGGTGACTGGGCCCTAAAGTGCACATCTGGGCATGATTTGGAGAGGCGATTTATTGACACCATAAATGATGGCTTTTTCGAGCAGCTTGTTTTGGTGCCTATGTGGGAAGATGTAACTCCTGATTTAGGGCTGTGTTCAGCAGTACTTACTCTCCAGGTAGGACTCCTGGGGTGTCCCTCCTGGCAGAGAGCAGCCGGCTGGGCTGCTGTGAGCATGTGTTGAGAAGACACGGAGCGCACACACAGTCCTGCACGGTATCTCCTGTCTCTCCAGTCCCCGTGTGGTCTCTTACAGCCCCTGCCATTGCTGGTGTGTGGTGTCCACACCCTGGGAAACACCAGGAGAAGCCTCCCTCCTGCTTCAGTGCCGCATGCTGAGTCTGGTGCCTCTCAAAGGCAGCCACGCAGCTCTGCAGCCCTCTCTCTCCTACCCTGGCAGTGTGAGGGCATATGGCCCCCACTCAGATCAGGCCAAAGCTGTCAAACCACCAGGAAGGGTTACCTCTCCTCCTAGAGACAAACTGGTTTTGCAGGGGTGAAATGGGAAAGGCAAGGGAGAAGAGTGTCCTTCGCAGCACTTAGCTGATGTTTTCATTGATCTCAGTGATTTTGTGTCAGTGCAGTGGTAGGAATTGGCCTCCACACCAGAGCCTTGTCTGGGCAAGCGGACATCTCTCAGTGGGTTTCATTACTATTATTATTATTATTATTATTATTATTATTACTATTATTATAGGGCCTGCAGCATATTAAGAACCTGCCAGGACAGCACTCCCTTTGTCGAGGCTTCAACCATGTCAGGGGAGACGTCAGGGAGCGGATAGGGTGCGTGGGCAGTAGCAGCACGTTGCAGAGGTGTGAGTGCCGAGGACTTGTCAGCATCACGTCAGCAAGGGCAGGGGGGTTGGCTTCTCATTAAGTGTGCCCCCCACATGGCATGTGCAGGATAGGTGAGCTTCAAACAGGGCAGCAGGAAAGCTCGAGGAGAAGGATGACAGTGAATGCTAGGCTGAAGGGCAAAATAAATTAAAGCAAACAAACCAGAAATAAAGCAATCTTTAAAAGCACTGGACTTGTCTTGGAGGTCATCACTGCCTTGGTGTGCAAGGAGGGAGTAGGGGGATGGTGTGGAAAGGGGGCAGAAAGGATCTGCAGCTGCACAGCAGAGTGTGGGTTTTTATTAGGGTTCATCAGGCATCTTTTAATGAACGGCCAAACTGCCAGGAGTCAAATGAAACAGTAGGCAAGGTGTAAATGAGAAGGAAGCTGAGGGGAGTGAGAGGAATGGCAAGGGTGCTGTGGTTATGCAACTCCAGGAGCAGGATGAGGGGAGCCACAGGTGGGGGATGCAATTAAAGAGCTGAGCCAAAGCCAACAAGCTGAATCTCCGGCTTGTGCCGAGCTGTTTGCTCAGTCCCCATCCCAGGTGCTGAGCATCCCCCTGGGATTTTTAATTCACCAAGGCAGAGGGGCCCCATCTGTGGTCTGGAACAGGTTCATGAGGTTCCTCTGCCCGAGTAGGTCTGTTCTTGCCAGGGGATGTTCTTCACGGATTGCTGAACTTTCTCTGGAAAGGGGGAAACGCCCCAGATATGGACTCTAACTTTGAAGGGTTCACATGTACTGGACTTGAGACAAAGTATTCTAAAATTGGGGTATGGAAGACTCTGTGAGGAGGGACCTGTACCTGCAAATGGCTGACACTCCGGTACCTCGGAGCAGCAGCTCTTCTGGCATCATATGCTCATCTCTGTGTGGGTTTTTGCTGACGACTGTGATATATGCATACAAAGTATTTTGCTATTGTTATTATTACCCAAAGTTATGGATCAGCTTGAGAAACTCAAATGCAGTAAATCACTGGGACTGGGGTAGCATTAGTCTCAGGGCTCCAAAGTAAATAATGCATGAAATATACTGACAGCAGAGTCTGACGGATCCTTATAAACAGCATCTCTCTAACAAATGCAGACCTGCTAATATTGCAGCGTCGGATTTGGGGGAAAAATGCTGAAATCTCTCTGTGCTCAGGCAAGCTGATGCAGATGGGCAAACACCACCCCTTCCTCACCCCTGAGAATCAAGCAAGTGATTTTAATGACAGTTGAGAGGGTCAGGAATGGGGTGGCAGTGCCATATCCAGCTGTGATGTGGACTTCATGGGCAAGTTGCTCTCCCTTCTCCTTCCCTCTTGCATGGTGAAGATGCTGAAGGGCTGTCTCCAGTCTGCTCTGCCTTCACCCTTGTGTGAAGTGCTCTGAGATCCTCAGAGAGGGAGTGCTCCAGGCATGCTAAGTACTATTATTATTTTTTTAATAATCGAAAGACATCCAGGGAATTACAGATCTATGAGCTTTCTTTCAGTTCCAGCCAAACTGATTGTGAAGCTAATTAAAGACAGACTAGTACAATGTTCGGGTAAGTATAACATGACAGGGTCAATCCAGTATGGCTTCTGGAAAAGAAAATTGTGCCTTTTTGAGCCGAGAGTGGGTTTTGTTGTTTTGTTGGGGTTTTTTTTTTAAGTTTAATAAAATAAGATAAAGGTGATCCCCAGCAGATATAATGTACTTTGATTTTCATAAAGCCTTTGATAAGACCTTTCACACAAAATTGTGAAGGGAAATAAATAGCCATGGGCGAAGGGGCAAGGTCTTACCACAGTTTAAAACCCAGTGGATTGTTAATTAGCAAATAGTTTCTCTTTTGCGTGGAGACAAGTCAATAGTGGGAGTCAGTACACACTGTGGAGGTATTTAGTCTGCCCTGTGTGCCATGGCTGGCATGTTGGTGCTTTGATGACAGCTCCTTGTTTGGCTGGTGAGAAATGCAGCAGAGTTGTCAAAAGCCATAGGAGATGTTAAGAGCAGGCCCACCCCATTGCATGTTCTGCTTGCTGCCTGGGCTGTGGAGAGCCGGTGGGACCCACTCCCAGGGCTTGGCCTGGCTGCTTCCGGGGTGTCCTCCCTGGCGCTGGGGTCCTCCCCCGGTGCCCCTCACCATCGCACCAACCAAAGGCAAGCACGGGCTGCTGCCTCCATGAGTCAGCAGGATTTAAAGGCACCACAGGGACAGAGCAGCAGGATGACGGATGAGCTATAACATGGATGAGCGTATGGTAATGCAGACTGCAAAAATAGTCTCCACTTCAGCTGTACCGTGATGAGCGCTGAGCTCCCAGGCTCCTTGGAGGGAAGAGATTGGGAGTCATGGTGAGTAACTCGATAAAAGCTTCTTCAGTGGGTTGCATCATTTCCAAAAACGTGGAAGATGCTTGGCTGCCTTTAAGGGACAAGGAAACAATAGGGAATATGTTATAAAAAATGACATTATCTTGAACACTGGCTACACCCTCATTTATGACAGCGTGTGGAATTACCAGAGGGCCATGAAGCATGGTTAGTAATCTTGTGAGATTTATCTACAAGGAGGGAGTCAGTTGGACTGAACAGGGTTTTCTTTTTCAGTGTAGCAAGCTGAATGCTTGCTGTGGCAAAAATGCCATTTGTTCCTCCCAGCACCTCTCCCATCTTCCTTTTTGCCATCATGCCCTCTACTGTCCCTGAGCTCAGGCTGCCTCTGCTCAATCCCAGCCCGCTCCAATGGGAGATGGCAAGCACCGGCCATTCGCAGCCTCCCTGAAGAGACACACTAAAGGTTTGTAATTGAGTTATTTACACTAATGAAGAGTGTGGTGAAAACTGATCAGTCCCCCCTTTTTCTGTCCTCCTGTAATACTAGAACAAGAGGTCACTCGGAGATGCTAATGGCAGCTTAATTTAGATCACATGAAAGGAGACACTTTTTCACACAGCAGGTAGTCAGTCTGTGAAATCCACACTGCCTCCTGAGGTCAGAGAGTCAAACACTGCAGAAGGACTTGTCGAGTTCCTGGGTAATTTTTGGAAGAATAATAACTGTTATTAATGAGGATGCAGTAGCACCCCAGGGCCCCCCATCAGGAAGGACTCACTCTGCATAGCACAAGGCCTGCCCAAAGCAGGAGCCAGCCTGACTTGGGTTGCTTTGGTCTCCATAGCCAAAGAAAGGCACTATTTGTTTGGTCAGAGGCTGGAGGGGGGGTGGTGAAAGAGCTGCACCCAAGCTCAGGCACCCAAGTGTGACACTTTTTGTTTTCCTGCAGCAGTTCTGTAGCCCCAAAGACAAGGTACTTGGTTCCCTTCCCTTGGTGTAATGAGAGTTCTGTTTTTCAGCTATAAATCAGAGCTGTTCACTCTGATTTTAAAAGGGTGAGGGAGGGACAGAAAGCCTACAGCTGCCTTTATCCTGGAGGAATCTTCCCATGGTGTGGGTGAAGCTTGGGGGAATTGTATCAGGATACAGCCTCATCTGCACTTCTGACACTTTTGCTGGATCTCTTCAGTGCACTGTCGTTGGTCTGGTGGCTTTGCCATTCCTACAGTCAGTTCTTGGCACACTCCTGTCTTCCCATGCATTGCCTGTGGCATCATAAGCTACTTAGCAAGTCTGACTGGATGTGGGTATTGGTGAATTTTGCCTGTGGGCCTGTGGATTATGATAGCATTGAAGAGTCTTAAACTTGTAAAGGTGTTAAATTTACCATCAAAACCAAAGTGTAACAGAACAGGGAAAAATAATTTCAAATCCATCCCTGTCTCTGTATTTATGTTTATCTGACCTGCAGTTCTAGAAAGGCCTTTAGCCACAGTAGGTTTGGGACTGAATCTGTTGTTACTGTTTTTCCTTCTGTTCATAAATTCAGCTCAAGTCCCTCCATTCCCATTTTGACAAGAGGTGTTGTCCAGACTCAGTGTAGAGATCTTTGCAGGGGATCGAGACACAACACCAGTGCTCCTTGCATTGTCTTTTGACTCTTTATTGCAAAATGGCTATAAGCAATAGGCTTTTGAGTGTGTTTTCTTGTAGCTAGCTGCAGAATCAACTCAGTATGTGTACAGTAAAACTGATCATAATCTACTTGAGGGATGGTGTTCAGAAACTCTCACAGGCATCTCTCATTCTAGCATCATCACAACAGCTCTCCCAACTATCCCACCTGCTTTTCTCCTTGCTGTTTGTTACTGCCTCGGTAGCTGGCTGTGTTTAAATATGTCAACCTGGGGTTTTTTTCCCATCTTCTTGTTTCCTGTGTTCCTCTAACAAGCAGCTTGCAACAGAACAAACAAGCAAGGCAGGAGCGCTCCAGGCAAAAGGGGTGTTTTGTGTTTGATTTGAATACATACATATTTTTCTTGGTTAAAACTTGTGATACTCATCAAACACATGCAGGAAGGCTGTGAATAAGACCTTTCTCTTTCTTCCTTTCTGACACGCACACCGTCTCATACGAGCACCTTCTCATTTTCACTCTTGCTGTCTGATTCTGTGCGAAGCGCGGTTTCTCTCATATCCTCACGCACATGTTTGATAGTCTCATCCTCACTCCTGCTCTGTCGGCTACACAGAGCCACCTTCTCATCTCAGCAGACCCTGGCACATGCGCACTCCCACAGGCGACACAAGCACACACGGCACGGCCACCCACACGTTTGCAAAGGCTTTATTATTGCAGGGAAAATTGCTCTCAAATAGGTGAGACTGGATGTAACTATGGCAGAGATGGGGAGAGAGGGGAGCATGGGTGGGAAACTTTGTAGTCCCTTCACTCTTCAGGGACATGAAGCACTGCTCAGGTGGAGGGGAGAACATGTCCCCATAGTCCTCATCCCATCTGCCATGCACAGACAAGCACCAAGCATCACTTACTCGCCTCCTCTCATGCACAGACTCTGACTGCTCTCTCCCTGAAAGTTTCTCAGTCACCCTTTCTCGTGCATCCTTCCCTCTCTTTTTTGACTGTCTGTCAGGTCTTGATCACATCACTGTCATGGTTGCTATGATATCAGCATTTTCTGACAGGTGTATATGCTTCTGTCACTCCCAGCAAAGCTCTTTAGCACCCAGCCTGCTGCCAGACCTGAGCTAGGGCAGCACTACTGGAAAGCATGGTCAGCTGTATCTCATATTGCTGCATGCAGCAGATACAATCCTGATAGAAAACTGCATGTTTTCAGGGGATTCCACTTTCAAATAAGGCCTTAAAACAAGTGTTTTCTCTTTATGAAGAGTGAGGTTCACTGCTGTTCAGAAAAAGGAGGAACACTCTGGGCATTTCTCTTGGGAATTCCCAGAGATCTTCTCCCTCGTCCTCTGAGGCTGGCTCTGTATTTGGCCTCCTGGAGTGGGCTGCTGCATGGAGGGCACTAATTTCAAAAATTACTTCAATTTTCTACAACCCTCAAGCTTCTAATGCAGCCCAAGGAACTGAGTGCTTCATTCCCAGTTGCACTGTGGGCTTGGCCTCTCCTGACAAGGGAGTAACAAAAACATATCATCTGCCACGATGGGGGCCAAAGATATGCTTCAGAGCAAGTCAGTGTAGGCTCTTTGTTCAGGAAATGGCCACATGCCTCTGCAGAATCTCGGAGTGTGCACAATTTGGAAGAAATTTCAGGTTTTCCAATTACTGTAGCAGTGGCTGGTAACCTTCCAGCAAAGAGGCGCTGGAGCACAGTGTTCCCTTGGCTCCTGCTGGGCTCAGCCGGTGTTTGTGTTTGAACTGGCACCAGGAAAGCTAGGAAGCGAAGAGATTATTAATAGGGAGCGCAAGGAAGAGGAAAGGTGTTTAAACAGTTCCCACTTTGCATGTCTAATTCGGGAGCTACCCTTCTGTAGTTCCCCAAACAAGCGCCCAAATCCAATGTCAGACTTCTCAGAAGCTTAACTCGTTAAGCTTTAGCACACTGTAAGATAAGGACCTTGCTTGCATAAGGCCATCAAGCACTGATATTGACTCTCCAGGACGTTTTTAAGGCTATTTATATCACAATAAAGCCATTTTATTAGCGTCATCAATCAAGAGAGACCGCATTTTGGCCTGGAAATGATTCTGCTTGAGTTTCTAGAAAGGAGAAGGTTGAGTAATTATGGGATGCATTATCTTCGATCTCATTTGAAATCTCCTAATTGAAACCACATATGAGTGTAGTTTATTGCTTATAAAATAAATGGTAGGGCCGTTGTTAATGTACCTATGGTAAGTACAACCTTCCAGTAACCAGAGAGGTACAGACTGGTTTTTCAGAAGGTAGCATGGGTGTGGCAGGGGTTGTCCCTATCCACATCTGGGTTAGAAGCTGGTTCATGCTTCGAACTGAAGCTCATGCCCCACTCTGGGCTGAGCTCGTGGTACTTGGCATCCACAGTTCAGCTCAGCTGGCAGCAGCTGCTGTCGGGTGCCAGCCGATCTCACTGACAGCTTCAGGAACCTTGACAGGGCGAATCTGCTCCTGCAGTGGGGCTGGGGTCTGTGTATGGGTGGCTGGGGGCAGGGAACTGAGTGGTGGTCAAGGGGCATGGTAAAGCTTCCTGCCTCCCGGCATGTGTGTGGCTGTAGTTGCTGTTAAAGTGGAGTAGGGGATGTTTGCAGCTCTCCTCCAGGGTTTTGCCAGCCCCTGTGCTGCTTTCCTGCTATCAGCTCAGGGAAAGGGAGCAGACTTGCAGGAGTAGCGGTTACTCAGGTAAGGAGAGTGTAGTTTAGCATTGCCTGTGGGGGCCTCTGAGAGTGAGTAATGGCAAGGCTTGAAAGCTGTTACAGGTATTTGATAATTAATTGGCTGCGAAATCAGTTTATTTTAACGACTCTAGTTAAATAAAGAAGAGATCTAAAAGGGCTGCACTTTCCTGCAGTGCTAAACTACTTTCAGGGACAGAGAAAGCCCATTACATGTCTGCTTTTATGCCAACAGGGACTTTCTTGTGAAGGCTCTTCTGAAAGGTGGTTGAAATCTTTATCTCCTGTGAATCCCAGCAGCTTCGGTTTAAGACAGGAAAGCCTGAAGGGTGGTTTATTACCAAGGATCCATCAGGCAGAGGGGACAGGGGAGTGGAGCTGCTGCCATAACCTCATGCTTCACCTCTGGCCAGATACTTACTGCAGAGTGGTTCCAGTTGTGGTTTATCACTGTTTTATACAGCTCTAGTGGGAGCAATGCATGTAGCTCGGTTAACCTCACTTGTCTTTCCGAGTACTGGCTGATCTCACACAAGTGCACACACACAAGGTAGAGAGAGGACTGGTAATAGTCTAGTGTAAACAAGTAATTTTGGGTGCTCTCCCTGCTTCTCTGTGGCTGTCCAGGACCAATCCTCTTTTCTCAGCCTAAGGAGAAAAACAGTAAGTGTGAAGTCAGAGAGAGGGTGGTGGCAGGTCCATTTTTGTTAGGGCTCTCTTATTTACCAGGTTATTGGAATATCGTTGTATCATTGTCATTCAGTGGGAAGAACTGTTTCTTTAAAGAAAAACAATGTGCACCCTGGTCCTGGCCAAAGAAAGAGAACTTGACTGGGATCTCGGACAAAGGATTTTGATTTGGTCTTTATATCTCTCTGTAGGAAAATATTTTGTAACTGTGCATATTAGAGACCTCAGCAGCAATGCTGAAAGAGACTTGGATCTATTCTTTGCTGCAGACTGTGCTTTGGATGTGAACTCAGTTCTCAAGCCAGTGTATCTTGTCCTGAGGGTTGTACAGCAAGTGTGCATATATGAACAGTGTTCCAACTGCAGTCATATTTGTCAGAGTCTGCAAAGAGCCTGCAACACCATCTGTTTTACTGAGTGGATAAGAGATTAAACTGCAGGAATCATGGGATCTGTACAATACATGAGAGTAGGCCAGACGATCACAACACATCTTATTTTTTTGGAAGCTAAGAATAACTTTAATATCCCTTCATTTAGGGTTTAATGTCAAAATTAACTAACATTTTACTCTTGTCCCAAAAATCCCAAACTGTTCTTCCTGCCTCTTTGCTGGTGCTTGCCCACTGCAGATTCAAATTCAGTGCAGACACATCCCCCTGTGAAAACTTAACTAAAAAACAAAAGTAAGCCCTTCAGTCTGATGGAGGTTGAGCAGCACCTCTCTTCTGCTGCCCTGGAGCACTTTGAATTGAGCATCTTCATGACAGGATTTGAGCCTAGGCTGTCCCCACAAGGCTGTGAGGTCCTGTCATGCCTTGCATAGACATTGGGGATGCACAGACACACCAGGTGGGCATGATGTCATCCCCTCTGCATGGCCAACGAGAGCCTACCTTTAACCAAGTGTAAACTCAGGGCAGGCTACAAATCCTTATCTTTAAAACATTCCCTGGATGTGAAGCGTCCTGCCAGCTGGAGCTGCTTTTAGCTGAGCAGACTGAAGTGCTGTATGTAATGAATTCATTTAGAGTCTGGTGGAAGGAAGCAGGACTGATCCTCATTTCGTGTAAATCTAGGCTTCCCCATTTACTGCAGTGGTGCCTTGTTGGCCCTTGATTTATGCCAGCTGAAGCCACAGTTTGGCATCTCCCCATGCAGTACTGGAATTCTGGAAATTATTTAGAGCAAGTGGCCTGTCAGAAGAACAGAAATAGGAACCCAGCCTCAGACCAGCCAAAGCCCAAGTGCACAGCCTTAGACCCAGCTGTGTAAGAAACTCTCTCAGTAAGACAGCTGTACAGAAGGGGGCTCCATGGGGAAATGGCTTATCTGTACTGTGGATAAGCCGTGCACGGGGGAGAGGTTTCCTTTCACAGCAGACTCTTGGGAGAAGAGGCAAGGATGTCAGTGGATCCAGATAAGATATTCCTGGGTAAATGCTTCCAGTAGGATTAAGCAACACTGTTTCACTGAGAAATGAAAAGGGTGTATGTTCTGTGTTCCAGCCAATTTGTGCAGCTTGTTTTGCCAGTGCCAGAAAACTGCAGGTGAAGAGGTGCAGAAGCTGTCAGAGCAGTCCCTGTGGTTATGCCTGTCCTGCAGTCAGTAGCCAGGCTGGAGTTCAGGCTCCAGAGCACAGACCCAAATGACCCAAGCCAGTTGCCTTCAAGGCATGGGGAGGAGCTTGTGCTTCAGCCAGACCTTTCTTCTGTGGTTGCATATCCCTGGGCAGACCGCAATTAGAGAGAAAAGCATGGTCTCTTGCAGTGGTGCTAAGATAGGTGTGACTGGAGGTGACATCTGGGTTTGTGAAGGCTGCTTTGCAGTCATCACTACCCCTCTCTCGCTATCCTCATGTAACTGGTACACACCAAACCAAGTTTTGTATGAGACAGGTCAGGCCTATTACAGTTTGGTTTTGAAAATAAAATAGTTTCATTGTATGACTTTGCACAGCCTATTTCTTTCCTTCTCCGTTGGCTCCCTGTATGTGTAAAACATGCATCACAACCCTTCTCCTCTACAAAGGTAAGAATTTTAGTTCCACAGCGGTTACTGTCTTTGATATAATCACTGCTTGGTGTTCAGCTTATGCTGAATTGCCTTGCAAAACAAAGTCCTGCAAGGGTCTCAGAGGAAAAAGAGTGCCAGATATTAGTATGATTAGTAGGATGGCAGGAAGATCTAGCTGTGGGAATTATACCTTCCCTCTTTCTCAAGGAGTCATACTTTCCTCCCATTCTGTTTCTGACCATGATGTTTTAAACCAGCTCCTGTCTTTCATGTCAACAGCAGAAACTCCATCAGGTATATCTTGACATTTCTTTTTTCCCATTCTTCCCCCTTTCTCCTCTTTATTTATTTATAAACATGTCCTCATCTGCAAGGCATATTGTGCATGTGGGGATAAAGGTAAGCTCACATCAAAGCTCTTGGGAGTTCTCCCTCACAGCATCCTCTCTACCTGCCCTGTAAGTCTTTCAAATGCCCTCTTTCACAAGACCTGATGGTGGACAAAAAAGTGAGGCATTAGGGAAAGGCAAAATTTAGCAAAGCTGCGAAGGAAAGAAAGTGGAGTTGAGCATTGCCTTGCTGTAACAGCTTTGCTGTGGTTTCCACATAAAGGAGTTCTTTGACACAGGATAAATACAGCGTGGGAGTTTGAAGTTTGCAGCATTTTATTCTATGATTGTAACACACCCATGGGATGGATTTTCAAAAGTGTGTCACTTTAGGCAGCAAGAAAACTGGCTATATTGGCGAAAGAGCTCACAGTGCCAAATGCTGTTTTGAAAATTTGGTTCTTGTGTGTTAGTTTGGCAGCTGGTGGGCCCAAAAGTACTTTGACAAAGCTGGTCTAAATTTCAATGCTAAGCACTTAAAAAAGTCAAATCTCACTTGTGACTTTTAAGTGCTGGACAGCATTACTCACAGCACATTTGGGAATACAACCATATGCCAATGTCTTTTGGAAATAACCGAGACTGTTAGTGTTTTTATCAGTAGTTTTTAACCTCTCCATGCATGATTTCTACAAGATCTATCCTTTGAAATCAAATCCAAACCTGTGCCAGGTAATTCCAGTGCAGTATATAGAGGTCTATGGTCTTGACAAGAAATATTTAGCTGTATGTGAAGTGAAAATAACTGAAAAAATTGCTTCATCTGAGAGAAATTTGTAAGAGGAGTTGTCTTCTCCTGACATATTGCTGAACTCTGAAGCAGGTGGTAAAGGTAGGCAGGTCACTGTAGTTTGTTCTCCCTGCAGCCCCTGTGAGACTGGTCCTCAGCCCAACTTTTTTTCAAAGATACCAATAGGCGCTTCCGTGCTTTCCTTGGGAGACTTTTTACAAGACTAGCACTTGCAGATGACAAGAAGTTTTTCTTCAAGTTTGAACAGACTTATTTCTCTTTTTTTTCTGACCTGTTACTCCTTCCTAGACCCCTCTGCATCTTGCTAAATAATTCCTCTCTTCCCTCAGTACTTTCAGCTTTCAAAGAGGTATAGCTTGTCAACATGTCGCTTTTAAGTCCTCTCTTAGTCAAGTTATACATATTTAATGTTTTTAAGCTTCCCTTAGATGCTGATCCCTTTCCAGCCCTTGATGAATTTTGTTGTTGCTCGCCTCTGAATTCCCTCCAATTCCCCCATATCATTCTGGTAACAAGGTTCCTAGGATTGACTGCTGCAGTCCAGGTGCATTCGGTATTTGGTGGCAGTTGTTTTTGGATGGAATTAAAAAAAGAAGCAGCAGAGTCTCTCAGAGGGAATCTGCTTCGTGGTCTCCTCTCTGGGAGCATTATTTCAGGCTGGTATTTCAGGATTGCCTTTAGATATGGAAATGAGAGCGTGTGTCTTGCTCAGAAGCTGTTCTCTGCTTTCAAGTGGGAGAGAGATGGAAGAGGGGAAGAGGGGTTAAGCTCCTCAAAGGCTTTGTCTACATTAGGCTTTTTTCTTCATATTTCCCAGTGTTGCTTGTATGGGTGTAGCTCAATCCACAGTGGCACTAATGACAGCTCTGGCACAGGCAGGGAAGCGAACATGTTCTGCTACACATCGTCTCCACAATCTCTACAAGCCCTGACTCCGCCAGCGGTGCTACGTCAGTGGGAGCTGGAGAAGGAAAAGGTCAGCTGTAAATAATAACTAGAGTGTTTGCACATCAAGAAGGTGTCTTTCATTGAAATGCAGCAGCTGGAAGTGAGCAGGCAGGATGCACCCAGTTTCTCATTCATCTTGAAATACCACCCTTCACAGTCTGCTGCTGGCTACCTGAGGGCAGTACTTGGAAGTGGGCATGATAACTTGGTTGGAGCACCTCTGATACTCTCATGACCTCAGAAAAGAAGGAAAAGTTAAGACTTATTTTCCCTATTGTCACTCCCATTCCCTCTCTGATCTGCCTCCAAAGAATTTTGAGACTGATTTCTCCTTGGTGCGGATTCTTCTGTCCCACCTGCCCAGGACAAGAGCTAATGCTTCAGATGTTATATTCCCTTTTCCCTTTTGAAGAAGAAGCAGTATGAGATGAGATGAACATTAGGATCCACATAATAGAAAGTGCATTACTATATCTCAGGTAGCATGCTCCTCAGGTACTGGAAGAAGCTATTTCATATAGTACAAAACACAGGAGACACCTGCCAGTTTCGTATAACATTTAAAGCTGATATTCTTTCACAGCCTTGTACCAATTAATGGTTAACTGATGAAATTCTCAGCCAGAAAGTATCACCAAGATGAAGATGTTAATGAGTTTAAAAAAAGAAAAAGGGGGCAGGGGGTTGAGAAATGCCTGGGGATAAGAAAGCCAGCGTACAAACTTGCAAGGTGGATTGCAAGCTGTCACTCAGAGTGGAAGCCAATTTACACAGAGGCTAGATTTAGATTAGATATTAGGAAGAAATTCTTTACTTTGAGGGTAGCAAGACACTGGAACAGGTTATCTAGAGAAGCTGTGCATGCCCCATTCCTGATTGGCAGTGTTCAAAACCAGGCTGGATGTGGCTTTGAACAACCTTATCTGGTGGCAGCTGTCCCTGCACATGGCAGGAGGGTGGAACTAGATGATCTTTTAATATCCCTTCCAACCCAAGCCATTCTGTGATTTGCTTGGTGCTACATTTATAGGTTTTTATGGTTAGAAAAGATCATGAAATTATGTAGAAATTGATTTACATTGTCACTTTAGGAGGTGTTCCACCTTTCTTTGAAATGTCTGTCACTGAGCACGGGAGGGTTGGTCACTAAACCATGTGGCCCAATGCTCAGACCTTGAATACTCTTTCCATTTCCTTCCCCAAATGTTCAGGCAGGGACATCTGAGCACTTACCTCTTCCAGTATCCTTGGAGATATGCAGCCATTACAGATTTACCTCAGTCAGTGCCTCAGCAGCTGTTGAGACTGGTGGCCAACATTAGCCCCTGACAAGCTGTTGGCCCTGATCTGATTGTCTGTTTGGCTGTATTTTCCCATGTCAGAAACGTTCCTAGAGGAGGTGCACGGCTTCATGCCACCTGGCAGTCAGCTCTTGCTGACCCATTGGAGGCTGCTGCCAGTCCTGTGGGCACGCCCCTTGTTTCTGAGAGCCCCGAGAGCTGGCGCTGTCACGTTGCTGTGTGGGAGGGCACCTATGGTGCTTTGCCTTTGGAACTAGGCCATGGTACCATGGCAGCAATCATGTGGGCTGTTTTGCAGGCTTACATGTGCTTTGGTGTGTGCAACTGTGAAAGGGAGAGTCGGGAAGGGAACCTCCCTCTCGCCTTTCTGCCATACAAAATGCATGAGGTGATGCTCCAAAGCTCCAGTTTTAATTATTTCCATCTTAAGCTTTGTAGTCCCCTTCCCTGAGCAAACCACTGGAATCCACAAGCTGGAAGGTGCAATGTGCAGAGCCATGTCTCTCTTCAGCTGTGAGATGCTGAATTTCAAATCTCTCCCTTGTTTTATGACAGCCTGTGGTGATACCTCCTGCATTTTTAGCCGGTGACTGGGGTGGGAGGAAGCAACCCTGGACCACACAAAATTCTTTGAAGCTCCCACTAGCGTCACTCTCCTATTCCCTCTTGTGTTTGCACTGTCCCTTTTCTGCACCTGCTCTCTCCTGACCTGCCCTTACTCTCTTTCTTTTTCCATGCCCTGTGCATTGCTAATCTGTGGCATTATCTCATTCTCCAGTAGCTGTGCCGGCTGCCTTAATGTTTCTTGCCAGCTTTTGCCTCTCCCCATTTTTTCTCTTCCCTCCGCTTGCCAGCGATGATGTAGCATTGCCTTTCTCCATCTGCCTGATTGTCTCTCCGCTTTTTATCTGGGTGCTGGAGCTCCAGGTGCTGTCATTCTCTGCGACAGCACAGAACGTTTCAGTTTCCCTCTGTGGCTGGATAATTACCAGATACAGAGTCACGTGGGCTTCCCAGCGAAACCCTCCCTCCCCTCCTGTCAGAGAAGGAGATCACATCTCTGAAACACAATTTTCCCTTTTTTGTGGCATTTTCGTTATTGTTATTTTTTACTAGAAGAAATTCAAGGGACAAATTTGGATTAACTTTTCTGGAGTTACCTAGTGGTGACCACATAGAAATTACCTACAAGGCATTGGGGGTTCAGGCAGAAGAAATAGGTGATTTCCAGTGCTGAAGTTTGTGAAGGAAAATAAAGGGACTTACAGTCTGTATGGGTGCCTTATTAGTGCTCCTATGCTCATTTTTGGTGTATCCCTCAAAAAGAAAAAAGTCGTAATGGTGCAGAGACTCTCCAGAAGCTGTTTAGTTTCCAGTTCTTTTACAAATTTGGCATAGCAGCCAATACCCAGTTAACATAAATGACTAATTGTCATTGTCTTTTGATTAACTTCTGTTCCTAAGAGACCCCAGATACTTTTAAAATATCAGCCTGAGTGCTGGTGATCACAGAAGCACAGGATCTTTAGTATAAGTGCTGTGCAACAAAAAGGCAAATCATCAGGCAGTGTTCCTCATTGCCATTCTGCATCACCTCTGCTCTTCCCTGGTTCCCCCTTTTGATAGTGCAGGAGCCCTGGGATGCTACGAGGAGCAATGGACAGCAGAGTGAGGCATTGGTGGATACACTCCTGGTGGATATTTCACTAAGGCTGATCAACAGCTGATGAGCATCACCTAATGATGCTGGATCAAGAGCAGAGCCAGCTTTCTGGCTGGACTGAAAAGGGATTCTGACAAGTCCTCAGCTAACCCAAAAGAGAAAGAGGGAGCTCAGAGTCTGTTTCCTCAGTGGCTTGAACCTCCTGACTAATTTTAGTGCAAGACCCTGACGCAGGCTGTCAGAGCATGTGGCATTTCTGCAAGCGTCAGCCAGAGAGCAGTTTGTCCCTCTGCGCACACGTGGGGAGCAAGTCTCCTCTGGCAGGAGGCCTGTGACTGGAGCCAGTCATTCTAGAAACATGCCTTAGAATGGGAAAAGACCTATCCAAGGATTTCCTGACTACGCTGTAAAGAAATGCAGGGCATTTCCTAGGTATGGTGGGATATAAGGAAAGATGGCACTGTGGTGGTGGTTCTCACTCTGAGGTTTTTCTGTATTTTGAAATTTTAAACTGTGTTGCGATATGGCTGGGATGGAGTTAAGCTCATAGCAGCTCATATTGATATTTTGAAGAAGGTTCCTCTGCTAGAGTGGATGTGGACTGAAGTTGTTTATGCAGGTATACTGATCCCCAACAGATGGGAAGAGCAATAAATCATGCCAGTATAAGTCCTCTTATTCTGATATAGTTACATCCACCCTTTGAGAGTTCTGGCATAAAAATCGCTGTAAATTTGGGCTTGATTTCTGTTGTGAGTTTGGGGTTTTTTCCTGTACAACAGGAACCTATACTCTTAAACTGTCATTTTAACAGAAAGAAAGCCCATGTGAGACCAGCTGTGTATCTGCTAGTAAGAGCCCGTGCAGCTAGCTGCCTTTTTAGGCCAGGTTTTTTTTTTTTGTAAATTCCCTTGGGTTTCATTTTCCATGCATATCACATGGACTGAGAGACAAGGATGCTTACAGCACATGAGCAGTTCTGCACTGATACCCATATTTTCTGGTTGCAATTCCTATTGCTTTCATTAGGAAGATTTGATGGGAGAGACAGTGAGACAGAAATGTTTCTGTACAAGGCACTGGGGACTTCTCTTCTAGAAAACTGGGTACAAATTCTGGTCACGAAAGAGGAATTCAGACTGGAGCAGGTGCTGAGAGGGGCTACTGAGATGTTTAGGGCAATGGAGAGTCTATCATACAAGAAGAAACCAGGAGAGTTTCGCTTGTTGAATCCAGCAAAATGAAGGCTGAGAGGGAATATGATTGCTCTCTGTGAACACGCTGAAAGATAAACACCCGGGAGAGAGAAGAGCTCTTTAAGCTAAAAGATGGTGTTGGCATGAGAGGAAATGGATGTAAGCCAGGTATGAATAAATCTAGACTTAGAGTTAGAAAAAAAGGTTTTAATCAGCAGAGCAGAAAGACTTTGAGCAGTCTGACCTATGAAGCAGAGGGAGGGTATCCCCCATCGAACACACTAGGCTGAAGAAGGGATGAGGTACATCTCTGAAAAAGTTGCTAAGGTACAACTGGCTGTGCCAGCAGAGGTTGGGGCTTCGTGACCTGGTAAGCCCATCCTAGCCTCACACTCCCAAAGTGGCAGTTTACTAAAAAGGATGAACAGAAGTGCAGGCATCCTATCACCCAATAGGTGGATGACCAGAAATTGTCACCCGAGTGCTGAAATAGCCATGGAGCTGCAGACAGGTGTGACGACCAAGGTCACAGCATAATACAGCTGAGAGAAAGCACGGGCTGAACAGATGCAGCAGTTTCCCCCTCCTGCCAGTTTTCCAGCACAGAACTGGGTTTAAGCAGTAGTTTTCTAAATCCCTCCGAGGCCCTGTGTTATCATGCTGGCAGTGGTGACTCAGGAGCTATTTATGCCACGTTTTGGAAATCCATCCTGCTGTGGCACAGTTTTCACTCTCAAACAGTGACCCCGCTGTGTGTCATGGCACATAAGGAGAGAAGCAGCAGCTGTACCAGGCTGGGGAAAGAGAGGAGCAGTGGCAGTGGGGAGGAGAATTTTGAGTAACAACTGATACCCATGTGCATTCAATTCAGCAAAATGAGGCTTTGGTGCTTGGCTGAACGGAGGTTTCAGATACTCGGTTGATGTGATCTCCCACTGCCATCCACTTAGGGAGGCCCTTGCCTTCGCAGCAGTGGAGATGTTTTCAGCTGTGGGCGTCTTCCATAGCATCTCCTGCTGAGGGGAGCCTGATCCAGAGCAGTGGGAACCACCCAGGGCCAACAGTTCTTCCATTGCTCCTCCAGACTATGTGCTCCTGTGTGCTCTGCCACTGTACCCCTCTGGTGGGGACTGCAGTGGCAGTGCTGCGTTGTTACGAGATGCTGGCAGGGTCCAGCACTGCAGTGGCATTGTGGGGCCTGGCTGGGCTTTTCCCTGAAAACCCTGCCTGGGAGGTCAGGGCTGATATGTCTGTGTTCTGTCCTTAGTCCTTGCTGCCCACATCCCTGCCGGGGCATGCCGGAGGGGCTGGACTCTTGCTGCCCCCCTGGCTGACCATGGCTGTGTCTGAGTCCTTGCTTGCCAGGCAGGGAAGGACTGAAGAGCTCGAGGAGACAAGATGAAAACAGCACGAGCACTATTTGCTCTTGAACTTTCCCCCCCAGGCTGGCAGTGAGGCTGTGCATAACCACTGCATTAGCTTTCCAGGATCATGCTTTGCAACACAACAGAGAATTTGCCTTGCGTGTTCGGAGCTGGCAGCCGGGAGCTGATGTTGCTTCGTGCTGAACGAGCCATGTTTGATCCCTCTCTCTTCTCCCTCTTGCCGTTTTGCTGCTGGGGGCAGAGGGCAGTGGGGGAAGTTGTTAGCTGGATCTTGTAAGGGTGCCTGTGAAGTGAGAAGATTAGAGCAGGCTCATCACAGAGCTGAGGCGAAGGCAGGAGATCTGATGCAGAGCAGGTTGTGGCATCCTGTGTCAAAAAGGCGGCGTGTCCCTCAGTGAGTGCAGTGGGGTGGGGTTTGGGTGCTTAATGGTGTGTGCAGCAGGCTGCTGAGTTTTGGCCTGATGCACAGAGATTGTCTTACAGAAGAGATGATCAAAGGGTTAACAGAGAAAAGATGATTAAAGAGGAGTGTGGGAATTATGGCACAGAGCTGTCACCACAACATGCTTTGGAGAAAGAGGGCAGAAAACGCAGTCCATAAACTCACTATTTGTTTTTCCTCAAAATGAGGTAAGAGCTGTGGCTTGCTGGCACACTGTATTTCATTAATCCTAGAAGCTTGCTTCTTCTCCCTAGTGTGGCTCTGGCAGAGAATTGTGGGTTTGGGTCTGCTGTAAAAAAAAAAAAAAAAAAAAAAACACATTTGGAATTACAACAACAATTAAAAAACCCCAAATAATTATCCCAGCTTCAGTGTGACCCAATGCATCATTGATAACACTGTAAAACCTCCATGTTAAAGTAATCATTTAAACAGCAGCTTCACCAGGCCCTAAAGGGCTTCCTTCTTGCTTTTTCATCACTCTAGCCTCTAAATATCAGCCACCCCATCCCAAAGGGATGAAATACCCCCACTCCATCTCCACAGCCTAGGCCGTAGCTGCTGTGCTGCTTTTCTCTGAGGCAGAATGGGAAGCACATTGTTGAGACCCCGTCTCTGGTGCATCCTCCTCCTCACCCCGTGCAGCCGCCGCCCTGGCAGTGGTTGCAGACAGCCTGGGGAAGCCGTGCCGGGGCTTTCCAGGCAAATGCCGCCTCTCAGCAGCGGGGCCCGTCTGTTCGCCCGAGGAGAGAGGGCGGAAAGCTTAGGGCCGAGAGCTGCTGGAGTGACAGGCACAACATAAACTGCGATGAGTGTTATAGCAACATGCTGGGTAATCAATGCACTGAGTGGTGCTGCCTCGACAGGAGGAGGAGCAGGAGTCACGGGCGCTGGGAATCAGAGCACCAAGGCCTGAGTGAGGCAGAACAGGCCGTGAAATCTCCAGACTTGCTTCGCCAGGATAGATGTGGATGCCTGAGCCTCACTCTCTTTTTCACTCACTTTCCCACCCATCAATAGGAACAAGCCTAAATACTTTCAAGAAGGGAAAAAAAATACGTCTCTGTCCAGATGGAGCGTTCCTTGGAGCCTACAAAGGCAGGATTGCAAGGAGCGCTGTTTTGGCCTAGTGCTGCGCAGTAGACTGGCAGGCAATGGAGGAGAGAGTACAAGCAGCAGGATTTTTTCCTGGCTCCTGCCCTCCCCCTGCCTGCATGCTGCCAGATCTCCCAGCCTGTCATGAAATCCAGGGACCAGGAATGATGGTGGGCAGCCCTCTATCCTGTCCAAGGCAATGGTTCCTGCTGAAGGTCCAAAAGGATTCTCCTGTAGCAGAAGCATCATCCCCTCTCCTCCCTCCTGGAGCACAGCTCAGCCCCATTGTCTGCATTTGCATGTGGGGAAAATGAGGCTGAGGGAGGAGTGTGAGAATGACCTGGGTTTCTTTCTCCACATCCAACTGTTGCTAAAAATCTTCAGGTACCAAACTTAGCCGTGTTTGTTTACAAGGACACAAGGAAGGGTAACGGGACATGGCAGCAAGATCTTCTGTCCTTCTGTGTCTGTGGTTTGAAATGGTGCAAGATCAACAGTTCCCAAGTTCCTAAAGTGATATTGCAAGGCATGCCCATCACCATTCACTGATCCTCTCGTTAGCCACATCAGAGATGTCAAGAAATTAAACCTGCAACCATAAGGGAAAGAATAATGGATGGATCACAAATCATTTATTAGCTTTCACTGAGGCTGATGGTAATGCTTCCAATAAGCCTAATGAAAAGCATTTGACTGTCTCTGTGAACTTGATTATTGATTATTAGTGAACAATAAGAGTCCATTGATATCTTGCTGATGCCATGCTCCTATTGCTTTGCAGTTAAAATGTCAGTTAACATGCCATTTAATATTCTATTAGTATTGAATTAGCACTTATTACACTGTGAAAATCATCACCATAAATCCTTATTAAAGTATGATCCATTCATCTGGGTGGCATCTCTGGCAGACTAAGAGGGTGTGTGTGTGGAGACAGACACACTGAGATGCATCATCCATGTGGATGCATGTTCAGAGCACACCAGGACTTGGAATTTCCACCTTTGTACATTGATTTTCCCTGACAGCTTGAGAGGAACAGGTATGGTGAACAGAGAGCTCAAATCCATTTCACTTACTCTTCCCATTTTCCTCTTTTCTTTGTCCTCTCTCCTTTCTTTATTTTGGTAGCAGCTGCTAACTTAGGGGCAGTTGCAAGGTTGTCTGACTGTAGCTATTGACCACTGCCCTAGGGCTGACCTGGATGTGTGTAAGACAGGTTATGACACATTTTCTCTTTGAGAGAGAGGAAGGAGGGTCCCTGGTTGAGCCTACCCACAGGAGCAAGAGAACAAGGCTTTGTTCTGACCACACCACTGAGCTGTTACTGACAACACACCACACAGGGGCATATTTGCTATCCTAACAGAGAGTTATAATGATCAGGTGCAGGGCAGAGCTGCAAAGTGCTCGCTGTAGCCTGGTGGGGATTGGAAAGCAGCCAGGTGGGATGGTGTGGTGCCCTGGATCTGCTGGAGTCCAGCAGCACTGATGGCTGTTCAGGAGGAATTTCAGAAGTGACTGAGAAACTTCAGCTCCCACTGACTTCAGCTTCTGCTCTTAATCTGCTTATCTTTTCACCACCAAAATACCTGACCCCTGATTTATGGTGCTGTTACAACTCTTGCATTTGAAAGAGGGCTCTTGACCCTAAGGAAGCCAGCTCTGGAGGCAGTGTAGGTGTTCCTACAGGGCCTCTTCTCCCAGCCCTGGAGCACACTGCCCTCCCTGGGTCCTGGCTTTCACTGGTGATTACAGCCTAGGATGGCCAGTGGAACTGGAGCAATGCCTCATCGTAGCGGTGCTGGTTTCCACATGTAAGTGGCTGCTCACGGATTCCTCTGCATCTTTCTTTTTGACAAGGAGTAGCTTTTTTAAAACAACTCAGATCACACCTGAGAGTTCGCCTCAGAGACAAGTGCCTGCCTGGCCAGGAGGGTGGGCTCTGGCCTGAGGGCCAAATTCTCACTCCCCTTCCTTGTCTGGACAGTGTCAGTAAAGGACAGGATCTGTTGGGCTGCTCCCTAAAGTAAATGTTTGTCAGATCAGACAGAGCTGCTTACAGCTTGGCCAGCAGCATGGCATGCCTTGCATGGATGCCCACGCAGCTTGGCTTTCCTCCTGCCCACAAGTAACCCCAGAACAACTTGGACAGCATCCATGGGCATGCCAAAAAGGAGTGGGTGTGAGGTGCCGGCCATAATGGTGGGGTCACATCACAAGGGAAGGCAGCTGCAGCACAGCATGAATGAAATGCATTCAAATAGAGGAACTTGGAAAATGTCTGACCCATGCTAAAAGGCTGTATGAAAGCCTACTGTCAAATATTTGTCTTATCTTGAAGCAATAATCTTTATCCTCTCTCTTTTTTTCCTTCAAATACAACACATTCATGAATAGTGAATAGGACACAGTCCTGTGCAATGTGATCTAGGAGGGCCCTGCTCAAGCAGGAAGGTTTGACCATATGACCTCACCTTTCCAACCTTATCCGTTCTGTGATTCTGTAATAGTGGTGGCAAGAGGTTCTGGGTTATTTGGATGCTGGAACACTGTGGGCAGGACTCTGAGAGGTGAAGGAGCAACAGCTCTGGAGACTTGAGTTTTCCTGTTTATCTGCAGAGCAAATGTGGTGTGAGCTGCAGCAGGGAAAACCTGCTCTCAGCCTGTCTGAGCCCAGCCCTGGGGGGTACAGCTGCCAGGGTTAAAGAGGAATTATGTCTCCCTGTCTTCTTCAGCCCTGGTCCTCTTGAATGAGACAGCTGAGAGTGAGCAGGATGTCTCCTCAGTGGCATCTCCTCATCTTTTCTGTGCAAGTCTCATTCTGGTGGTGGGAAGTGGTACAGAGTAGGTGCCTTTGCCAAAAATGCATTTGTCTTCACAGCACCTACTCTGCTCTCTGTCAAGAAACTTGTCAAGTTACAGTTGCAATGGGGTTAGTCTGTCCTCTGACTTGTGAAGGTTGGCACTCAGGGCCATGGCAGTTGCTGGTCTTCCTGCTGGTCCTCTGCTTGCTGCCCCTGGCTGTCATTCCTCCTCTCCTGTCCACCTGAGATGTTCACAGGACATGCTGCGTGTGTCATAGGGATGACAGTGATGCTCCCACAGCCTCTCATTCTTCAGCCTGAGATCTGCATTTGCCTGCACAAACAGGCAGGTGTGGATCAGCAAGTGTGTGTGTATGTGTTAGGAGGGTGATGTTTGAGCAGTGAATCCCTCTTTACACAAAATTATTTTTGGTCAGAGGGATATAGATGGGAGATACTCCATAGTTTCCTCCCCTTGTGCTGCTGAAACCAAGGGATGGAGGAGCTGTGCCCTGAGCTGACAAAGCTGGAGCCCTGAACCTTTGCCCTCCAGGCTGGAAGGGGTCTGGGAATGTAACTCTTGTATACTCAACTTTTGAAGGTGAGGGAGAAGCATGGGAAGAACTACTCCTGACCTTTCTCATTGGCAGGATTGGAAGGGATTTGGTGATCAAGACCTCTTGTGGCCTTCCAAATTAATTTTTGGAACATGTGTAGGCCACAAACAAAAGGAAGAGAGAACAAGAGACATGTCTGCCCCTAATCACGTGGGTTTATGAACCAAAGGTTCCAGACACTCTTCAAAAAATCATTGTTAAATACATGTCCAAGGGACAGCAATGATGAGAAGATACTATGGTTCACTGGCAAGGCAGGAGTGTGCTGTGAAGTTTCTAAGCAAAATAGTAAAGAGAAGGGACAAAAGGGAGATGACGGAGAGGGTTGTTAATCACCTCCTTACCTGTCTCATCCTCTGCAGGTGTTATGTAGAAGACAGAAGCTCCAAGGTGGCCTGGTTAAACCGTTCTGGCATCATTTTTGCTGGAGAGGACAAGTGGTCCCTGGACCCTCGAGTAGAGCTGGAGAAGAGAAACCCCCTGGAATACAGCCTGCGGATCCAGAAAGTGGATGTCTACGATGAGGGGTCCTATACGTGTTCAGTGCAGACACAGCATCATCCCAAGACTTCCCAGGTTTACTTGATCGTGCAAGGTAAGCAACATGCCTGATAGGAGAGCAAAGAGCAAGAGACGCAGTGAGTGGAGGGACCTGTATTTTCCTAGGAGAAGCTCCAGAGTCAGTAGCCTCTGTGTCCCTTACGTTTACACAGGAGCCACCAGGACTCTTCCCTTCCACTGCGGCGTAGCATGGTTTGCTCTGCTGTCAGGTTGTCCTTTTAAAAGTGGTGACAGAGCAGGGGACACCAGTGATGCCAAGCCATATTCTAGTATAATGCAAAGCTGGCTCCTGACTCTGGTTGTTTTGGCACTGATGGGAAAGCATTTGTTTATAATGACACTTTTCAGAACATTGTGCCTGTCTCTTCCCAGAGAGCCCTCTGGTTTCTTTGCCTCCTCCTTCCTCAGGTTTCCTTTCTTTTTTCTTGTGTCAGCAACCTGCTGTACTGGTTTTTTGGCTTTCCATAGCCAACTCTTAGCAAGGCTGGGGAATTCATTTTCCTATGAGTTTTTCCATGCTGGGTCGTTGGTTCACAGGCAGTGCTGTCACTTGGCATGTGTGTAACCTGGTACCTGAGGGCCCTGCCACATACCTTATGTTGCCCTCTCCTTTTTTAGCTACCCTCCTCCTGTGTGTGTTATAGGGAACAGGAAACTTGGTGAACCAGCACTGTCCTATCTGTCTGCCTGCATTTATGACATAACAGAGAGTAAACACTTTGAAGAGTTCGTCAGTTACTGGTAAGGGCATTACTGAGTTTACTTGTTCCATCCTGTCCAGACCAGGATACCAAACAAATGAGTTTACCCAGTTTTGTTTAGTTTTGCTTTTAACCTTCATGCCATTTTGTCTATTTGACTATTTATATGAAATATTTAAAGAGCAGCTTAGGTGATAGATATGTATGAATGTGTTTGATACATATTACAGATATGTTCAACTTCTAGATGATCCTTCAGGCAGGAATTTGCTATTTCTCCTGATTTGTCTGGTAACCCATAAGGCTGCAGATTTTATTTCCCCCAGCAAGTTTTTGAATCGCTCTGATTATAAATGCACGCAGGAAGGGACTTTTCCTCTTGCTGGTACTACTTTGCAAACGGGGGGGACTAAGAAGCATCCCAAGTGTTTATCTGCAAGGTGAAGGAGTCTGCACTTGTGGTCAGAGGTGATGCTTTACACGCAGGTGTAGTGAACCAGAAGGCTCCTGGTTGGTTTTTTTGCACAGAATCCTCCCCCAGCAGCACGAAGAGCGGCCCACGACTGCACATGGAGCAGCTCTGCCGGCTTGGCTGAGTGCTTGCTGTGTGAAATGCATTCCCCAGCCCTCGAGGTGTACCCTGCCTCGCTGCTCGCTACAGCAGAGCAGAGCCAGCCCTCTGTAGGTGGTTTATTAGTGGTGAAATCTCACAGCATACAATTTCCATTTACCTGTCAAGTAAAATATAGGGACAAATGAATTCTAGAGCCGTGCATATGTATTATTAATTTTATTTGTGCCTATTAGATATGGGCCTAAGCAGCAAAATTGAGTTCTCTAGCTGAGCTTTCACTTAAATACATGGGTATCTGGCTCTGAACTACTGCCACCTTTCTGAGAATGAGAAAAACTAGGTTTTGACACACCTGAACTCTGGATGCCTGTAAATAAGGTATCTGTGGGTAATCTTTGTTCTAACACCTGTCACGAATTTCATAGAAGACCCATTGAGATATTGTGTTAACTGTCATCCTGTAATTAGGTGAAACTCATAGCTTTAATTTTTCTAAAACTAAATTTAATCTGGAAAAAAAAAGTGAAGGAAAATATAAATACAAAATCCTTTACAATTTGGAAGAGTTAGTCTTATTTTAAATATGTTTTAAAAATAATCTTAACTAATAAAACTAATTCAGTACAAAATAATATATGTTAGAAAATAATCCCTGTAGTCTCAGAGTATTGTTTTCTTATATTGATTGCTATTTTTCTAAGCTTTGCAGGCTGTCTGCCTGAAAAATAGTCTGTTGCTAGTACAAATTAAAGGAGTTTGGATATTGAGTCATGCTAAACTATTTAGTTTTATTTATTTAATGTAGTTTATTCTCTTGTTTTTGTGTTCATACATTTCAAAACATAGGCTATTTGAAGCTCCGAGCATTCCAAATGTAAAAATAAATAATTAAAAAAAAATACAGCTCATGAAACATTAAATGACAGAATGGTCAACTGGTCTGCCTGGTAATCTGGGAGGAGAATTTCTGGAATGATGGTCAGTGATCTCCTTTGAACAAGCTCAGGGAAACAAAAACAAACCAGGTTCAGAGACTCATTGCTAGCTTTGTGCACACGGTTGATGCCTGGATTTGCCAGGATACTGCAGGATACTGCAGGATACTGCAGGATACTGAAGGATACTGAAGGATACTGCAATGACAGCTGCTCCTGCCCTGGAGAAAATGGGCTGTTTTAGGGCCATGCCCAGGCTTCCGGTTCCGCTCACTCAGTGTTGTCACTGAGAGATATTTCTGCTTCCCACTACCAAAGACAAGTCCTTAATCTCTCCCAGTTCAACTCCCTCATCTGTCTAGCCCCTGTGAGAACACAACTTCTATTACCTCTAGACGCAAATGGGATAGATATATCAGAGACTAGTAAGTGAGTAGGCAGATCCTAGAGTGCTGTTGGAGCCCTTAAAACCGGAGACCCACTCCATGTCCGCAATGCCACCTGAAGAAGGCAGGCTTTGGTGTATCCTGAGGGTTTGCTGTGTTTAGATCACTGCAGTCTAATGGAGTTGCAATCTGGGACCAGGTCCTTTCCAGCCTTGAGAAAGTCAGCTTTCCCTGGGGTGAGCTCTGCGTGGTGAAGTCTGCTGGCCAGAGCTGCAGAAGTATATCACAGAAAGAGAGACGTCACCTCTCTAATGTATGTGCCCAAGTCCTTTAGTGTTTCCAAAGGAAGAGCCAGTTCTACTTTGTCAGCCAGCACTAGTCTCTGCAAAAACAGTCTGCTTGGTCTGCTCCTTTCCTCTCTTGTGTGTATGTCCACGGATTAAGATCCCTCTCAACTGGGCATATTGCTGTTGGGGTTTTAGGAGCTCTCCTGGTTATTTTTTTCCTGTTAAAGGAATTTTCCCCATACGTGTTGCTAGGGGGACAAATGGCTGGGTACTTAAGAAAAACAAAAGAGGTGGCTATAGGGGTGGGTGCATCTGGCTACTCTTGTTTCACCTGGGTGTGTGGGCAGTTGGTCCCCAGCGTTTGGACAGAGAGAGAGGCTGCTTTCTTTGGCTCCTTTTCCTTCTACTGGACAAGCCCCGGGATCCCAAAGTCCACCTTCCCTGCCCTGCTGGAAGCCAGGCTGTGGCTGCCCTGCCCCACCACTGCGTGGAGCCTTTGCTACGTTGTAGCCCTGCCTGCCCTGCCTGCCCAGACCCTGTTTGGATACATCTCATCTGCCACCCGGGATTTGTGCTCATCCCTGCCGTTCCAGCCTGCTGTTCCAGCCTGCTGTTCCCGAGGGTCCGGCCGGACACTGGGATCGGCTGCCCAGGGGTTTGTGAAGCTTTTTTGTCCCATCCCTTCCCGGGATCCCAGGGCACCGGTGCCGCGTGCTCCCCGAGCTCGCTCCGGAGCGCCCCCTGCAGCCGCGGGGGAACCATCGCACCTGCCCTGCTCACCGGGAGCCGCCAGCGCCCCTGCCGGCTGCGAGCGGAACTGCACCCGAGGGGAAAGGGCCCGGCAGCCGAGAAGGCTGGGACTGGGTTTGGGATTGTTTGCTGTTACTGCCAGAGTTATTGTTGTTTGTTTGACTGGTTATACACATACAGATATATAATAGTAAAGAACTGTTATTCCTATTTCCCACATCTTTGCCTAAAAGCCCCTTGATTTCCAAATCATAATAACTCAGAGGGAAGGGGGGGTCGCATCTGCCATTCCAAGGGGGGCTCCTGCCTTCCTTAGCAGACACCTGTCTTTCAAACCAAGAAAATTGCAGAGGTCTAAAAGGGGCATAATGAAATGACACTTAAGAAAAAATCAGAACTTCATGGATAGCTTAAAGTAGAAAAAGTTGTCCTCCTAAGTCTTTCCTGCTTTTCAAACATGAAGAAAACTCTGCTAGTAGAAGTAGGCATTCACTGCCAAAAGATTCATTAGTACAACTGTGGCCATCTCTTCTGTATTTCTGACCCAGGTGGGCAGCACTGCTTGCAGTCCACTAGACTGGAAGTGGCTGCCCAGCTCAGTTGCTACCAGGTGCCGGTACCATGCTCTCTGTGCTGGGGTGAATGCACCATGAGACTGCTCTGAGCCACCACCTCACTCAAAGCATTTTGTGCTGCTTCAATTTGGGTGTAATGGCCACTCGCGAAGCTTTCTGTTTTACTACCCCAGATATTTCTGCTGGTGTCTGATCAAAAGAGTGAACACTTGGAAGGACCTGCAAGAAATCTGGTCCTTTCCCATGCAGTGAGACAAGATCAGCTCTACAGTGGCTGCCCCTACCAGGTACTTTTTGAAGATGCCCTGTGCCCACATAGCTAGTGCATGTCCATTATTTCACTCTCCTTGCATTTGGAGAGCTTTTATTAACGTATGATCCAAATTGATTTTGCTGCCAATTATTTCTGGTCCTTCCAAGACACAGAGTTGTTATTACTCCTTCTCTTCCTCAAAACTACCTTTTATCTGCCTGAAACCCCTTAATTCCTGTGTCTCAGAGATCTCTAGTCCAGCTTAACAGGCTCACTGCTTTCCACAGGTCATATTTTTCAGCCCCTGTGGCATATATATTTCACTACTGTCTGATTTGTCTACATGTTTCCTTTAAATGTACTATCCAAAACCAAAACAAGAGTTCCAGTTTAGGATTCAGTCATGCAGATACAAGTACCAGCCATGTTTTGCATATCACACTTCACTTACCTAACCCCAGAATTAAATGAGATTTATCTTCTTTATATGAGTGCCTCACTGCTTTCAGTTATTCAGTCTTTCTGCCTTTCTAATCCTCTCTTACTGGTCTGCAGCTCATTCTTCTCTTTTGTATTTGAACATTAATTGTTTCCCCCCCTTCCTGAGAATACTGCATTGTGCTCGCTGCTGTTGGAGGCCATCTGGTTGGTTTCTCCATGGAGACTGCTTCAGTTTACTTATGATCCTGGGCTCTAAAGCACTTGCAACTGCCCCCAAGTTAGTGTCATCGACAAAAGTCAGGTGCCTTCTTTCTGTTCTATCATGAAGGTGTTAATTAAAGTATTGAAGAGATCAGGACACAAAAGCAGTCTGTGGCAGCAGCCCACTAAACCCTTCGTCCCTGGTGGAGAGCGATCTGTTGATTGCAGCTCTTTGAAGCATCCTGATGGTGATTTAACATCCCCCATATTCTCTTAGCTTGTTGAAGACTGTCAGGTCTTCTGAAGTCAAGATATATCACGTAATCACACATATTGCTTCTGCATTATCTGCTATGCCAGCTATCCTACAAAAAAGGGGAAATGAGGCTGGGGTGGCATGATATGTGTTTGCCAAAAGTACATTGCTTTTTTTTCCCGTTTACTCCGTTATTATCTTCTCGGTGCTTATAAATGGGATGTTTAATCATTTGTTCCAGTATGTTGAGTGACTTGTTCCAGGAGAATTGAGTTGTAACAGGGACACAGTGGCTGCCCCGTTCCCAGCATTACCTTGGGTTCTTGTTCTTTTAGGGCTATATCCTCAAGCCCTTCTCAGGCTTAGATAACGATGAAGAAATTCCTATAGTCCTTATTTGTCTCATCAGGATGACAGGCACAAGGGCACAAAGATCTTAGCATGCATGGGGTTTAAAAATTTCTGCAATAAAGACCTAGCCCTATCCAAGTCAATCTGGAGGAGTAACTCTACTAGGAGGAAGCAAATGGTTGCTGTCCAGAGTCTTTATGGATAGGTATAATTGTTAACGGAGGTAGTCGGGAACTTTTCAGTGGAAAAAAAAACATTCCACTGGATTTCAATTTGATTAAAATTTAATCAGGAAGGTTTTACAGGTCTGAGGTGCTTTTTCTGGTCAAAATTTGTGAAGACATTACCACAGCCTGTCTAAAACCTAACCATACTCAGCTGAGGTATGAAGAGCTTCACATTCACATTTTTGCTCACAGCCTGGGACTCCTGCAGACTCACTAACATTTCTTGTAATTCCTAGTTATTGGTTGTAAAGAATGTGGGCTCTCCATTTGTTTAATGTTTCTTTCATTAAAAAAAACCAAAAAACGAAGGGCTTTGTTATTTTGGAAAATTTGGAAATGTCAGCAGCAAATGATCACAAAGAGGAATGCTTGTTTACTGGCCAGCCCTAATCACAACCTGAAGTCAAGTGCACAGCAGCTAAGGCCAAATCCTACAGTTTTCTTTCTAACTGATAGGCATCAGTGTGTGAAATGAAGTACAGAGTGTAGCCTTTCTCCATTATGAATTGCCTTTGTAGTGCTCCTTGCTTGCAAAGATTCAGACTCACTGGTCATTGTTTCAACATGATATAAAGATGTATTTGTTGTTGCTGGGATTTAACCATAGAGAATTTATTATTAACTCTATGAGTAGATTAGCTGTGCACCCTCTCAGTCCACTGTCCTGAAATTAGACTTTGTGCTGGCGATTGGTACAGCACAGAGAGATCCTTTACCCAGACAGGCAGCTGAAGCTAGTCTGGCTTCCCCAACACAAACTGCTCTGCCAGCAAGGCCCTTGGTAGGACCTGGGCCTAGGGCTGAGGAGGGAGGATGTTGTCCACCATCCCAGGAGGTATTTGAAAAGTGTGTAGATGTGCCACTTAGGGACATGGTTTAATGGTGGACTTGGCAGCGCTGGCTTAACTTGATGATCTTAGAGGGCTTTTCAAACCTAAATGATTTTGTGATTCTGTGATCCGCCCAGCTCTTGCCTTCATTTCTGAGGACAGCAATAGGGAAAGGTGATGCTTTGGACTTTGGGATTGTGAGAAATATTTCTGAGCAGAACTGATGTGAGGCACTAGAGTGTGTTTTCTAGGAGCCTGAAGTCAGATTTTAAGTGGAGGTAACTCCTGCTGGTCACCAGCTTGGGACCTGAGACAGACTGAGGTTCTTCTGACCAAATGTAGGCGTAACTATTGCTGTGGGTTGTCTTGGACTCCCTTTGTCATAAGCAAGGAGACAAGGCTTTTCTCAGGCAAAGTCCAGCTCATCCTTAAGTAACCATCCAAAATTCATGAGACAAATTTCATCATCCATCCACTGGCTGTAGTGGGAAGCCCAGATTGAGCAGTCCTTTTGGAGCCATGCATCCTTTTAACTTTTCCACACCACTTTCTGACAATCCTCACTGGTGTTTACTCCTGCCAGAATATAGCATTGGTGGCTGTCATTGCTTGTTGTGGGGTGCTGAGAGACTGGAGCCAGGCTAGTCTTGAGCTCAGCAAATCTGTGGTGGGAGCCCACCTTCCCATGGCATTCCTGGCCTCTTTGGCCAGTGCTGGAAGCTGAGCAGTTTGAAGAGAGCTGAAGCTATTTTTCCTTCGCTAGCTAGACAGCAAGGATGTTGGAGTCAGATGCTCTTCTCTGAGAAATGCTGGCTTCCCTGCTTTGTGGGCACAGAGCCCAGAAGTCGGAGGGATCTTTCTGAGCACTAACACTGTAGCGTTTTTCATTCCAGGGAGCATGCAGTAGGTAAGAGCAAGCACAGACCACTCTGTCTTTTTTGGGACATAGAGCCAATGGGAAAATGACAGTGTATTTGGCATGCTGTTGCAAAGAATAATGAGATAACATGGGAATATGAATTTTCTAGGAGGAAGAAAGAAAGGTTATTTTACTGGGAATGGTGGGGGAGGAGAAATAAAAGATTGAAGGGAGGAGATAAATTCAGTTTACTACAGGGACTGAAAGAGCGAAGTCCAGTACATTTGGATGGGAGTGACAGCAGTTTGGTGGGGAAAATAAGCTGAGAGAGCAGGGGTAGTCCTGGGTAACTGAAGCATGTCAGATCTTGCTGCACCACTTTTGCTGTTACCATGGGCCATAATTTCCTACCAGAAAAATAATTCCAGAATGTCAGGCACACAATAGTGTTGGTGGAAATTTTTGTAGGTTTTCTGTGCTGGTTTGTTTTGGCAAAATCATGATGTGCAGGAAAAGGCACCTGGTGTTTCATAGGTTACCAAAGAATTTCGTTTCACTCTCCATCTAGTATATTTATTGCCTCCCCATGGTGTCCTGGTGCCTCTTAACTTCTGTTTTCCTATCTCCAGGCATGGTTGGAATGATACCATGCAGCACAGGCTTTGGCTCTGTCATATTGGTTGGAGCTTAGCACTTCTTAGAGCATAGATCAGGAGGTTTTTCTGGAAATATTTTGGTGCTTGCTTTGCAGGTGCAGGCAGGAGACAAAAACAGAATACTTCAAAAAATGCTTCCTCATTTTGGAGAAAGAAGTATAGCACAAAATACGTGGAATGCTTTCCTATGGCTAGGAGGAAGGATCTTGATAGGATAATCCAAATCCTTACTGATATAAATCATCTTAGTTTGAGTGGACTCTTCAGAGCAGTGTCAGCTGATATTGTGTGATTTTGTCTGATCAGCTGATTCTAGATTCAGAGCAGTGCTTTGAAAGATTTTGCCTTGTTATTTCTCAGTCTGATGGTCTCAGTCTGTAGTCCCAAGTCTTAGCTCAGACTGTAAGACAGGGGAGTAAGGACAATATTTTTCTCTCAGCTCCAAACACAGCAAGAACTTAGTCCCACCACTAAGTCTGCTAGCCCTTGGGAGAACACAGATAACCTTTAGCTGCGAGACTGCACATATCAATCCACTTTAAAGCCAAGTGTGTTCCGGCTCCCACTGCTGAAAAAAAAAAAAAAAACGGTGGTAGCACAACAATTGCCTCGACTTGTTGTGAGCCTTGAAATTTGACCCCACAACAGGATATGTCCCCTTGTCAATAGCTAGTGAATATTTCTTTTTTTTTTTTTTTTTTACCACATCCTCTTGAGATTTCTTTGTAGAAAAGAACTGTTGTTATAATTAGGAATAAATATCTTATTCATTTTACATGGCAAGCCTGTAACTGCTTAGTAGCTTGAAAATGAGAAAAAAAAAATCGAAAAATCTGATCTGAAGCTTTGGCTTTCTAACAGAAAATAATGAGAAAAGATATATAGCTAGTCTCCATTAGAAACTTTAGGGTCAGTTTGTCTCTTTACTTGCAATGTGGGTGAAAGCTAAGGTTAATCATATTCCACATTTCTGTGTCTCGGATCAATCTTTCCTGTAGCTTTACAAGAAGGGTGCCCCCTTGACTAAAACCAGTCAAGAGGTCTGAAGGTGGGAGGCAATAGGACCTAGGATATGCAGCTGTGGTAACCCAGGCCTTGCAATTCCAGCCTTCATGGAACAGTGTGTTCCTTTTGCCTGTTTTTCTTATTTCATCGGTGCCAGTTGAGTCAATACTGCAAATCTGCTATGCTCAAAACTCCACATGGGATGAAATTCCAGATTCCTGGGGTCCACCAGCTCATGTTCTTTGGTTTTGGCTGCTGTGTTACCATCTACAGTCATCATAGCTGTTTGTTAGTAGATGAGAACCTGGATCAAAATCTTGATTCCCCTGAAATTGAAGGAAATTTTGCTCCATTGGAGCCAAGATTTCATCTGAAATTGGAATTGGCTAGAAAGAGATTGTAAAATAAACCTAAATTGAGCCAGCAGTTCAAAAACAACATCAAGACTTATAGAAAGAAGCACATTTTTTTCCTACGTTAAAAGCTTTCCATTTTATTCTTTGATATTAATTAATTACAGAAATAAAGAAATTGTCAGTTCAGGGAAGGAAATAAGGAGATGGTGTTTCTAAAATGAGGATGGGGAAAAGAAGGAGGGCATGGTCCCTGTGCTGTGCCTTCCGCCACATTCTTGTGTCTGCATGGTGCAGCTTGACCCCAGCTGAGCCACGGTAACTGTGTTTCCTACCATTTATCTCTATCCAGTGCTGGCCCTCATCACTCCTGAAGGGATGTGTAGTCTGTCCTTTTGGTGTGCAGGCATGCTATGCCTTGTAGGATAAGCCTCCTGCTGCTTTCCACAAAAACAACGAATGATAAATCGTATTAGGTAATAGGTTTTCAGGGTTTGGATTTTGATGGTTTTTTCAGAGCTCCAGCTCTTGTTTTTTATCTTCAGAAACATTGAAATTTCTACCCCAGTACCAGGTCCTTTCACCAGAAAGTGAAGAAATACTCTGAGAAAATAATTATTTAATATCACATTTCCTGTATAGCTGCTAAAATGTCAGTAGTTGGCTGCTTGGGAAAAAAAAAAACCACCAACAAAGTAACAGAATAGTGGTTTCATTTAACAAAGCCCAAGATGTGATAGCTAAGGGGAAAAAATAACTTGTCAAATGTGCATACAACAAAATAGACAAAAAGGAAACAGATACTTAGACATACGGCTTCCATTTACATTCAGACAGAGAGCACTTTCTCAAAACCCAACCACAGCTTTTGAAAATGCCTTTTTTAAAAAACAAATATTAGGTTTAAAAGTGTTAATCTCCAGCAGAAAATAGGAAAAAGGTTGCTTCTGGGAAGGGAACAAAGGTTGGTGGGAGCAGCCTGAGGGAACACAAGCACATGGCCACTCTTGCTGGCAGTTCTGGGTCTCTACCTGCCACAGCTCAGGCTATCAGTGGGCAGAGCTGTGGTAGCAGGGACCAAGCCCTGCTTAAGAAGTCATGGTGCTGTGTGAAAGTCTGAAAATACAATCAAAAGATCCGATTGTTTTTCAAAAATGCATTGGGAGTGCCATAATTTGTCTGCCTCCCTTTTCCTGAGAGGGTCTTTGGAAATACCCAGATGGGAGTTGTGAACTTTCTCGGTTCTGATATCAAAAGCCAGAGGCTACTTAGGCTTGAGCAATGCTGCTTTTAAATTTCCCTCCTTATTCATGTGTCAGATTTCCCTTACACTGTCTATTTGATGATGTGGTCTTGTGCTTCACCAGCCTCTCATAAAGTCTTCTAGGAATGTCTTAATTTGTTATGTGGACATATATAAGAATGAGGAACAGTTCTTCAAAAATAAAATTTTTGGGGCTCCTCAAACAGAAAAGTCTACGACTGCATTTTTTCCCCCTTCCATGAAGGTTACCTTTAAAAAAAAAAAAGCTGTGGAGAAAAAAAAAAATTGATAACTAGGTAGGTCCTCTTTAATGAAACAAGAATTGGATTTTGGTGATAAGTTTTAATTTAGGGCAAATAATTTAATTGGAATGATTCATTAATTTTGGGGTGTGTAAATTGGGCCTCTGGCAGCCTATTATCTTCTTTATTCCTTTCTGTGTCTTCTCTATCAGCAGCATAAGGAAAGCCTTTTGCCTTTAATAAGGTAAGGAGACACTCCCTTTGAATGTGTGGAGAAGGGACTGTCGTGGTGCAAGGATTTGAACATAACAGCACCTCACCTTTAGGTGCCCTCAACTTGCGAGACACTCAGGCTGCAGGACCAGCGAGTTTGTTTTCACACTGTCTGGGCATGTGGATACTCAGCTCTTCATAGGGTCCAGGTGATGTGGTGGGCCTGGGGCATCTGGCCTCATCATAAGAGAGGCTGGTAGCACTGCTTGGTGTTTTGAGAAAACTCCCTGCAAGGAGACCAGAGCTATGCCACCAGAAGATGTTCTGTGTTAGGGCTGGAGTACTGTAAACTGTACTCTTGAGTCAGTGGGTGACTGGGACATCACCTCAGGTTTTGTTAACTGGGAAGATCAGCTCTCAGCTTTGGTATATAGCAAGTATGTCATTAATGTGTTATGGGTAGACAGGCAAAGTAAAAGAGTAAGGAGTCTTTCGCCGGGAGAGAATCCAAGAAGCAAGATCCTAAGCCTCAATTCCACATGGCCCTCACGCAGGTGCTGCAGCAGCAGCTGTATTCTGGAGAGTCTCTTCAAAATGATTGTCCCCTTGTTAGACTGATGGGAATGTGACTTTTGGGTATGTTCCTGTTTTGAATGCAAAAAAAAAAAAAAAAAGAAAAAAGTCTTTGGGAATAAGTATGATAAATCTCCCCAAATAGCTACAGAACAGACTGTGCAAGGTAGAGGCCTTATGACCTTGACTATACAAATCCAGCTATGATTTTAGGGATTATGACTGCATAGAGCTCCCAATTCACAATTTTACCCGAAAGATAATCCACTTGTTGACCTACAAAATGAGGTTAAGAACCAAAGTTCATAGGGAGATCACCCCTCATGATTCTGTTTGAAGGGAGCGTTAACAGGGTGGCAGTTACTGTTTCTCCTACTGTGTTTTTAACTATTTTGATTATGTTTCACATAATTCATGTCATGTTTGTATTCCAGGAGAATATTTATAGCTGTGTAAAGCCTGTGGACCACCTTCAGAATTCAGGTAGACACCTTGGTTTTGCCTGTACATCCTCTGAGCATAGTATCAGGGAAAGCCCTGGACTCCAAGCTAGATGGCACAGACTGACTCATGCTTGTGCTATTTGATGGCACTACCTTTTGGAATGGATAGAACATGTCCACACTGCACTGGGCACTGGTGGGGAAGGCTGTTCTCCTCTCTGTTCCCTGTGGTGACCCTGTGGCCCTGAGACATGCTTCTTTTCTGGTTGCTTGGTTTGTTGTTTTCTGGTTAGAAGTGCCTAAAAAAAAGAGAGGGCTAGGACACAGTCTGGCAGACTGGTGCTTTTATAACCTGATGCCAGAGTGTGTGTTCCATGGCACAAGAACGTATGGAAGAATTTAAAAGCCCGGGGTCTGTGGAGTTGGTGTTGGAGGACTTTCGCTGGTTGAGGAAGCCAAACTTGGCATCATCTGCATGTCTGGGGTGTGCTGTCCATATCAGCTGTGCTTGCTCCTGCTCTGAGAGGGGATGCACTTGTTCATTTCGGGAAAGAGCCTGAGAGTGATCTCATGGTTGTGTCCATGGCTGTCCAAAGGACTGGAGCAAAACTAACAGACTGTGGCTTGCTCTCTGGAGCAAAAGAGAACAAACCACATTGGCAGTGTAGGCTTTGCCATTCAAGGTCATAAAAGGTTTGTCTCTTTTTAACAAATCCAGAGGGTTGTGCGGTTCTGCTAAATAAATTGCACGGGGACCCTATCAGAGACAGGACTAAAACCCAGGTCCAGAGATAAACATCTGTCACTTAGTATTTTAAGTGTGACTGTCTGAAGGTGTTGCATCTCTTGTCCGTATGGACACGTATTCTTGCAAACAGAAGTGGTGCACTGCAGCTGAGATTCATCACACTTAATCTCAGACATCTGAGTGTTAGTAACACAAATCTAAACTAGTCATCTGGCCCTCATCTGTAGTCTGTTGTGAGAAGGTGGCATCTTACTCTTTCTGCTGTCTGCCTTGAGATAATGTGATAGATCATCTCCCAGAAGTCCTTTTTACTTTGGACTACATGAGGAATGTAAATTACCAATTTAGATTTACACAGCAAACTTTTCAATGTCTAAAATTTGATGACATGAATCCACTTTGTATGTCTATGCAGGAAAGATGAAACCACGTAAAAGACTAGTTCTAGACACTCTGTCATTACCCACAATCTGTGTTCTCAGCCGCATTGACAGGTCTTGACTATTCCTCTTGCCATAACCTGGACTGTGTGACATTAAATAGTATAACAATACCTTTTGTTTTAGTCTATAATCCGTTCTTTACTGGACAACCCTTTCAGTTATAATCCCAGACATATTTACCTATCCTTGCAAAGGGCAGTTGAATTCCCCTCCAAATCTCTTACTTTAAGCCTGACATAAATTCATACAAGTTCTCCCAGTGAAAGGTTAGAGTCTCCTTGATTGGATACTCTTGCCTGCTCTTTCCCATTGAGCCAGAGGGTAAAGGACTCCCTTGAAAAGATTTCTGCACTTCCTGCCACCATCCCAGCACAGCCTGAGGCACAGACTAAATTTTTCACGAGACGAGTATTGCTATTCTAGCCCAAAGTGTTCCAGGGTACTTAATTTTTCTCCCAGATTTCCTGCTGCCCCATCTCTCTAGTTCTTGAGATCCTTTGAGACATCACTAGTGTTAGACCCAAGTGCTTCTTACTGTCTTCTTTCTTCTCCCTGGAGGCAAAACTATATAAGATTTAAAAAAAGAATTCCAGGTATTTATTGACTTGCAAATGCAGTTCTCAGGAGCTGCAGTGCCTATTGTGTATCAGTGCTGGGTGCTGCCATGCTTGTGTCCATCTCCAGTGCTTCAAAGTCCATTACTTCCTATGAATTTCACAGTGTAATCCTCTTCTTCCTGGGGTTCAAGGGCACACTGTGGACGGGTCTCCCTTCCAGCCCTTTCCACTCCCTTAAAAAAAACCCAACAAAATTTCCACCTTCCAAAAAAAAAACCAAAAAAAAAAAAAAACAAAAAACAAAAAACAAAAAACACCTCTCCATCTCCATTTATCTAATCATGTTGGGTTTGTGGGCACGTTTTCTGACAGCAATTGCAGAAACTCTCGAGTCTGCACCTGAACAGCAGAAACTCCTCTTTTTGGCTCCCAGATCAAATCAAATCGGTGTTTATTTCATTGCCCTGATAAATTTTTTATTAACTGTATTAGAAGTCTGTGAGGAAGAGAGAAGAGAAAGAGAAGAAAAAAGCTGTTCAGGAATGCAGACTGGGCAAAGTGCCCACAATTAATGGGGTAGCAGCAACCAGTGGGTATTTGAAAATTCACCAGTGCCAAGTGCCAGGAGGTTTTTGCTGCCTGTGACAGCTGGTCATCATTATCGGACGACTGCTTCTGTGTACATCTTAGATCTGTGTCTTTGTCTCGGACCAAGTCACTCTCAGTTTCTGTTTTGCAGAGACATACTGAAGCAATTAGGGCATGTTGGATGATTGTAGGGATGAGTGAACAGTGTTGGGTAATATACAAAAATTACAGTTTCTCTTCTATGCTAGCCCTAATTCCCATATCTCAAGATGAGCTTAAACCACCGTCCCAGAGACAGGCCTCCCTTAGCATTGTATGAATTTGAATTGCAGTTTTGCAGCACTATCCAACTGCTTGGTTATTCCTTATTCATTGCTGCTATAGGGCACTTGGCCTCTTCAGAGATTGTTACAGCCCATTCTGAGTGATACACATCTTGAAGGAAGCAAATCCCAACACCTGATGGACCGTTTATGTTGCTAAGTGTCCACTGTCCCA
Source organism: Aphelocoma coerulescens (assembly GCF_041296385.1). NCBI lineage: Eukaryota > Metazoa > Chordata > Aves > Passeriformes > Corvidae > Aphelocoma > Aphelocoma coerulescens. The sequence goes on along the minus strand of NC_091013.1, from coordinate 97,816,104 downwards.
CTAATGAAACAGTGAGCACATAATCTTGGTCAGAAGCTGCAAACTTATTAGAAGCTACTGAGGGCAAACTGAGACTACTGATATTGTGCCACCCAATTTGAGGAAGAGAATCTGTAAGGGTAAATTTCTTGTCTGTATCTGCCAGAAAACCATCTAAGAGACAAAATGTCTCCTTGGGAATGTGGTAAATCCAGCAGAGAAGCCAAAGCAGAATAACTGATGTAGAGAAGCATCTCTGAGTAGAAGGGTTAAGTACAATGCAGGCACATTCAGGTTGGAGGGAAGTGTCAATAGCATTCCTACATCTGGGGAGAAGTCTGGGGAGATAAAAGCTTTATATCAGCTCTCATTGAAATTTTTTGATCTGGAGCTCCCCACAAGGGGCAGTTGCTTGACTACATGTAAGTTTTCTGTGCAGGAAGACTTCTTAAGGATCTAGAGGGCACTCAGCATGGACAGTGTCTGACATGAAGGGAATACATGAAATAGAAAATTGTCTTAGATACTATACCTGCCAGTTTTTTTGCAGGTTCTGTTCCTCCTTGATCTGGTACACTCAGCCATTGGCCTGTTCTGGAAGGAGAAGCTCAGACCACTGACAGAAAGAGGTGTCCTGAGCTCTTAGGAGGTGTACAGTCATGCCTTCTCAGGAGCTTTCCAACCCAGTACTATAGAGCTAACAGCAGAGTGACCTGATTTTTTTGAAAGGCATATCTGGGGCACTCTTGACACCATGCAGGGAGGGAAGGAATGTTTTGGTTCTTTTTTGATGAATAGCTTTTTCTTTTCATGGCAGCCTCAGAAACCTCGAATAGGAAGAAATTGTGATTCTTGAGAAGGATGTGCCTTTCAGTTGGAGTGGTGACTGAAGTGTATTTAAGATAGTTCATCCAGGAATGTTGAGTGTAGGAAATGAGAGAATAGCGAGTCCTCCAGACTAAGGCTCATATGGGACACAGCACCTCAGCAGGGAAGTACAATAACAGGATTGTTTACTTTCTTTAGGTATGAACAGGTATCCATGCTGTGAACATTTGAACTTCTTTTTTGCTTCCACATCTCTGCAGTAAAATGTAGTAAACATTACTGTGCCAAAACCCAAGTACCAGACGTATTCCAGACTGTATCCCCACAAGCCATTGTGAGGCAGCATATGAACCTCATGAGGCACTAGCTGGCAGAAGAACTCTCTAATTGGATCCCAGACTGTTGTAAATCAGAGGGAAAATAGTTCTCATAACTTGACTGGTATTTTAGTTTATCATCAGTTAATGTTGCCTCTTACAGGGTCTCAAAATATGCCACAGTTCAGGTTCTCCAGTGAATTTGTTCATTAGAGGACCAATCACTGAGCTGTCTGCCATGGCAAAGCAGGTATTCTTGTCATACATCAGCTTTTTCTCCTTGCTTTTTGCTGCTAGTGAGTTCTTGCCATCCCCATTGTGTCTTCATTTCAGCTGTTCACAGTGACACAAAATGTCTCCTGCCTGAGGTCAATCTCCCTGTGATAAAAGTCTTCCACAGAATTAGTCAGGCTGGAAGACAGACAGGTATCAAAAACATAAGCCTTCAGAAAATGGTGGCAGGCTGTCAGTTCCCATTAGCTAATGCTACCTGGGCAGCCTGCTGACTCTTCACCATTGTAGGTGGGAGAGAGAAGTTTTAATGAGCAGCAGAGGGAGTGGAGAGGGGAAAAAGAAGAAAGTAGTTTAGATCAGAAGTGATACTTCTGGTAGTGGGTGACACACATGCATGTGTGCATGTATATGTCCATGTAGTAGTTGAGAGCTGGTTTATATCAGTGCAATTTCACTGACTTCACAGAAGTTGCTCCTGATGTTTTCCAGACCAGTGCTGGGGTATGTTGGATTGGATGTAGGTGCAGAAACACCCTCAAACCTCAATCCGACTTGCCAAGTATTTAAAGAAGGTGTGTGCTCCTCTGTGGAGGTCATAGCTAGGACTAGCAAGAGCAAATCAGGAATGGGATGTATTCAGCTGTGAAATAGCCTCCCAAGGGCAAAGGTAGAAGAGTCATTTCCCAGAAAGTTTAAAGACTAGTTGGCCAAAACACTATTAGATATGCAGCAGAGAACAAACCTGCCTTTCCGAATGCCCCCAGCCCTGGAAGATAGAATAAGTGTGCAAATGATTCTTCTGTCTCTAGAGTACATGAACATCTGAGATCTGAATTGCTGCAGGTCCCATTCTTCTCCCTAGCATTCGACCTACATTTAAATTCTAATTGACTTAGAGTGAAGACTCGTAAAGCTCTCTGTGTTTTGCCCGGATGCTGAATCCTCAATGAAAATATAAACTGTGTCATTAGATGTTGGGCGGATGTTGAGCATAAAGGAGCTGGTTTAAGCTGAAAATTGCACAGCTCATTCCAATTAGTCATTTTGCATATAAAATGCTTGCAGTGTCTATACTTTTAGAGAGCAAAGGCATTAGTATAACTAAATACATCCCCACTGGATGTTTTTATTCACACAAATGTTGATGCTGGGCTAGCGATGGAGATGTCATGTGCCTTGTTTGGTTTTCTGGACAGGTGCAACATCTTCCTACTGACAGCCATTTTTACTTCTTCAGGACATTCATTGTCTGCCGGGGCCCTGAGTGCACTCACTGGACCTTGACCAGTCTCTGCAGGGGTATCCACCTACCCTGTGTCCAGGGTCTCCACGTAAGCTCAAGTCTGGACCTGCGTATTAGGTGTACCTGTCTTCAGCTGGGTCTCTGGTGCCACCTCTTGGATGGACCTTGGACCTGGGTGCTAGGTAGCATATCTTGAACTTTATCTCTGGCCTTGTTTTACTGCACGGACCCTGGATCTGGTTCACCATATCTGGGGCTGTTGATGAACCATGACACCAGCATCTGGCTTTGCCCTCTCTTCAGGTCCATGGGGACTATGCTGAACTGGTGAGGACACAGCCATGGTCATGCTCAGCACACTGCCAGTACAATCTATGTGCTGTGCAAATTGTGGGTGGGACTTACCTCACTGAGCTGTATTCTTCTAATAGGTGTCTAATCTGAGGAAGTCTTGAAATGCTGGGAATGAATCAGCCTCTCAAAATTACTCTCTATTCATTGACTGGAGGGTTAGGTTAAAAATAATGGAATCATAGAATCCGAATGTTTTTGGTTGGAAGGGACCTTAAATATCATCCAGTTCCAACCCCCCTGCCATGGGCAGGGGCACCTTCCACTAGACCAGGTTGCTCAAAACCCCATCCAGCCTGGCCTCAAACACTTCCAGGAATACTTACATTAAATATCTTATTTTGGGAGAGTAAATTAACTGAACCACAACCCTTAAAATTTGTGTGTAAATTCTACTGTAGTTTGTTTTCTTAAGAAAATTGTGTTTATGCCTCTACCGACAGCCTGATTCTGATCATCTCTGGAAGCGCAAATATGTTTGTGTAAGCAGGAGGAGAGCTGGATCAGCATTAAAGGTTTTGAGTAACCCGAGACAAAATAGCTTCTCTCTCATTACTGTCTATTACTAGTAAGGTGCTTGTGGGCCTCCCAGTCTTTCTTCGGCTGAGCACTAAAAACTCCAGTTCAGTTTTAATCATCAGAGGGAACCTTGCATATTGGTGCAGCTTGCTTCATGTATTATATGAAATTTTTAGAAGCATTTTTCTCTGTCTTGCTGTCTGTCCTGAAGGGTTCCCCTACAGAACATTCACTACAGGGAAGGGAGTCTAGCTTGCTGTCGGGATTTTATTCAGTGTTTGACCATTATGCTGTTGAAGGTCGGGGTGGAAATTAGGATTGTAAATTCTGTTTCTTGAGTTTAAAAGGGTTTTGACTCTTTAGATATGAAGCCAGCAGAGCTCTCGTCAGCTCCTGGCCAAAGGAAGAGATATCTTCAACCCCTTAACTGGAACTCTTTACATACAGTACTGTAGTGTCAGCAGTAAGGCTCAGGAATGATCAGGGAGATAGCTCTCTGAGCAACTGTGGTAGCATGTTTCCACTTCCCTAGGAGATTTGGGATTGCTAATGCTGATCTTCTGATATTTGGAAATGCAAGACTCTCAGTCCTCTTCTCCTATCCTTTGGAGATGGACTGCCTGAGAGGTTTGACTTCTTCCTTGTTAGGGGTGCAAAGGGCACACACTCAAAACCACTGTGTTTGCTCCCAAAGCTGTTGAAGATCAACAACCAATGCAAAGAAGAGAAGGAAGTAAATGTCTCTTTATGTTAGGCTTGCTTTGATCTGTCTAGGCCCCCAAGAAAACTTCTGGGGACTTCCCTGTTACTGTTGACTGTTGTGGAAGATAATCAAATACTGTGACAGACAGCAGAATCAAAGTCTTTAAATAGGTTAAAAAAATAGGTTGCACCTCATCCACAGGGCATAAAAGGGAAGAAAAGAAAAAAAAAGTTGCATTCTCCCTGTTCCTCTAGAGCAAGTAGCTGGTTGTTGGCAGAGTTTCTCTGCCTGAAGGCATCACAATATAACATGTCTCATAATGGCTGCACACCTCCTGCTGTGAGCTGTGGGATTTGGAGAAGAGGTACCCAGGCTAGCCAGGAGAGCAGCACACACAGCTGGCTTCCAGCTGCCATTGTCATCCTGTTACCTGGCACTGCCTTCTCATCACCTCATGAAGGTGAGGCAGGGCTCCTCTGCCAGCCGGGCTGTCCCTGGCTCATCCCACTGCACCATCTGTGGGTGAGCTTCACCTCATCTCTAGGGGAGTACAGGAGCAGAGAAAACAAAATGTTTGTGATGGGCAAACAGGCAGCACTCCTCCTGCTAAATACTCAGTGAGGAACTGCAGTGGCTGTTCCTAGTAAAAGGCAGTGGAAAAGCCGAGGCCAGCCTGACTGAGCAGATCAGAGGAGGCAGGAGGGAAAGGAGACTTTGCTGTCCTTTAGAGTAGAGAGGAAGGTCACTCCTGTGTTTGGTACCTACTGTGGTTATCTAGATCCAATCCTATGCTGTGCATCAGGCTTCCAAATAGCTTTGGGGCTAAATTCTCTGACCCCCAATTCTTTACTTGTAAGGCTGCACGCAGAAGGCTTGCGGACCTTGCAGACTTGGGGCATGCACCTGGCAGATTCTCAGAAGTGATCCCATGTTATCACAGGTAATGAACATACAAAGCTCCACTGCACAAACAGGTGGTGTTTTCTGCCTTAACTGGAAAGCTGCAGCAGAAACAAAGAGTTTTGATGGCCAACCTCCTCCCGATTTCAGTTTAAATACCACCCTCTTGTTCCTGGCCATCCTATCCTTTATCGCCAGAAAGATTCAAATTGGAGGAATATCCCAGGGAAGAAGTGCTAGTGGTACTAAGGCTGTTATTTGGATGTGGGGACAGGGAAGCAGAGGCTGTATGATGATGTGAGTAGGGCAGTGATGCCCTGTATTTGGCACTGGTGAGGCTGCACCTTGAATTCTGTGTTCCCAGTACCAGAAAGACATTGAGGTGCTGGATCATGTCCAGAGAAGGGCAATGGAGCTGGTGAAAGGTCTGGAGCACAAGTCTGATGAGGAGCAGCTGAGGGAGCTGGGGTTGTTTAGTCTAGAGAAAAGGATGCTCAGGCAGGACCTTATTTACATCTATCTGTAAGGAGGTTGTAGTGAGGTTGGGGTTAATTTCTTCTCCCAGGTAACACATGGTACGACGAGAGGAAATGGCCTCAATTTGCACCAGGGTAGGTTTGGATTGGATATTAGGATATTATTTCATGCCTGAGAGGTGTCAAGGCCTGGAACAGGCTGCCCAGGGAAATGGTTGAGTCACCATCCCTGGAGGTATCTAAAAAATGTGTAGATATGGTGCTGAGGGACATGGTTTAGCAGTGCTGGTTAATTGTTGGGACTTGATGATCTTGGAGGCCTTTTCCAACCTAAACAATTCTATGATTCTGTGGTGTAGCTAAGGAAGGGGTGAGGAGCTAGTCTGCTTTTTACACCTGGAAAACCCAGACAGAGTCCCTGTCATGGGGAGAATGCAAGAGTAAGAAGCAAAAAAATCACCTTGAGTGCAGAGGGGCGGTGAAGAAAATCTCTGCATTTTACATCTTAATTAAATAGCAGGGGGATTACACCAAAGATACTGTGATGTCACTGCTATGCCATAATGCTTGAAAGAGTGAGGAAAAACAAAGTGCTTTTGCCTCTCTCGCTGATACAAACTCTTGGCTATGCAGGAATCTATTTTTCCAGAGGAGGTTAACAGGGAGAGGCTCAGCTCTTTACCTCGCTCTGTTTCCTTTAATGAATTGGGGTCTTCCTCCGCCGTACGCACAGACAGAGAAACAAGGGAGCGTGTGCAATCAGTTCTCACTCAGCTGGCCAACGAGATGTGAAATAGGTTCCAGGGTGGATGATACCCTTGAACGAAGTCACACTGACTTGTTTGCTGTGATAATGTATGGATGCTCCTTCCTCTAAAGGCTGCCATGTAATTGAGCCCTGGCGCCTGGTAACTGGTGGCGAGTGGGTAAATTGTTACTTCCTAATGCAGGTTAAATGCTGCAAGCCTTGTTCACAGCATCTTATCCAACTGTCCCAACTGCTCTCCTTGCCAATGGAAACGTGCCCTTCAGGGAAGCCCTGAGCCATGCAAGTGTCAGAGTGATTCCTGCCTCCTCTCCAGGCATCCCAAATACAAAGTGTTTTCTGCTGTGGAAGTCATAGTAGGCCACTCTGGCTGTTTCCCATTTAGTCTGGGGCATTCTCGCTCTACAGTTCAGGCTGTCACTTCCATTTTTTGCTTGGCATGCACTGAAGCAGCCTTTTTTCCCATTGACAGCTTTCCTCGTTCTGTGTGTTTTCTCCTTCTCATCTTGCATTTATTTCTTCCTTTTCTTTCTCTCACTTCCTGTTGTCTGTTTTTATTTTTTCACCTTCTGCCAAAGTACAAGCCTGGGGGGTTTGCTGCTGGTCCCCTTCCTAGTGTGTCAGTCATTCATATTAGCCACAGTAAGTCACTTTTCCCACCCTATCTCATTAATGCCTCAATTTCTCTATGGATATATTTAGGATGATAATTAGGTGTTTCACCAGTGCAGGAATTACAGGGCTTGAACAGCATGCTTTGAGGTCCTTGATAAACACTGATAATGAAGCCCATGCAGTCAGGCTGTGGGAAGACACACAGTAGAATAAAGGCTGCCCCTGGCACAGACTAAAACAAACCCCATTTTTAGTTCTCTTTCATGATGGACTTCATAGACTTTGGTAGCCATGGTGTCCAAGTAGATAATGTAAGGGGGAGGAACAAACCCAGACTTTTCCTTACCTTACTGTTCTTTGAGCAGCCACATAAAGCTTCCTCTTGTCAGTACCGACTGGCTCTCAGAAGCCAGCCCGGCGGTTGTTGTGGGCAAATTAACTTAATTTAATTTACTGTCTGTTAGCACAAACTTTTAATTTCATGTTTGGCTATTGAGAAACAAAAGAAAAGAAACAATGCAACAAACACTGATGGAAACTCCTTTCCAACTGCTTCCCCAGACTCAGCCTCACACCAACACCTCTCCCTCCACCTCGAGACCACTCTCTCCCTCTTTGACCACATTACAAATTTCAGTCCCTGCAAGTCCCTTGGGTGACACAACACCCAGTGCAGGAGGCTGAGTTGGTATGTGAAGGTTTCTTGTTGCTGCTCCTGGTTTCCTACCTTTGTTTTCCCCTGCTTCTTCCTTCTTACCCTTTTCCTGCTCCAATCTGGGTCCTTCACAGACTGCAGTCTCTTCAGGAGTGTCACTGCTCCAGTGTGGGTCCCCCATAAGCACTGTATCTCCAAATTACCACTCAGTACACCATGCCTTCATCTAAGAGCTGTTCCCAGCCCTTTCCACAGCAATGTCCCCTTTCACATGCATCCTTATGTACCTGCTTCTCTGTCCCCTCCTGTGCCCCCTTGTGTGCATCCTCACGCCTTCTCCCTTGTTTCTGCTTGTTTCTCTTGTCACACTTCCCTATATGTCCCCTCTGGAGCCTCCTGCCCCAGTGAGGCCACCCTCCTCTACCCCTGCTGGGGCAGTAGTGCTGGGACTACCCTGACTGGCCATGGAATTGGGGTGCAGTGGGTCAGTGCTGGCTTTTGTAGAGCTGATGGGACCAACTGGGACTACTGTGGAGTGACCTGTTTCACCCAAGGCACCTAGTGCCCTCCCCCCAAATCAAAACCTGACTGTTAGGGCCAAAAAAGGGTGTACAGCTAAAAGAAGTACAAGATGCCAGCCCAGCACTGCTTACCCCAGTGGTGCAGACAGATATCTGCATGCGCTGTGCAGCTGCTGAGCAAACAAAACAAATCTGAGTGGGTCACTGGCTAATTGCTCAGTTTTATGGTTCCTCTTGCAGCTCTTCCAATGTGCTTTCTGTCTCAGCAGAGAATCAAAACCAAGGTGCTTTTCCAGCAGTTTGCTGGATTGAGAGCTGTTTGCTTTGTATTTTCCAGGCAGTCACGATTTGGGGTGGGAATATCAGCTTTTATTTTCCCCTCTTGCCACCACCCTGATCAGTGCTTTGTTTAGTGGGATAGAGTTTCTCATCTGGCAGATGCTTGCATGAGAGGGGCGGTTTTGCAGAGGGCTGTGCAGATGTTAACGTGTCAGTCCTCCTCCAAATTGGAAGTGACGTGCCTGTCAAAGTCGGGCAGAGCACGATCCCTGGGAAGGTGTGGGAGCAACTCTGCTAATGTCAGCTGAGCTATGCTAAAGCAAAAACAGTGCAAGAGAATGGAGGATGAGATACACTGAGAGCAAGCAGGGGTACTATACATTAGATGGGAGATGAGGGCTTCATTTTTCATCCTATGACTGACAGGCTTACCTCCATCTGTATCATCCCTATAATGGATGTTGACCTCTTCACTCCATCAGTGGAGTTTCAGCTGACAAATCCTGCCTCTCCCTCCTTCCCAGGCAGCGTGTTTGAGAAAAACAAGGCCATTTCATCAACTTTTGGCTTGTTGTTTCAAAGGAAATTAATATTGCATGGTCGTGGTGACAGTCAGTGCTCTGAACCCAGAAGCCTGTTGGCTAATTTCCACCACAACTGGTGGAGGAATTAAAGCCTCAAGGCTACTAGGTCCCCCATGCATTTTGTGCAAAGTATGACCCAAAAGGAAAGAAAGCCTCTTTTATTACCTTCATGGAGGAAAAACATGAAAGAATGAGCTCAACTCTTTTTCAGACATCAGCAAATCAATACAAAAACTCCACCTTTCGCAGGAAAGCTGTGGGAAACCAGAAATATGCCCAGAGAAACTTCATTATGCTCTTCATCTTTACCTTTACTTCTATGTATGTGAACAAATACACCTCCAAAGAACTCCTTTCCCAGTTATACAGATCCCCAGTGTTGCCAGTGTCACGGCACCTTGTACACTGCAGAACCCAGGATGGCTGTGGCTGCAGCCTCTCCTGATGGGAACATTGCGGTGTGGCACTCCAGCTGGGGAATTGCTTATGCAGGCTGGACTTGGATTTGAGCACACGTCTCCATATTGCTACAGTGACAGTAGGCAGAAGGTTTACATTGTTCTTGGAAAAAAAAAAAAAAAGTAGTTGGATAGAAGGATGTTTTCTCACTGGGGGACAAGTTAGGCTGTATCAAGTGGTGGGTTTGGTGTGTACCCAGCTGTAGCTGGGCTGAAATTATCATCTCCCTGACCTGTTTGTGTTACAGGTGGTTAAAATGAACTGCAGCCACTTGTAGGCTGCAAAACAGCCCTGAGGAAGCTTGTGAAGGTTATTGGGTTTTCTGATGTCCTATCTCCCTTCTGTCCCATGCTTCTAGCCGGTACCTTTCATATATAGTTCTGCTTCTCCAGTGGACAGACTCGTCATATCTGTAGAGCCTTAAATATAGAACATGTCCAGAGTAACCTGACACCATGCAGGAGTGAGGTGAGAAATGTAATTTTCTCTTGTCTCTTTCTTTTGTCTCTGAGACCTCCCGTCATAACCAAAGAACCTGCAAACAGCAAAAATGTGGAGGAATACACTTTAGGGCTCCTCGTGGGAGCTCTGGCTTTATTGCCTGTGTGCTGGTGAGGACCAGGCCCTTTGTGGCATGCCTGTAGATGAAATGGGCATGCTTGTAGCACAGGTAAGGGAGCGGAACATATGCGACTCTTTGGTGGGAATGTTCTGAGCAAGCCAAGTCCTTCCCCTTTACTCCAAGCTCCTTCCAACTATATCAGTCCTGCACAAACATCTTCTCCCTCTCATCCTTCCTCTCGCTTGTTCTAGCATCCCAAACCAGGGCCTTTGAGCTCTGCCCCTCCATCTGATCTGTGCTTCCCTGTCTAATGACATGCACTAATGTGTGCTAACAGATGTCTGAGCGAAAATTAGCTGTGGTGTCCAAATCAATTAGACTGGAGAGGCTATGCAGGAACAATTGCTCAATAGGCTGCATGGGTTGCTTTTTTTTCCCCTTTCTTTTCCTTTTTTTACAAGAGGTGAAATTCTGCAGCCAAGCCTTGCCTCCCTGCCTTGCAAGCTCCTCTTCCAAGCAGTCTCCTACTTCTATGCGTAATGGGTTCTGATCTGGTCTCCAGATGGAGCTGGCTCCACCAGCTGCAGGCGAAGAGCAGCTGCTCTCCGAAAGGAGAGGTACATGCTTCTCCAGAACCTCGCAGCATGGCTACAGCCGGCTCGTCAGAGGCAGCTAAACGATCCTGGCGTTTTTCATGTGTTTGCCTGCTTTGCAGGAAAGCAAATTAGTTTTACAGGATCAACCACTTGTGGAGCAGCATTTTGCAGCTCTAAACAGGCTATGGCACACATAGGCATGTTGGCTCAGAAGTGCTTGAGATGGCTGGGATTCACCCTGTGTAGGAAAGGTTCTTGGAGAGGCTGGGAAGCAGAGGACATGAATCCTTAAATGTAGTTCCCACACTTCTTGGGCTATAGATCTGCTGCTGATGCATGCTTCTTTGTGGCACCATAGTGTGCTGTGACAGAAGTCTGTCTTTTCAAGGACTTTGCAGTAAAGTTCATGACAGGTTGTTACAGATGCCCCATAGAATTTTTACCTTTGGTTTTAATTAAACAGGTTTCTCATGGTGCTTGTCAATGGAATTCAGAGTCACATGCCCAAAATAAGCAGTGTTGTTTTCCAGTGAAATACTGAGATGCTATCAAGATTTGTTTAGGGGCATGTAAGAATACATGTTGGTCTTTCCTAGCATTCACTGTCCTGTCTGGACTATCTTCCTCATAGCTACTGATGAATTGGTCCCCCCCTGGGTGCCGGCCATCATTATGAAGACCAGATCTAGCATATTCCTGGCCAGGGAAGTTTAATTTCCATAAAACTTATATCTTCTGGGCATGAAGTTGTAATTTTACCAAGTTAAAAACAAACAAACCAACCAAAAAAACCCCTACTTGTATTAATTTGAAGGTATCTCAATAGCAGTGTGTATTTTCTTCCACTTCTCCAAAGACTGTGGGATATTCCAGTTGTTGCTGTGTGCTTCTGAAGGCTAAACTGCATTTTTGAGGATGCCCAGCAGTCTCTTCCCAGGCTGAACTTACCTCATGCATGAAGTGGAAATACATGACTTGCACTCATCTATAGAAATAAACAGTGGACTCTATTCCTTTTCAGAGAAGGTCTGTCCAAAAGCACATGCCATCAAGGATAATCATATACCTAACACCTCCACAGAGTCTTTCTGAACTCATTTCTAATTTCAACCACCTTTCCTTTAGCTGCACCTTCCTTTTTGAGACCCAATAGTTCTTAAGAGTCTACAGCAAAAGTTTTGACACAGGTAATTCTTCATCTCAGCTACTGATACCTCACGAGTGCATTTCTGCTTGCTCCTACCTCTCGTTTTTCAATACATTTCTTGTAAGATGTTGCTGCATGAGGTTGCCAATCAGTGAACCACAGAAGCATTTACTTTAAGTGAGTAAGTACATCAACCAGAGGAAGTGCCTTCAAATAATTTGTGTGCTCTGCTGAACTGTGGCCTAGGTACATTTGGTCTTGCTAAAGCTTTTTTCATTTCTCTGCAAGCTTGTGTCTGATTTCCTGCCTTGTGTCACCTTTGACTCCATTTTGCTCTCAGAGTTTCCTGGCTTTCTTCTCTCCTCTCCACAGTTAAGTGTCTGTGTTTCAGACGATGTTTCTCTAGTTTTTCTGCTCTGTTTTTTTTCAAACTGCATCTTGTTTTTCTTTTCCTCTCCCCATTCACATCTCACTAAGCCTGTTTTTCTCCTGATCTTTTGAGGAGCCTATCCCACAGCACTGTAGCTGTCCTGTTGAACAGACCCCCTGCCTCTGTTCTCCCTCCTGCCTGGCTCACCCCCAGCCCCATGCTGCGCCCACCTCTTGCCCCCTTCTGTGTGTGCAGCGATGGGCTGTGAACACACACTAGCATTGCTCTTGGTTCTGTCAGCCAGGCTTCCCAGTCACATTTATCAAAATTATCCCACAGTTCCTTGCAGAGTCGAATATTAATAGGGTTCATTTAAAACCAAGACTGTCGCTAATGCTTTTTTTCCTATGCGCTAAATGGGAGGAAACAAGAATTACCCAAACAGGCACGCACACAGAAAGTGGAGCTGTTGGGAATAGTTAATAAGGCAAGTGAAATTGTTGGCAGCGGGGACACAGAACAGAAGCAGCAGGACACATCTGTGCCAAGTGGCCTAGTTGTTTCCCCCAGACCTGGTGTCAGGGCTGGTAGAGTGCTCCTCTGGTGCCAAGGCTCCTTCCTATCCTATGGGCTCTGCTTCAAAGCTGGGGGAAACACAGTGCTCCTCTTGCTTTAAAGGCTGAGGGGCAAAAATTAGAGGTGAACTCAATATGGGGATGAGAAGGGAAGCTGGAAGTTTATTTAGGCGAGGTGCAAGAGCGAAGAGATGCCTCCGTGCCATTCACCACTTTGTCAGATGGTCTCTTTATTCAGAACTCCTTCAACCCTTTGCTATTCCCCACTTACAAGTCCATTCACAAAAGTGCTGAAATTCTCCTCTTTTTCTGTGTGGGCTCATATATGTTGTACCCTGTATCCTACTGTTCATCACCCTAGCGCAGGAGTCAGGACAGGCTCTTTCCAAATGCTCCACCTCAGTTCCCTTGCCCAAATCAAAACTGAACTTCCACTGGGTTTGTAATAGAGAAAGTACCCAGCATCACATGCTGTACAGGAAAAGGCTTAACCTGATCTCATGCATTCCCACAGGTACGTACCATGCTACCATCAGACTGGGAGTTACGGCATTATCTGGCCACCCATAGCAGAGGGGCAGATAACATGCAGCCATCAGTGCCCTGGTGGGCTTGGGGAGAGGTAGAGAGGGAAGAGAAGGCAGGGGGAGAGAGATCTGCACTTCATGGCAATACTGAGAATTGCCCACACCAGTGAGAGTTCAAACAAACCCAGCACTGCTTTCTGTCCCAACATCTGATGTCACAGACATCTGCTATGCTTGGCCAAACTCAACTACAGCAGCCCCAGTGATATGAAGACACAGCATCATTTCCCATGGCTTCTAAGAGACAGCTTCTTCCCATGCACCCTCCCAACTCAGGAGGATACATATTCTTGTGTCTTAGGGATACCCCCCACTTTGAGAAAATTCTCAGCCCTTTGATGCCCTCATCTTCTCCCAGGCAGCTGGTGTCAGGCACCCTGGATTTTTTTCTCTTACCTTTCCTTGTTAAAGGATCAACAATGGCCAACTGGTTCATAAAGCATTTCCCTTCTGTTCCTTTGGTTTTTCTCCAAATGCAGCACCCGAGCATTTATTTAGTACTGCGATATGCAGCAGTCAGGGAGCTTAACACTGTTCACACTGCTGTGTTTAAGGGCAGAGTTTGACTCCCTGCCTTTTGGGAATGGCCAGATCACTGTGCTGGAGAGAAATCCTGTGATGCTCTGCAAATCCTTCATGCTGAGCTCTCTCCTCCTTCTTTTCCTTGCTGTCTTGACCTTTGCTGCTCGGCCAGCTGTCGTGCTTAAAACAGCCCAAAGTGCTCTGCGCTTCTCACATGAAGATCTCCAGAGAGAGGCAAGTTACACCAGCTGCTTTACCCAAGTTTTTCCTCATTCTGTTCTGCCTAGCCTGGGGAGCTATCCCTGGCTTGGGGAAGTGGAGGATCAGAAAGAACATCTCAAGTACATAAAGGCACGACGATCTGTACCTCTGTGCAATTAAAAAGGCTGGTCCAGCCTTTCAGTGCTATGCTTTATAGTGGCTCTAGCAGTAATGAAGCCATAAAAAAGCTGGTGTAATTGGCATCAGTGCAGGCCAGCTCAGTCCTGGAAAAAAGCATTCATTCCTAGGAAAGAGTAATATCACTTCTACCATCTTCAGCCTTTGACATATTCAGGGATAGGAAAGGGAATGGGAACTCAGGGAATGGCAAGGATGCCTAGAGAAAAGTGTTTGCATTTAATTAAAGATTGTGAGACAGCAAGGACTTATGAAAAGTTGTCCAGTTCCACAAAACCAGAAATGTCAGACTGATATATGGTAACACATAGTCCTAGGAATGAATGAAAGGGTTGGCATGAGTAGTCCAGAGACAGATGGTATTTCTGGGGAGAAGAATGCAAAAAGAAGGGAAGAATGAAGATTTGGCTTCACAAGGGGAAACAGCAAAGGAGTCATCTATGACATGAAGGTTTCTGGGGAATTATATGTAGAGGAGGAGTGGGATGAGAGGAAACAAACAAAAAGCCACGCGGAGCTTTATGGAGCAAAAACAGATCCCGAGCAAAGTTCATTTAAATTTGCAGGTTTATAGCTGTTAATGTGATTCCTGGGGAAAAAAAAAAAAAAAAAAACCAAAGCAGAGCGTGTTAGCAGCAGTGACAATAAAGTAAATCACTTAAATGGGAGCAATCATGCTCCCCAGTCTTCCTGCCCATCAGTTGGTTTGACTGCCACTGTTCATAAAGAGAACAATGTGATGATTTTGATGCTCCTCATCTCAAGATTTTCCAACACAAAACCTCTTGGGTCTCCTTTCAAGCCACCTTCACGTAAATCTCCAGCAGCTCCATGGTTCCATCAGATTTATACCTCTACAGCTAAGACTTAGTGGCCTCCAGTGCCCTCATTCCCTCTTCCCTTTTGAGATGAGTAGTTTAGGTATATAGAACTACAGCTTCTAGACTCCTTTTCATATTATACAGTTTACAGCCAGTTTTACTCTGTTTGAGATTCTGCTAGGATTTCCAGAGGCTGTTTTGACCAAGAAGAACTTGGTCAAGGGGGAAAGAAAGAAAACAAAACACAAGACCTTTCCTGCACAGTTGTTTCACAAGAGGACAAAATTTAATTGCAAAGTGAATTGGGGAGATCAGAGCAGCAGTGGCTGCAGGCAGTGAGGGGGAAGTTCAGTGCTAATAAATGAAATGTCCCTGATCCAAGGAGAGAAAATAATCAGCACAGCTATAGGACAAACTTGGGACATGAAACCAGGCAGCAGCACCTGTCAAATTAATAACGCCCCTTTAATTTTGTCCAGCCATCTTATTCAGCCCTTTTCCTGTAGCTGAGTGCTATGAGCCATGCTGACTCAGGAAAATAAGGAAGGGAGCTGGGACAAAAGAAGGAGCTCAGGGAGGAGGTTCACAGCATGCAGAGAATTTTGAGAATCTCGTTATTAACTTGTTGTGTGCCTGGAGACACTAACAGGCATTCAGCCAGCCTTGGAGCTGTGCTGGAAGCTGGGACAGAGCCCTTTGTCAACAAACCCTGCAGCCCTGCTGCCTTGAGGGGGAAGTGCTCCCCAGCTACTGGATTTATGCTGTCAGAAATCTTGGGTGGTTGCACTGCTCTTTGTCATGTCAGGAATGCCCATTGCTTGTCTACAAGTCAATTGTGGACAGGGAATCTGAGCTTTCTTTCTCCCAATTCTCTATGGCTGGTGTGCTGTACTCCTTATCCTGCCCCTCTACCCAAACCCTCTTCTCCATTTTGTTACCCAGCACAATAAGGTTCAGAGCTCTGGCTTCAGACAGAGGAGGAGAAAGTAAGGACTGGAATTTTTTTTCAAGCTGTGCATAACATAGCAGTAGCCTTTAGCACACCTGGTCTGTGAGGGGGGGCATAGGGGCAGCAATGGGAGGGCAGTGGTGGGAACAGACAGACAGACGCTGGGCACTGCAAGCATAATTGCTGGCTTGCCTTTAGGTGAAGAGATTGCTGCTGCCATTCCCACTGGGGCCAATTTGCTGTTGCTGCTCTTATCTCCGATGTTCATCAGGCTGCAGCTACAAACCTCCTTTGTCCAGGAAGTCATCTGAACCTTCCTCCTCTCCTTCTATGCTCTGCTGTCGACAGAAAAGGGGACAATGCACGTTTGCCTGTCAGGACGAGGAGAGCTGTTCTTCCGAATTGGAAAGCTAGCTCGAGAAGAAGAAAGCCTTAGGTATCAAAACTAGGGGTCCACTTACTGCAGCCACGTGCCCTGAAGAGTGCTTATGTGCCTGAAATCTGGCCCCTTGGATTAGGCTCTGAATTTGTTACTGGATATTCTCTGTGAGTGCTAAAGCACTCAGTTCATAGCATCACACTTTTAATGTGCAAAAAGTACTTCTCAGACTCTGTGACCCTGGGATCTAAGCCCAAAATTGAAAGTATGAGGCCTCCTGACAAAAGCACTTATGTCCTTCGTGGTTTTCAGCAAGTCTCTTAAATTCTCTGGGCTCCATTGCTTCTCCTTTCCTCATCTCATCAACTTTAAAAACAGGAACTATCCTAACCTACCTCAAATAATGTTGTTTTATGTATCCTGAATATAATTTTCTGAGGGAAAAAATATATATTTCAGGCTGAGTTGTCATGTTTTATTGAAGCCCAGTTGCAATTTTTTTTTTTTTTAGTGAAGGTTTAATGTTTAATTTTGCCATTTTGCAATGAACACCATGCAGCATTGAAGCAACACTTTTGCAAGTGAGCTAATACTTCAGATTCATTATTTACCTCTTATTAAAAAAAATAAATTTTTTAAAAATTCTTTTCTTTTCTTTACATTTGACATTTTTATGGTACAGACTAAGGAACATAATTTCATTTTGCTTATTCCAATTACATTTAGTGTACACTGACCACGGTTTCTAATAAGTCTGTATAAGGTTGCAAACAAAGCCTGAGATAAAGTCTCTGCTCTGTAGAGTCTACAGCTAAAATGAACCTGAAAAAAAGGGAGTGGTACAAAAAAAGATTGCAACTCCCAGTGAGCTGAGGCACATGGAAGCTTGCCCAGAATAAGAGCAAATGAGTGGCAGGGCCTGGTTCTGAACTGCTGTAATCAGTAGAATATTCTATTTTTGATAACTTCCTTGTCTTCTCTGTCCCTTGACACCCCCGTTCATTCAGAATTTTTTAGCATACATAAGCATACATTTTTTAATGTACTTACATTTTCTGCTTCTTTTTTGCCCAGTTAGGTTTTAAAGACATTAAATTAAGGAACTGGAGTAGGCACAGATGGACCACAGGTGATGAGAAGAAGGGACAGATGAAATTACTTACTTCTTTTTATTCCTGATAAGTTATTCTCTTTGGATTGCTCATTCTGGTTTGTCTTCCCTTATATTTTTTTTCAAAATACAAGTACTAAATATAAGGGAGCACAGCTGGCATAGGGGATTAGGTAGTCTTTCAAGTATCATGGTCTTGTAATGGGAATGCAAAATTGCAAGGATTCACAGCCATGGAACAGTTAATGTCTTCAAAAGCAGTCCTGTGACCTTCTGCATTTACAGCAAGGACAGCAAATTCTGGCCAGGCTTTCAGAAGTGCAGGGGGAACACTCCAGCTCCGGGTTACTTGGGGAGTTAAATACCAAACTCTTCTCTGACTAACGGCAAGTGGAATAGATCAGCCTCAGATGAAGGCTTAGCCAAATGGTGGAATAGTGTGGAATGAACCTTGTTCAAGTCAGGTTTTCATGTTGCAGTGAGATGTTGTGCAGGAGCTGTTGTATTGTCCTCTTTTCCGTTCAGATTTAGCAAGCTAAGGAATGCCTCTCCTGCTTTTTTCCACATCTTTTGGGTGCTGCAGCAGAATAACTTGTGCTGTTGAATATGTACTCTTAGCAATGCTAAGGAGGACCATTCTTCCACCACATGGTATCTTTTTGTTTGAAACTATATTCTTCTACCATGTCATTTGTCTTGATCCCAGGGAGTTTGGTACTTTGGTTTGCTGTCACCTTTTACATCTTCAGCATTACTGTTAAGGATACTGAAATATAGGGATTTCAGTGGTCTCTCCTCTCTCCTTCAGGGTGGCTTATCGTGCCTTAAATGAGGGAAACATTATACTTGAAGCATTATTTAACTGATATCTTCTAACCCATCTGTGAAGATAGATATGGGCTGATGTGCCATCCCCAGTACAGATGTATTCTAGATTGGGCCTTAGATAACATTTCTATCTAGTTAATAGGGTGCTTTACCATTTATTCTTGTCTTGACTTTAGACAACGCAAGGTTTTACATTCTTCAGTGCTTTGAGAAATTTCATCCAAAGTTGCACACTCGTTCTGTCTGAAAAGATGTGCAGGTCTCTTCGACTCCCATGATCTCTCCTCACTATGAGCTGATTTATTTTCTTCTGTAGAGATAATGAATTTGTTCCATTCTTTTCTTTCTGCTCCTATGACTAATCCCTGTGTACCCCTTTATGTTTATCTGCTCTTATGGATGTTTGCAGCACCTCCCAGTTGAGCATCATCCATCACTTTCATTAGCAAGATACTCTTCAGGCTCATTAATGAAGATGTGAAATGAAAACAGACCTCACATGGTTCCTACAGCACCTTGCTTACACCTGCTTACACCTTTGCTCTTACATGCCCTTTGTCATTATCCCTTGTTTATGGTTCTTCAGGCAATTGCCAATCCGTGACAGTGCTCCTAACCCAAGACAGATTGAATTAAATTTGCTAGCAGGAGTTCATGAAGCACTGTATTAAACATTGCATCCTCTGAATTCTCTTAAACCATGAATTTTAAAAACAGTCTAAAAATAGTATCATAGGCTATGTGTAGAACATGCTGGACCCTCACAAGCTACAGAGTTAGGGTTTGACAATAGACAATAAATACTGTTAGCGTGATGAATCTGGAAGACTGCCTTGGCTCCGGTCTCAACATCTCCAGAAATGACATTGCTTGTGTCATGATGTCAGGCCTGAGATACCTAATTTGGAAGTTTCACCTGGTATATAAGCCACACTGGTTTTCCCCTTTGAATTAATAATTAATTGCTGCTGTATGTGCTTAGCACTTACCCTTACTCCAAAAGCGGATTCAAAACTCAACGCTACAGTGCAGGGTGAGAATTGCACCAGTGAGGTTCCCATTCTGCTCTCTCTCATTCAAGGAAGAAACACACGTCAGCACTAATCTTTCCCTGCTGATCAAATAATTAATAATTAGTATTTATTTATTTTCTGTATATCCTACAATCTGCTGACTCTCCAAAGACATGACTTTAAAGGAGTCCCAAGGGATCAATATATGCAAAGTGTAAGCCTAAGGGGAGAGAAAAAGTAGTCAATATCTCTGTGATTATTTTCTAAATGGTGTAAGCCAAAATGGAAGTGGTCAAGAAAATATTACTGTTAATGAAAATTCAAAATAAAATTGTGAAAGTAGTGATCAGAAAATGTTAGATTACTTCCTACTGGAAGATCAGTTCTTCTGGCATAAAAGCATTTTGCAGGAGCATGGGGATGCAAAAAAATTTTTGGACAGATGAGTGTCACAACAAATCATTTTAACTTTCTAGTTTCATTTCACTAATGTCAAAATGTTTAACTGCAACGAGGCAAAAAGGTTTCATTTTGATTGTAGCATTACATTTAATTTTGTTTAGATTGGCATGTTAATTTTGATACCATATATTGATACCTAATGTTGCAAATTGTTATAAAGCAGTGGGACAGAATCCCCCTTTCCATGCTTTTGACATACAGACTTCAAACATTTGCAAAGTTAAATGTTACTCAGTGACAGTGACGTTCTCTCACTGGGGCAAATGTCACACCCCATAGTGGCAAGAGGCAGCCTTCAAATTTGTCTACCAGCACTGTTTTCCTTTGAGCTCCATAGACTTCTGGAGTCTGCCTGCCTTGTCACATATAATTAGCAGCTGTTGAGTGAATTGATCAGTTAATTTCCATCTCGCACTCAGATGCATTTAATCCATTAGCTGACGATTTGTAGAGATTTTTTTCTCCTGCACATTTCCTCACCTGTGTTTTATCAATAGTTAAATGGATTGGGTCACCATTACTCACTGCTTCTCCAAGCCCTTTTTCTTTGACTGCTTTCCTCCAGACCACATGGTATTTTAACAAACAGTTGGCATCTAGTAGTTTAAATGTCATAATGAATGTCACCTATTTTCATTTATTTATTAATTGGTATCTCTTCTACTGAACAGTCTTTCTAAATAAAAGTAATTCTTCCTTTCTGTAGCCTCTAGCATGATCTGAACGCTTGCTGACCATACTTGACATAAGCTGGTCATGGTTGGTTTTATATGGCTTTTTGAGAAAGGGAATTTTCCTGGCTAATGCTGTTTCTTCTGCATGGTCTCATGTATGCAAATTAGATTTTCTAAAAAGCAACACAGCCGTCCTACAGCTGTGATCACTGCCACCAGGGCCAGTGCCCAGGTGCCAGGACGCTACTGATGGTGTAGGGGCTGTCTTACTCTGACATCCTGGCATTCAGGGATGGACGTGTGTGTCCCATTGTCCTTCTGTTGTGGGAGGGATGGCTAGGCAGTGCAGAGAGTCAGCGTGGTGCCTTCAGGAGCAATGATGTCCATGAGGGCATGTGTGTGGTTAGAAGTGATTTCTTGTGGGGCAGGATGTGCCTGCAACCTTTCAAGGAGACAGGGATGCTTAAGTGTACCACAGGCCCCTACACGTGGCAAAAGGTCCCCGTGTCTGCAGCTCTTTGTTTCTATTCCTGTTGCTAAAGGGCCAGTAACCAACTCAATACCCCTGACAGAAGAAGACTATGAAGTGTGAGACTTTTTTCCTTCTTCCCCACAGTAAGTGAAAATCCATCAGACCATCACAGTCTGTAACTCTCAGGAAGTCTGTGGACTTCATGAAAACCAAACCTATTGTTAGGAGAGTTATATTCCCCGTACGGTACATGTACCTTCCCCAGGAAATTGCAAGGTGCCCTCAGAATGAGAATGATTGGAAGCCACCAGCTTAGATCATTTAAACTAAGTTACATGAAGACAAAGATCACAACTCCTGGAAAAGAAATGTCCACTTCACTTGAATGAGGGACATGCTCATAATTTCCCAGTAGGCCAAGCACAGCTTCCATTGTGCAAACGGTGAAGCAGATTAAAGCTGCCCTCAACTTTAATACAGTGCCACAGCCCGAGGGCACTACAGCTGAGCTGATCTGGGCACCAGTCAGATCAGAACGGAGCTTGGCTCAGAGAGATCCCTGCTCTCATTTGATGTCAAATTGAACACAGCCAGCAGAGCTGCACCACACAGCTCAGGGGACCCCAGTCCGGACAGCTGTGTCGTGGCTGCCTGGCTGCTAGCGAAACAGCAGCCAAACAAGAGCTCTCAAAGAGGCTGGGAGTTTCAGGAGCAAATGGCAGTATTTGTATATGTGCATATATCAGTATGTATCTAACTATACGCACATACACATTCTAAATATGTTTATGTTTTTATATGTATACACGTAGATATCCATGTAAGATAGCTTTATGCCGTATGTTTTATTTCTCTGCATGGATTTGTCAAATGTTATGTGCACTTCTATCCAAACTCTCCAAAAACCCTGAAGAGTTGTAAATCTTCAGTGTTTCACTCAGGCTGAAAAGACTAGCTTTTCTACTTCTGTGGCTGAGTCAGAATTTCTCCCTGATTGAAGGAAATACCATCAATACTTCTTCTTGAGGGACGAATCTAGGTTTTTTCCTTTCTCCTTCCTTCCCTCCCCTCCGTGCAAGCTTGGGGCATCAGTGGAGCACACAGCAGGAGAGGCCAGGGAGGAATAAATCTCAGAGCAGGTGGTGTCCTTCTCTTTCTTGGTGCTGTGCCTGGTGCTTTGTTGAGATCGGCCCACTGTGAGGAAGGGTCAGTGAACACGTCTTGTCACATGAATGTAAACATCTTTGGATGGCTACAAATGAGGTCACAGGGGGTCTCAGGTTGTTTTGGAAATCAGCCTCTGCCACTCTTAGTCCCTGTGGCTGATAGGAGTGTTTTTGTCAGGAGCTGACCATTGATTGTGAGCACAAGGGTTGTTAGAAGCTCCTGTGTGGGAAATGGTGAGTTGGATGAAAGAAAGGACTAAAGAGGCAGATGCATTTCTCAAACAATTGGGTCAGATACTGTTCAGTTTGGGAAGCTGTACTAGCAGGAGGAGAAAAAATGTATTGGGTGAGGGCATTGTACCATTGCTTTTCCCATTCCTCAGTCACATCCAACAGACTTCACTAGAGTTCTGGGGGACAGAATCTTTTAAGACATGCATGGAATCCTTTAAAAAGTTAGTGAGAATCTCCTTAGCTGTGCAGGAAAGCACCTTGGTGCAGTACTTCCCTGGTACAGCCCATCAAAGCTATTTGCATCTCAGTGCCATGCTTCCAGCTTCAGAGTCAGCAGAGAATTTTGTGTCCCTCCTGGCTTTCCAACACAGCCACCGCTCCATGCCAGAGCTGTGCTTCCCATCTCTGCTGTCCTTCGCTTTCCTTCATGTTCCCTCAGTGCTGTGGTTCTGACTGTGCTCTATGCCCTTTGTCTCCTTTGGCAATCTGGCTTCTTTTTCTCAACATCTTCCCTCAGCACCTCAAGGGATTTCCCGAAGCACATAGTACTGTGAAAAGGCATGTGCCTGCCCTGTTCCCCTTGGACTACAGTAAGCCTCTCCATTGCCTTTCTTTTTCTTGAACAAGTCTCTGTCTCTATCTCTTTACTTTCCACAGCACAACTGGGTGGACAGCTTGAATCCAAAACAAGCTTCCCTGCCCAGCGTGGTGGGGAAGAACCTCTCCTTCCCCATTGTCACTACATCCCTCCTGAGGTAACTCACAAATTGCTCTGAGTCTTTAAATGGGCTGTTATTTCTTCCTTCCATCAGCACTCTCTCACTCTTGACTCATGGTGCAGGTTCAGCTTCAATGGATTTATTGGCATGACAAGGTACACAGGTGATGCCAAAGTTGACAACTTAATTCATCAAGCGCTACTGGCTTTCTCTCATCTGCACTCTGCTGTCACTCCTTTCCTCGTTCCCCCTCCTCAGCTCTCCTTTCTGTCTGTCTGTCTGTGTCCCCCATTCTCCCTCCTTCCCCCTCTAATCGCCTCCCCAGGTGATAGTTAGCTATCTCACACTCAAGACAGTCTGTCTCTCTTGACGAACGGAGACGTCAATCAGAGGGCTCACCACAGAGAGAAAGGAATTGGTCTTTACAGCATGTTGGCTGTTTTCTTGCCTTTGCAGCTTGTATGGAGGCAAGGGCTGAGGGCTGCAGTACTCAAACTGACTTAGAGAAGCCACATTTGCTTTAAGGTTGGTTTGGGATGCCAGAAGAGTGAGGTGTTGTGCTAGGGGATCAGAGGAAAGGAGGAAAGCCCATCAACCTCAAATGTGTATAGGCAGGTAGAAATATCATTTAAGAAGAAATCCAACATCTTGAAAAAATCCCCCCAGAGGATAAAGTCTCTTTTAAACAGAGTAGCAAATGATCTTTCCTTTTCACCCCCCCAGTGCCATAATCCTTTGTTGGCATGGCAATTGCCAAAGTGTATAAAGGAAGAGACAGATCCCTCAGGTATCTGTCAGCACTAGATACAATCTACCCAGGACAGTGTGTGTGTGGCATTTAATCCTCCATATATCAAGCATATGCCCAGGATACAGTGTCACACTGTATTTGCGCTGCATCCCTTGTGCCTATTTGTCATTAATGTCTGCACCCAATCCAGTGGCAGGATGATCCATAGTGTGATGCCATCTCAGCTATATCTCTGCTTTTCTTCAGGCTTTGGCAGAGTTTTCAGAATTGCATTCTGATGCAAAGTTTCTTTGTATTTTTTATCACTCTTTGTACTTCGGGGAAATAATTTTTGCAGACTCCAGTATATCATGACCATCAGAAAGGAAAGCATATGAGTGTATCCTTATCATTCATCAGTGTCCCCAACTATATTGATTACATTTCTATTCCTGTTCAGATTGCACAACATTTTGTGGGTCCAGCTTTTTGCCTCGGGTTTATGAACCACAGGGAGATTATCTCCTTCCCTGCATTTCCTTTCATGTAAAAGAGTATACATTCTATAATTTGTACCAGGAGTGAAGGATCAAGACTTTTTCCTCTGCCTGGGATTTGCCCTCTTTGTTCTGCCAAGGAACTTTGCAGCATATTAATTCTTCATAAAGAACAGTCTGCGGCTTTCCAGACACTCTTCCCTTACTCCTCCTACTCACCTGTTGAAGCTGTTGATGGTAAGGCATCGTACCTCTTGTGACTCCATTCGGGTACCAGTCCCTGGGCATGCCATGTACCTTGCACACAGTAGTTACCTAAGAGTGAGAATGAGAACTGAGCCTTAGAAAGGCAGAGCACAAGTGTGTAGAACAATATTGAATGTGGAGTACCAGACCAATGGAATGATTCCTTCAGTTTTTTAGTAGCATTGCTTACCCTGATAACTGTGCTTTTACAGAGGCTCAGTTGTGGATGTGCTGTTACAGCAGAGAGACATGGCTTGTGTTTTTCATGGGACTTAGGTTTTGATTCCCTACTGCAGTGGAAGTATTTGCAGTTTTTTGTTAGTGTTCTTTGTTGAAAATCAGAGGAGATATTCCTGCTCTGCAGCCAGTAGCACTGGATTTCTGGGGTTGTGAGTATTTACTTGCAGAACCTTAGATGAAACTTGTCTGTAAAACTGTTTTCCCACTCAATACAAAGGTGCTGGCAACCCTTCTGGATGTAACCTCATCCTTCTGAAGGGACAATGTAGTCTAGGATGATACTTGAGCAGGAAAGTTAGACCAGATGACCCATTGTGATCCCTTCCAACCTTGTCCATTCTGCGATTCCCTCAGTTTATAACAGAGACCAGCAAAAAATTCATTAACTTTGAAGAGGGCAGCCTTGCACCCTGCTGGGGGAAGAAGATAGTGTTTTTATGTGTCCTAGTAAAGCTGCAGGCTACAAGGAATAAGCTTCATGCCTGGCAGTCTGGGAGAAATTCTCCTTTAATTGAAATGGCAACAATTCAGTGTATTGTGTTTACAGAGCAAAGCTCTTGGAATTCATCCTTTTCCCTCCTTTGAGGCTGTCTGCATGTATACAGCACATCTTTACCACACAGCAAAGCTTGGAAAGGGGAACAGTAGGAAAATTCCAAGACATCAAGGTGCTCTTGCACGTGGATGAACCAAAACAGAGCACTTTTTTTTCGGCAGGGAACCTCCAACAGCAGAACCTCTCCTTCTCAGGAAACCTTGGCTCTTGGTTGGTTTGTGGGAAAGAGATCACCACAATCACATCTCAGCTCTAGCCAGATGCTTACTTTGTTCAAAGATGCCTTTACTTCAGGAGCACTGTATTTGTTTTTTCCTCTTTTCTGCTGGATCAGACTTGTGTGGATGAGCATTTCAGGAGAGATTCTTTGCCTTGGACTCTTTGGCTTTCCCTTCTCAGATGGCTGATGATAACACCCTGGCCTTTAGAAATGAGGTTGCTGCAGTTATCACCAAGCTCAACAATGGCTAATAAGTGAAGGTCTCACAGCTGGCATTTCATAACTGTGTATGGCAGGAAAGGCCAACATCTCTGGATCCAGAAATAGTGACAATGCAATCCAGCAATGTGCTCTTGTAGCCCAGAAAGCCAGTTGTTTCGTGGGCTGCATCCAAAGCAGTGTGGCCAGCAGGGCCAGAGAGGGGGTTCTGCCCCTCTACTTTGCTCTGTGAGACCCTCACCTGCAGTGCTACATCCAACTCTGGGGTCCCCAGCACTAGAAGGGCATGGACCTGTTGGAGTGAGTCCAGAGGAGGTCCACCGAGGTGATTAGAGGGGTGGAGCATCTCTTCTACAAGGAAAGGCTGAGAGAATTGGGATTGTTCAGCCTGGAGAACAGAAGGCTTCGAGGTGATCTAATTTCCAGTGCCTTCCAGTACCTGAAGGAATCTTACAAGAAAGATAGAGGAGAATATTTACAGGAGCATGTAGTGACAGGTCAAGGGGGAATGGCTTCAAACTCAAAGAGGGCAGGTTTAGATTAGGTGTTAGGAAGAAATTCTTCACTATGAGAGTGGTGAGGCACTGGAACAGTCTGCCCAGAGATGTGGCTACCACGTCCCTGGAAGTGTTCAAGGCCAGGTTAGATGAAGCTCTGAGCAACCTGATCTAGTGAAAGATGTCCCTGGCCACAGCAGGGGAGTTGGAACTAGATGATATTTAATGTCCCTTCCAACCCAAGACATTCTGTGATTCTGAGTAAAGGCCCCAGTATGGGATTGTTATCTTTGTTCTTTATACTTTTGACTGAAAGCAAACCCAGCATTTCCAAAGTGCTGCTGTAGCTTTCTGCTCCCCTAGAAGCCTGAAAGCCATCTTGAAAGGTGGTTACAGCAAGCTGTCCTGCTCCATTTTGCTCTCTTCGATGTGTAAGGAAGGAAAGCCTGCTAATAAAAGATATTCTACATGTACCACGTGCATTTGGTTTGAGTGAGAGGATTGTTACTGAGGAGCTGCCTCTGTTGAAACTGAGCCAGATCCCTGGGTATGTGGTGTGCACCAGACACTTTGGAGAGTCCTATTCATCTCCCTCTGGCTTATCGAAGAGGATGTGGGATAAACCATGGGCAATCAAAGGAACCTGAGAACAGCCTTTGGAGAGTGATGCCTTTTTCACTCAGCCTGTGTGTGGATGTTCATCAGTGGTCCACAATGGTTGTTCTGCTGGCCATACTCTGTCCCTAATGAGCTGAATATAAGCAACAGCATAAGATCTGAAAAATAAAAAATTTGGCTCTGTTTCTCCAGCATGTAAAGCTATCATGGACAACCTCATCTTCATCTAGAGTAGGGTGTTAGCAGAAATTAACTTCCTCCCCACTTGCCTGATCAGGACCTTCTCTGAACCTGTAATTCCTGCCCTGGAATGACATAGGCTTTTCTCTGTTATTTTTTTTTCTCCTCATGCCTGGCCTGTGCTCCCTAGTCTACTTCCCAAAGATGGAGTTAAGAGGCAGGAGCCAAGGGCTGCTGGGACTCCATTAAAAACCCATAATCTTGCTTTTTTGTCTCAACTGGTTAATAAAGCATCCCTGTTCTGGCTGCAGCATTTCCTTGAAGCCATCACCCATTCTCGTTGTATAAGGACTTGTCCAAAGGTCATTAACATCAAAGGAGAAGCTCCCTTGGCTCTGAGTCAAACCCTAGAAAGGCTGCATATTAGGACTCAGCTGCATGCCACATACATCCAACATGCTAAATGTTTCTGTGGAAAAGTTCTTCTTCAGAAAATTCTCAGAAATGTCTTTGGAGGACCTGGACACTAAGGACAACTTTCTCACACAGTTTCTCTTCCAGGATGGCTGATTATGGCTGCAAAAAGAAAGACTTGTTTCCGTCTTGTTTCCGTCTCATAAATAAATACCAGATTTAAAAAGAACAGTCAGAGGGAATATATAAACACACTTGAAACAAAGACCAAAAGCTGTGTACATCTGCAGTCCTTAAAATGTTTGGGATTAGGTGGCATTCCAAGAGTTAATCCCCGGGGATTAGCATGGCAAGCACTTCTGTTGTTATTTACACATGTCCTGTGAGGAAGGCTGTGTTGTCACAGCAGGCTCCTCTAGGAGGGTTAGCCATAAAGCTCTTGAAGTCAGTTTCACAAGCAGAAAGAACTGTAGCAACACAAACAGCAAATGCACAGAGCAGTTCTTTAAAGACAGGAACTGCAGATGAGTGGCATAAATTTAGTATGTTAATCGAAAAGAAAGGGAAGGGTTGTAGCAAAGAACTTCATATCCAGAGGTGCAAATCTGGTGATAAGCGGATATCGGGCATATGCCTGGCTTGTGTTTTGTGCTTTCATTTACATGCTGAGCACATAACTGAGAACCTGCTCTACTGGGCTGCATCAGGACCCAAAAATGCGGGTTCTGTAAATCTGTGCTTGGTGAGGGCACACCAAAAAGCCAGGTGTGGGTGAAATACAATCAGCACTAGGTAAAAGCTGGAGCTCAGGCTCAGAGCTGGAGCTGCTTTAGAGTACAAGGCTGGCACCCAGGTTTGAAGTGGAGGTGCTAGGCTGTGAACAGGAGTGAGGCTTCTTTTAACCCTGTCACCTCAGTGCACTGAAAAACAAGGCTAGCTTGAGATTTAAGCTATTCTTTTCTGTGTTTCTTTCAGTGAGGTAGCTGAATAATTTCTCTCCTGAAAATTTCATGGAGACAAATTCATAAAAAATAAAATCAGCAGGAATGAGTATAAGCAATTGAGCCCAGTTCTATGATGGCTTTTCCAACAGCTCAGGAATGGGACAGTGCAACACGTTCGCACTCTGTGCTGCTCTCTGCGAAGAAAGAATGTACTGGAAGCACTTCCCATGCAATGTTATGCGGAAAAATAGTCCAGACACTTAACTATATATTGGATGAGGCAGAGCATTCCTTTAGACAAAATATTTTGGCTTGTAAACTCTTACTCTCCAGTGTGGTGAGCTCTGACACGCTACCCAGCTCATGGGTAGCTTTGCACATGGCTTTGATTTACAGGATCCTGTCTGCTTCTCTGCTCCCAGCCAGTGCCATGTACACAGCCCCCATCTGGATTTGAAATAATTTCCTGCCTGGTGTCTCAGCGGGTGAGGCTCAGCAGCATGATGGGGGAAGCTCACCGAGATGGCAAGGCCCAAGCTCGCAGCTCCTGTGCCTCCTTCTGCCTGGCCTCTCTTGGCATCAGCAGTGATCCTTGATGGAGATCAGCCCCAGCAGTGCGGAGTGCTGGGGGAGCACACTGTGGGTTGGGAACTGCAGATCTTTTAAAGTGGTTTCCATGCTCTGGTTGTCATAGACTCTTCCCTAAAGGCTACATGATGAGGCACTCCCTTTCAGACAACAGAAGGAGGGAATTTTTACACCTTGTAAAAACACTGTAGTGTATTTTGAGAGGTTTTTTGGTTCCCAGGGGATTAAAAAACAAAACCAAGCCTTCAGGATTTGTCTCTACTTCACAGCAGCTTTAATGCTGAGCGAGGCATTGGCAGAGTGAAACAAGCCTAGCAGAGTGGAAGGTCAGAAGGCTCTTTCAGAGTCCACTCGCTTTAATGAAGTTCAACAACTTCCCTCTCTCCTCTCTCGCTCTGCTGACAGCTTTGTCTCCCTCTGGCTGAGGCTGCAGCGTGAATCCGACCGTAAAAAAACACATCTTGGGTCTGATGTCACATTTCTTCTGTAAAATGCTTCAGAAACATTACCATGCCGTGTCCCAAAGGGTGTCTGGATTTTACCTTCCAGCCTCAGCTTGCTCCCTTTGCAGACTTTAGCATCAACAAGCTGTTTCTTGTTACTGCTGTAAAGAGCTGTGATTAGCCTGCTGCACACATAAGAGGGAAATTAAACCATTTAGTTGTGTTTAGCAGCTCAGCCCCTTCTTCAGGTACTCTCTTCACCACTAAACACTTTAACTAAACAATGACTAATGAGGCCAATTTGCTGTCAGTTAATTGCCCCAGGAAAGGACCCCTAATTGTCGTGAGCAAGGTGGCTGTTCTAAAGCATTGAAGGACCATATGATGGTCAGCATCCCCCCTACCTCTGCCTTGGGGCTTATTAGCGTTTGTTGTAAAGTGCTGTTAATTGGGATCTGGGGAAAAGGAAATAAGAACTCTCAAGGCTAATTGATAGGCACCTGGGGAGGGTTTTAGTGGCTGCAAAGTTCCTTTGACTTTGGAGAGAAGTCCTGATGTTTTCTTGCTTCTGCCCTGAGAGCTGGTGACTCCTGTATATTAGTGGGTGGGGCTCTTAATTTTATCCAACAGATGGGGGTCCTACTTGCCAATAGAGAGGAAGGAAATAGGCTGGAGGAAGCAACTAATGAGGATATATGGAAGGGATTGTGACTTTTTCCATTTGTATCCAAGGTGCCCTTTTTCGGACAAGCAGTTAGACCACTTAAATGGAGCTTAGGGGCTTTCTTAGGCAGTTTCAATACTGTTTGCATCTGTGTCTTGGAGATATTAAATAGCTTTTGCTGTATTATAGGTCTGTAGACTGGGAATAAGCTGTATTTTTTTTAATGTATTTTGTGACTTATTGACTGTACTGTTGCGCAGTCTTATAATTTGAGATTGGGGAGTAGCTGCCCTACAGTGGAAAGCTCCATCTAAGGGTCTTAGATGCAGGGCACTGTTTATCCAAAGGGAATGGTCCAGCCATCTGAGTGAATTTCATGTGAGTGCATTTACAGGGCTCAGAGCTGTTTTCCAGCTAGGTGTCCACTGTCCCTCTGTTTGCATTTTTTATTCTGTCATACCTGAGTTGAGTTCCTAGTTCTGTGCTTCCTGCCCTTTTCTCATAAACCCATCCTCCTGCTGCATTGAGATGTCATGTGAAGCGTCATGAAAGCAGAGTGCCCTCAGTGCAGGAGCAAGAAACTGCTGCCCCCAGCCTTTAGGCACCCCTTGTACCACTCCTGCTAGGCACCATTCCTGCCACTTTGTGCCTGTGCTGTGACTAGGTGCTCTGATCAAAAGGCAGGGATCTGAACGGCTTGGGAGCTGTGGCATGGGTCAGGTTCTCCATAAATTCCATTAGGAAAGATCTCTAGAAGCATTGCATTAGCAAGGGTGGCCTTGATGTTTTCTTGTTCCATCCCCCATTGCACTCCTGGAAAGGTACTCAGGAGCTGGCCTCCCGCTTGTGAACTCGTGTCTCTTAGCCTTTGGGCTCATTCATTTACTGGGACATTAGGGGTGTAGCACTTCTCCTTGTCTCCTTCCGTAGCCTTGAATTAGAACACTGATCCAGCCCACCCACACCATTCCGGGTAATATCTCAGGAGGAGTTTTGAGCTCTGAAGGGCTTTGGTCATAAAAAGCAAGGATAACAACAGCAGATGTTTGCGTGTTTGCTTGTTTGTGGTTTCCTTGCTGCGTCCCGTATGCAGCCCCTGGTCTGTAATAACTGCTATAGCAAGTGTTTTTGTGGAAACAAATCACCTGCTTTCATCTGGAGAGCAACAGTGATTGTGCTAGGGGAGCATGATCTATTTTTCATGTCTCAGTCTTTCTTATTATTTAAATTAATGTGAGTTGCAGTTGTCATGAAGTGAAGGATTGACGGCAATTAACTAGAACAGGCTTGGTGCAAGCTGTTTCTGCACAAGCTTATTCTACCTAGCTCTGTCACTGTGTCTTGCCTGGGACTTGAAATCTCCCACACCAGCTCTGACCTTGTGCCCCTCCTGCCCTGCAGCCCTCCCAGTCCAGGGCACCCTACAAGTATCTCTGCCCTTGCCTCATTCCTGCCTTGCAGCTTCCCTTCCCTTCCAATGCAAGCTTCTGTCACGGAGAATGGCCACTGGTTACTTTGGGGTTTGTTGTTTACTGTCAGTGACGTGGAAGATGAGATGCTGGGCTGGCATCAGCCTTGTCCTGTATATGTGAAACGTAGAAGAAATGAATACGTGAGTTCCAAGTCATTGTTTTCAGTGTTCATTTCCATCTCTCCAGAATCAGTCCCTGCTGTGGGTGGGGCGTCCTCCCTCTCTGGGGATGGAGCAGTGGGGTACTACAGTGTGCAACCAGGGGGATGCTAAGCACAGTGTAATGGATATCCCATGTGATTTACACTGAAAGGGTGGAAAAAATCTGTTAGTCTTATGTTTTTCAGCAGTACCAGAGACCCTGACAGGGCTTTCCCATGGTCCTTGGAGCCAGAGGGGTCCAGCAGCAGCCTGGTTTCCCCTGAAGGAAAAAGTTGTAGTCAGAATATGAAAATGCCTGGAAGCTCTGTTTAGCTGTAGGACTTGCCCTGCTGTGGGGCTGCAGCCTGTGGGCTTGCCTCTGCTAATGGTTCAGAGAGGCCAAACACAAAAGAGTTTTCCACTTGAGGGTCAACAGGAGATGGCTGGGCAAATAGAGGTTGTGACACCCAGAAGATTCTGGTCCCAGGAGGTTTTATTCTCAGCAATCCTTCTTCCAGAAGTCTGGGACATGTGAAAACATAATACAACCTACACATGGGGAAAAATAATAAGGTCAAAGCTTCTCATTTTAAGGCTGTCCTAAAAAGGTGTGTGCAAAGTAATGACAAGTGCCAAGGAGGCAATGCTAACTGTTGCTGGTGCTGACAGTTGTGGCATTTTAACATGTTGGCTTGATGCCCTGAAAATTAAAAGTCTCTGACTTTTTATCTGAGTGAAATTATTGTCCACTGGCTTTGGATTCTAAGCAGATGAAGCCAAGCCACGTTTTAAATTTAGAGGGAAATGATTTCCTGCCCTATTCCCCCTCGTCTTAGCCTTTCCTTGCCTCCTGACCAGGGTGGCAGCTGAAAGAAGCCAGCCATTATATTCCTAACAGGATTTCAGCCTTGGATGTCCTTTCCACCCTCATCTGAAAAAGCGGCAAGCCAGATATGACCATCTGGACACATGCTCTTCCTCTTGGGCATTCGGTAGGCATGGTCAGATCTGCTTGTACTGGCTGAGTTTACTTGATCCTCTGTGAAGTAAAATGTCTTGACAGCTTTGGAAAGTGGCAGTTTATACATGTCCCAACTGGAGCTCTGCTGCTGCCTTGTAGTGGCTTTTGTTGCTCTCTCCTCAGCCATTTTGGCTGGCATTGCACCATTCTACTAGGACTTCACAGGGGCCCACAGCTCCACCTGCTAGTCCTGCTTGAGCTTAGTTCTTGGTTTGCTGCACAGCATTTTTTCCTCATGAAAATGTTAACCCCTTGAGGTTATGGTAATATTCCCAGAATGTGGTGTAGCTACTGGTTTTATTCCTGGGCTCTGCATACCCAGATTTGCCAGTGCACCATGGAGAAGCTGTGCTGAGCGTGCTCCAAAGTCACTGTCCTTGCACCCCCTGACAGAACACCGGGGCAGAAAGAGCAGCCTCTGATGTTCATTCCCAGACTAAGCCCCTCTGTCGTCTTCTGTGCATGTTGGTCTTCTCTCAGGTGTGAGGTGGCCCTCTGAATTGCTTTGTTCTCAGTAAGTAAGAGTAGCAGTTTCTATTTCTGCACTGGAACTTTCAGGGCTCTACCAGCCTGCAGGTCTGCTGGCTGGAACAATGCGCAGGTCTGTTCTGAGCCATGGGGACAGGGTGTTCCACTCATCCACTGGGAAAGAAAGGAGGTGAGTTTTCCATATCTCCCTCTCTGAGGAACCTATTCCTGTCTTGGACTTTCTGAAAGTAAAAGCTTTTACCACGTTTTGAGTCAGAATCTTCCCTGCATCGCAGCTCATGTTTGCTGCTTTTCACTGTTCACTGTGCACCTCTGTGCATCTCTGAGAAAAGCCTGCCTCTGTCTTTTCCACACATTCCCACTCACTTTTTGTAGAGAGCAA
This sequence comes from Aphelocoma coerulescens, assembly GCF_041296385.1. NCBI lineage: Eukaryota > Metazoa > Chordata > Aves > Passeriformes > Corvidae > Aphelocoma > Aphelocoma coerulescens. The sequence continues at coordinate 97,782,529 of NC_091013.1, read as the reverse complement.
TAAGATCTCCCTCAGCCTTCTCTTCTTCAGACTGAACAGACCCATTTCTCTTAGGTTTTCCTGGTAAGTCATGTGCTACAGTCCTCTGACCATCCTGGGAGCCTTCCAGTGGACTTGCTCCAGTGTGTCAATGGCCTTCTTGTACTGGGGAGCCCAAGACTGATCTAGTGCCTGAGATTCTGCCTAATAAGCACCATGTAAAGGGTTTCAGATGCACCCCTACACTTATGGGGTTACTCTCTTGCTAATACAACCCAGGGTGCTTGGTCTTTGCTGCAAGGGCATACTGCTAACTCATGCTGAACCTAAAGGACCCCCACATGTCCTGGACTGCTTAAGCCTAGCACTTTCTCCCTTCCAAAAAATGTCGAGTTTGTTGGTCCCTAATGAGGAACTGTGATTGTGAGGCTTCTTCTACCTGTCTGAAGCAGTCTTTGTCTATTGTCTCTTCTTAATCAAATGGTTGCTAACAAACACCAAGGAACAAGGGTGACACTGTGATATCCTCTGATCCTTACGTCTGAGCTCTCAGCTAGTTCACCATCCAGAGCTGGGTACATGCCAGCCACTCCTCTGCATTTCTTTTCCTCTCCTTTCCAGCCTGTCTTTCTTAGAAAGCCTGTATCTGAGCTACAGGCCAGTCCTAAGAGCTGTCTCACTCCAGCTCTTCCAGCCCAATGGGTTTATAACACTGTGAATCTGTGTGAACATCTGATTCCTCCTGTTTTTTCACCATGATACCTGCACTGGTGCACAGGCGTGTGGGATGGCCCCCCAGCTGTCCTGCTTTCACAAGGCATGCAAAAGCCTTCCCTATTGTGTTGTCTCCCTGCTTCCTCACTGCCCTCTGCATTGTCACTTCTCCACAGATCATGGCAATCCTTCCCCAATGTGCCTGGCTTAAATCCTTCCTTGCCTGGGTGAGTGAGCCTGTAGGAAAATAGATGTCTGCCTCACTTTGCTCAACAGGTCCTCTTCCTTCAAGGGGTCCCATGGTCATCGATGCTCAAGTGTTGTCCATGAGCTTGGGGCCTACACAGAGGGGCTAATGAGCTGTGGGGTGTCAAGAATATTCCTGTGAATCCAGCAACACAGCTGGAAGTAGTGAGTTGCTCTCTTCAGGCTTCATTTCCTTTTCCCCACCTAGCTTATAGGCAGCTTTGCCTCAAAAGGACCATCAGCCACTCATGCCAGGGAGGGGGAAGGGGAAGCTGCTGTCTGTTTACTCTGTGGTAAGCAAAGCAGAAAATGATGTTGTTTCATTCCTCGCTACACACAAATTTGGAAGCCGAAAATATATGAACGAAAAAAAAAATTAGAGGATTCCTTTTTAATCAAACTCCCTCACCACCTGACAAGGGGTGTGAAGCATGGAAGCAAGACATGGATGTGAGAGAGGAAAGACTGCAACAGCTGGCACACTCCACACCTGGAGGTTTCTGTTCAGGTCCCAGTTCATGGTCACTCTGGTCCCATGACACAAACTCAGCTTGGAAGGTTTTTAAGGATCTTGAATGCCTAAGTCACAGCATCTTAAAGACTCTACTGTGCCTTTGGTGCTGTGCTATGTGGGGTGCAGTCATCCAGGAGCTGCCTACTGCAGGTCACACATGGGGGATCCTTCTTGGCTGAAAGATGTCACAGAAACCAATAACTAATACACCCTCTGAGTTGGTGCCTGGAAGCCTGGCATCCTGCAGGAGGATGTAGAACTCCATCTTTGGAGTGTAAATATTAGCTGGGATGATACTTGGGGCCTGCTGACCCCTTCCATGCAGACTTGGGGCACGCAGGCAAGTTCTTAGGGGTCATTTTATGAAGATCCCCAAACTTTTCCAAACACACAGCATTGCTGTTGCAACAAAGGCCGTTTCTACCTGGAAACCCTTGAAATACAAACTACACAAGAGTACATACTGCTCTGATGTAATTTCAGAAACCCAGGTAGTAGTGAGGAGGGTGCAGCCTGTGAGATGAGTTTGTGGCTGGCTCTGGTTAATAGGTAGGTAGATTAGTAAGCCAGGCAAGCTGCCCTCCATAATTCTGCTTCTAACAAGGTCAAACTTTCTTTTGTCTTCACAGTTCCACCAAAGATCTCCAATATCTCCTCGGACATCACCGTGAATGAGGGCAGCAATGTGACCCTGGTTTGCATGGCAAATGGGCGTCCTGAGCCTGTCATCACCTGGAGGCACCTCACTCCTACAGGTAAGAAATCCAATTGTATTCAATTTCTGGACCGTGCAGTAGTTTCCTTCTCTTCCAGCATCAAAGAAAATTTCAGTAGCAATATAGGCAGCTATAGAAAAATGGCAAGAATCTTAAATGTACTTCAAGCTTGTTTTGTGGTGTGAATTCCCAGGCACAATAACCAGGTTTTCCAAGTGAACAAATGAAATTACTTCAATAGATGCTCTACAGAATTGGACCTGTAATTCTATTTAGCTTAGGTCTTCATCTAGTTGTCCCAGTCTGTTCTGCTGGTAATGCACAGCACAGTGGTGGAGATAAAATGCTGCTGGTGCCAGACTGAAGGAAAAGGATTTCTGTTGAGACAGTACATAAAAGAGGTTCTTTCTGAAAACCATGGGATTTGCTTCCTACTGATTTGCCTTAAAAGGGAGAGGCAAACAGTGGCCCAGTTTATTTCATATTACTCCCCACTTTGGCAGACAGCCAGAAGTCTTGTGTCTGCTGAGATGAGTAAAGAAGGCATTTGATCTTCAAGGTGAGTGAAGAGCAGGATGGTGACAGAATAAAGGAGAACTCACCATCTTTGTTGTGCTATCTGACTGTGCCCTCCATGCTCGAGGACGTGGCTAGGTTGGAAGGAGAATATCCTTTCAGTAGCCAGACTCTGTGGGGTTAGCAGCTTGGGTTGCAAGGAAACCTTCAACCCATAAAGATTTAACAGTAGGATGAGAACAAGAGGTAGGTTTCTATCCCTTCATATCATGTCCTTGGAGGAGAGAAAAACTCTTTAGTTGATTTATCTTCCTATCAGATGCTCTTTAATCTAAAATGCATGGGTTAAGCATTGATTAGCCCCATATGAATGGTTTTCTGTGATAGCCCCATCTATATAAAGGGTTAAAGAGGATTTGAGGTAGGCAGAGAACAAACATTCTGCATGTGCTACACATAGTGCAACTTTCTACTGCAGTTCAGCAGCCAGAAAAGGGGAGAATGTTGCAGAAGGAAAGTCAGAGAGATAAAGATAGAATGACACATTGGAACAGAGCTTAATCTAAGGGCTACATCCAGAACCCCCTGGATTTGGAGCCTGTGGTAGAGGTTGGGGTTACTTAGATTTCCTCTCTCGCCTCTTCAGCCAAACCAAAGTTCTCCTGAGCTTTCATGTGTATGAAGGCTAGATATGCAGTTTGTATTTCTGGCCCATTTCTTGCAATGCCTGGAGAAGAAAGATGGGAAAGCCTGCCAGGAAGAGGTGGGAGCAGGGCTAATGCGGGGAACACTATTCCTCTGTGGTATCATCGTCACTACCTGACTTTTCTCTTCTGTTTTTTTCCGGAATTAAGCATGACTGTGCCATTTGCATTTATAGGAAAATAGAACCTATTTTCTTAATCTTTAATTATGTATATAGAACCTTCTAGCTGTGGTATTTCTGTTCTTAAAGTTTACTTCATATCAAATCTTCCATCTTACCGCTGCATCAGTCTTTCAGTTCTCTCTGGTAGCCCCCCGATTCTGTCATGTTCCCCCTGTTCCCTCCCTAGCCCTGGCCACTCCCTCAGTTTCTCCCTATTGGCTCCTGTACCCCAACCCCGCCCAGGGACCGCCCCTGGGCCCCTGACAAAAGCACCCCGCACGGAGACCACGAGGTCTCTCTACCTCTGAACGTCGTGGGGACGGGATGTGGTTAAAGCCATCTCAAACCCTCATGGTGGACCCTTCTCTACCTTCTTCATCACCACTGCGTTGTAACGCTGCTGGCTGCCGGAGCCAGATCGACTCCGGGATCGATCTGGCTCCCAAATGGACTCCGGGATGCGACTGATGGCACAGCCCTGGGTAACTCCCGCTGAGCTCACAGGGAGCTGCAGCCTGCGAGGCAGAGTCCAGCGGGTACAACAGTTCTCTAACTCCTTCTTGTATTCAAGTAAAAGATACTCCCTAGCTAATCTGTGATCACAGCCTAACACTGAGTTAAGGCCGTTAAATCTTCCTGAAATCTAAGCCCTGGTACACGTAAGAGGCATTCTTCAGAGCAGTAAGAAGATTCTTGTTCTGACTCATCACTTTGGCTGTTGGTGCTTTGTGGGGTATTTTTCAGTTGTACCACCTACTTCATCGTATCAGACACAGATTTATTTTCTCCTTTTTACAAAAGTCTCCACAGAACAAATCTTCACTCTGGCTATCCCCTCTGGTGAGCAACAGAACTGAAGAATCCCATCCCTACTTTGACTGCGGGGACAGTTTTCTTGGCTCTGTTGTTCAGTTTTCCAGCATGTCCCTTCACATTTTTTCTCCCATGCTGTGTGTCTCAGAGGTGTTGCCTTGTTAGCATCCCTCAGCACCATCTCACTGACTCCTTTCCAATCCCTCCTTAATCCTCCTCCCTGCAGTGAAGCCTGCCAAGCACCTCTTCCGTAACAAACTAGAGGTTATGATGAAGGGCAGGCAGTCCTCAGTCTGTCACCTCCATGTGTCACTGGTTGTGGTTCTCTCTTTTTCCCCATCTGAACCCATCTGCTGTCTTTTACAGATACAGAGGAACTGCTTTCAGGCAGACATCCGGTCTTTGAGCAGCATAAAGCCCAGTAAGACACTTGTCTCAAAATGGGAGACAGAAGGGCTTCTTTTAAATGTTTTCCTTGAGGTTGACAATTAATATAAATTCCAAATCTCTTCCAGAGCTGCTGCAGTTGGAAACATTTCTTATCTTGGAATTTCCCTTTTCCAGAACTGCAAAGCATTTTGGCTCCATTTATGCAAGTTTTGAAGACATCTGCTATGCATCAAAGAGCTATTTTAGATCATTGTAAAGGTTTCTGAAATATATCTCTCTCCTTCAGTTTTTTTCATGGTTAAACTTGTGACTGCAGAACTGGAAGAAAGAGTGTTACTGAGCTTGTGTAGGAGGTTTTGAATGGACAGGTAGTAAAATTAAACCGGTATTGGGGGGTGAGAGTGCCAAATTACTTTTTCTTTGTGCATTCTCCTCAAGGAGTTCATTAGCTACTTTGTTTGCTGTTTCTTTCATTCATTGACTTTGTCAATAGCGTTTGTTGGCTAATTACCCGAGTGAGGACCACAGAAATTATTTCTTTCTTCTTGGCTGGGAAGTGGAAGATACAAATGCAAAGGGAAGGCAGTGCTGGTACTTATGCAGAGAAGGTAGGGATGCATGTGATAGTTTGTTTGAATGCTGCAATCATAGCTTCCTTATCTGCCTATCTGGGAAGTTAAAAAAATTGATTTATAAACTGCTATGTTGCTTCCTGTTCTGGTTCTTCAGTGAGCAGTTGAACCAGGCATTTTTCTCACTTCAACTATAAGTCCTGATGCCCTGAAGCAGCTCACAGAGAATATACCTCTCCTAATCCTGTGAGATAGCTAAAGTGTGACTAAGGTTGATGACTGTAGCACTGACACCTGAGAGGGAGGCAGGTGAGGCGAAAAATACTTTAATAATTCAATGGCAAATGACAATATAGATCAGCTTTAATTTGATGAAAGCAGGAATGACATTCCTTGGAACGATGCAAGTCCTTACTCTCCTCTTGCATTCCTCTTCAGATGATTGACAGATTGTATTTTGGCAGAGCAGGTGGAGAGAGTCACCCAGACCCTTTTCTTTCTTACCTGACAGGCTATTTTTCTGTAGGACATTGGCAGCCAGGTCTAAGTAGTTGTAGATAATTTAACAGGCATTTTCTGGAAGCACAAACATCTTCATTAGCTCTTCTCCTCCAGCCAGCAGAGCCCTTTTCTGGGATCACTGACCTGCAGCTTCCAGCAGCAGGCTAGTACATCCCTCCCTGCACATAGGGTGATTCCATTTCTGTGATTCAGGACACAGCTGCGGGCTTGTTAAGCCTGCCATACCCTATGACTTTTGCCATCCTGGTTTGTGATGGTAAGACATAGCAAAGACTGTAAAACTGATGATCTGAAATGGATTTGTCAGGAAATTGTGATGTGTCAGTTAGAGTGGGTGTGAGTATTGATGATGTCCTATGCAGACTGCATGAATTAGCAGCTGTCAGCATTAAGAATACTTCAGTAGGGAACACTCTGTAGCCTCTCATCTCCTGAAAGGGAAGAAACCCAGACTCTGTACAAAAAGTGGGTGGCACCCTATTGTTTTATTCTCCTTAATGTCAGTTCATAAGCTGCCTGATCCATGGCCCACAAAGGTATAGATTATTTTTTTTGTCACTGAGTGCAATAACCCCAAATATGCTGTAGCTGCACCACATCCTGGATGAGGTCCCAGCACAGGACCATGTATCACTTATCACACTGATATGGTCTGTGAGGGCTACTACAGGCAGCCTCCCCATCTACAGGTAGTTATGTTAGGAAGAGCTCTGTTTTCCCTCTTCCTTGCACCAGGATAACAACTAACACAGCCAAGAAAAGAATCCAGTAAAATAGTTCAGAGATGGTAGCCAGTGCCTGCTTTCGAGCCCCTCTTAGTTTTACTTCATGTCTCTACTGACTTAGGATTTTTCAGGCTAATGTGTCTTCTCCCTACCTGTAAGATGGTGAGATCACAGTCCAGAGGCTTTATAATTTATCATTTCTCATCTCTATGTCTTACTCAGAGCCAAGCTAGATGCCTGGTTGACTGAAAAAGAGCTTTGTGGGGAGAAGAAAAATTAATGTACATTCATATTCTTACCAATAAACTCTCAAGGGAAGCCCTAAAGAGTGGCCTCCTGTGAATCGGGTTAGCAGCAATATGAACACAGACAGTTGTTGTGAGGTCTTTGGATTACCAGAGATCTCACTGCCAATCCTTTTGCTGTGCATGGGCAGACAAATGCAGAAGAAAAAGCTGTCTCCTGTCCTGAGAAGCTTGTAAAGAGCAGTACCATTCATGTTTCTGCTTCTTTGCCACAAAGCATCAGTGGCTGAAACCTTCCCAAGGACCTTGCTTGTGGGTGCTCTGGCAAATGCCTTTAGTACCCATGTTGGTGACATCCTGAGAGCTGGTGACAGGGAGACAAAGCTATTTTGATGAAAATTGAGGAATTGAGTCTTTTCCTGCTTATGCATAACCAGCTGAGGAACAAGCAATTCCCTTTTCCTGTGAAGCTAGAGTATGAAACCTGTATAAAGCCACTAGGTATCCCATTCTCGATCCAACTTCCTTGGCCTCAGCCCAGCAGGGCCACTTGATGGAGAAGAAAACACCCTGGATTCTTCTGAATGCCACCTGACAGTCTAAAGATACCCACTTTGGCTCAGAAAAGGAGCTTAGTTATTACAGTGGTAATCACAGCATAAGAAGAACCAGTCTAGAGCAAAGCAGATAAGTATTGATTGCAACACCCCAGTCCCGTGTCACAGCATAAAATGAAAGGAGATGAGAAGGCCTGTCAAATATGCCAGTCTGACTCTCCCTAGAGTGTGCTACAAATTCGCATTGAGTCTTAGGGAATTTACCGTAGCCTGGGAAGTTTAGGAGGGATGGAGAATACAGAAATGTGCCTGCATGCCCTGTGTAATTGAGATGGTATACATATAATATGTTTATAAACAGCTGTAGAACTCATTGCCATGGAAAGTTATTTAAAGACGAGAACTTGGCAAGACTCAGCCAGCTTGTGTATTCTTGAGGATAATGTGAACAAATCTGGATATTCTTGTTATTCACAATAAAAATATTGAAAAGGATGTTAAACTTCATGCTTTGGGGCTCACAGATCAGGATAAGACCTAAAGTGAAAGAGACAGATTATCTCACACCCCCGCTCACTTGTGTATTTTCCTTCAGTGCATGCCAGCCTCCTTGTAGGGCTGAGCACTGAAGGAAGCAGAGACAGAGAGCTTTCTGAAGGCATGAGCTAAGAAGGACATATTGGTCACAAGGGACAACTTTGATCATTATGTCCTGTGTTTGCTTGCTTCTCATTGCTGCCTAAGTCCAAAGCCTTGTTGCTTCACTTTGTGTAGCACAGGAAAACCCAGTTTATGCCCAAAAAAAGGATCAAACAGAAAACCCTCAGCTGGAGTCACCACAAGTCAGCCCTGCGGTCAATAGGTACTGATGAGTGGGAAGCAGGTCTTCGGTTATCTAAACCATTTGGATTTAGCCCACCTTTCTGCTGCTCTACTAAAACCTCAGTAAAACAGTTGTGGAGAGAAGCAGTCTTGTTTTGGGAGGCTTGGGGTGGGTTTTTGGTTCGGATTTGGTAGGGTTTTTTTTGGTATTACTGTGCCAGTTCTTATGTCACAACCTTCTCCCCATGAAACTCTCAGAAAACTTGAGGTTTACAAAGGTATTTGTTTAACTAAACAACTGAGGCAACTGATGATTTTTTAAAACAGGTCTCCTTGTCCTCTTTTTTTTTTCTTCTTTCATCTTCAAAATACTTTCTGGTAAAAATGGGATCTCATCCTCCACAGAGACCTTTCAATTTGCCTCTTATACACTCACAGTTTGTTTTTGCACACTTTCTGAGATGTCTTTTTCCTCTTGATCTAGTCTTCATCTTATCCAATATGTAGGAGAAAAAAAATAAAAAAGAAGGAAAAGGAAGAGGATGCTGGCTCAAAAAGAGCCTGGGAAACAAGCCAAACTTTCAACTTTTTCAGGTCTTCTCCAGAAGGCATCCAAAGTTGTTTCAACCTCTATTTGCTTCCCACTTACACTTGCTCCACATTTCTTATATTTTTAGAGGTCTGTTTTTCCAAGGGCCTACAAGCTAGATCCCCATTGCCTCCTTCCTCACCTCTCACAAACTGAAGCTGTGAAGGCGCTCTCTCCCCAGCACAGTTTCTTTTCTTCCTTCTATGCCCTGCTACACATGCACTGCACAGGGATCCTTCCTCTTGTAATCATCTTGCAATAATGCCACATTCACTTACTGTGGGCTGCAATGCTGTTTCAGTACAAACACTGTTTATGCATGAAACACTCATTTTTTTAACAGCTTTGATTTCTCTCTCCTGTCCCAGGGCAGAGAAGGAGAGGAAGGGCAAAATGAGTATTTTGGCATTTCTGGGGAAACAGACAAATAAAGCTGCTGTGAGGAGGAAATTTACCCTGCTGCCTTCAGCAGTGGTTGGAGGGGAACATGTGGACTCTTCTGGTCAATGCTTGGCTGCTCCACCTCTGGCAAGATTTTCTGTGCTGTTGCTGCCAAGGTGTGGCAGTTCTACACCAAGCTAGTTGCCTTCCTGCCACAAAAAAACATTTCTCCTTACAGCAAGTTGGAGTCTGGTAGAGTTGCCTCCTTTTTATCTTCTCCCAGATGGGTACCAATTCTAGTTGGTCATGCTGTTGAAGTCTTTTCTGTGGCATTTTAAAGGCTGAGCTGGATTACATCCATATTGAAACTTTCCTCCACCTACAGAAAAGCAGCGTTTTTACAGTTCACTGCATGCTGTAATATTACTGTCTTTGCAGTGCTGTGCCTCTACCCTCAAGCTTAGTGCTGCTCAATGGGGACACTCCTGATAAGCTGGGACATCCAGGAATAGCCAGCTACTTTCCCTCCCCTACCTCCATGGTACAGTCTTGAGGGATCCCAGAGAGCTAGATGTGGGAGTGAAAACTGAGCACCCCAGAAGATGAGTATTCAAAATCTCCCATAATTAATGATGACAGGAAAAGGAATTACCATGTACTTTCACAAGCAGGATCACAACAGCAGCTTAATGAACTTTCCAATTCTCCATCATTCCCACCCACTGCACAGACCCATTGAAATCAAGGGACTATTTTGCCCTGACTAGGACAAAAAGATGAGAAGTCTGCTAAGCCTGCCCTCCTGACCATGGTAGATGCAGTCCATATTGCTTGCCTTCCCTACCAACCTTCTTTGTTCTCCACTCAGCACTCTGGTAGTCAACTACAGCAAAACAGAGTGTCTGAAGAGAAGGTTACTGAGTGCAAGACACTGATGAGGTGGGTGTGGGTGTGTGTGTGTGTGTCTCCCTCTAGTGATCTGAACTCACCAGCCTGATTTGTGTCCTTTGTGCTTAGATCTGCTGGTTTGGTGACAGAGCTTCTCCAGGTTCACCACAGTAAAGGGTGGATATTTTAGGACTGGGTCCTATTCCACGTGCCATCTGGAGGTCATGTTCCCCGTTGGCACCTGCATGTTTGCACCTGTAGTTCGCATCTGAAAATTTAGATGTGCTTGTAAAGATACAGAGAGGTTGATGGTGAATTAAAGAGAGAAAAAATTCATAGCATGTTAAATTGAATAGTTTCAATTCAAATATCCTTAAGAAGGCTAGCCTTAAGAAGAAAATGGGGAGGCTGCATTTTTTTTTCCCTTGTAGCTATAATCTATAAGTAGTTTCACTTTAGGCAAGCATATTTCTCACCCTCTCTTCACAGTAGGAGAGAGACACACTAATAAAAAGGGAAAGTTGAGGTAGTAGCTTATGCTTGGTCTGTGCATTTTTTTTTTTTTTTTTTCATTTAAAGGGAGAGATTCACCATTTTGTTATTATGCTGTTATGTGAGTACAGCCGATCTCAATGGCTGCACTGACTTCAGTGCCTGGTATATTCTGCACTGGAGCCAGACCTACTGTCTCATCTCAGGACCCCGGTGAGCGTGGATGACAGCATCTGCTGCAGCACACGGGTCCTGCCAGGACAGTGATGTCTGGAGGGACAGCCACAAAGCCTTCACCCCTTCGAGCATCTCTCGCACAATTATCCTATTTTCTCTTGCCTCTGCCTCCACCCCCACACCAGTCCCACTGATGAAGCTGCTTAGCTTATATATTCTAGCTCTACAGATAGCTGGAAAATAGTGAGAGAGAGAAGAGAGGGGTGTAGGGAGAAGCAGATTATTTACAAGAGTCTCATGTATGTGTTGATAGACCTAGGGCAAAGAGAAAGCTGGCTTTAGGGGCAAGACATCCTGAACCTGCTTGCCATGACAACCACAGCAAGGTCAGATGTCACTGAGCCTCCTGCGGTGTGGAGCTTTTCTCCCAGGCCTGAATACAGTTGTAGTGGGAGTGGGAGTCTCCCAGCTGAAGGCACTGAGCTATTTTGGTAACACCAGGCTGCGACAGACCCTGGTGTTGTGAACGCTTGTGCTCTGTTTGCTTCGTCAGCCTCCTTTCTGAGCATTTCAGAAATATGTCTTCAGAACATCCTTCCCTTTCCTGTCTGAAGAAAAGCGTGAGAGACTGAAAACATGATTCCGGAGCTTGTTTTTTCTTGGGAGGTGCATGTACGAAAGCATTGTTCTTATTTCTTCTTCAGATATTCTTTCTTTTTGAACAGCACCTGAAAAATACGACTCTTCTCATGTACTCTGTATTTTTTCATGCACTGGCTGAACAAATCATCCTTTCTCATAAACTCCCAGCGAGTGCCCACCGCAGTGTTACTGCAGCAGAGGAGCAAAGCAGAGGGGCTGGGAGGTGATAGGGAGTGCAGGCCCATCCAGGGAAGCAAGAGCTGTCATCTGATGCAGCCTTTGAATTTCACGCCCCGTTTGGAGTGACTTGAGCCGTTGGAAAGATAAGCATATCCTGCCAAAGGATCAGTACAATCTGCAAGGTAGAAAAGTGTTATGCAGGTATTGATGGTCTGGAAAAGGTATTGATTCTGGGAGATTTCAGTTGTATTGACTGAGGGCTGTGTCAGATTGGATGGGTCGTGGAATGAGGGCAGGACCGTATGTATGGCACTGTAGAGCGCTCTCAAAGAGCCCACACCTTGTCCAGGCTTGTATCCCAGGAAAGTCACCAGTGGGAGATGAGATTACTGCAGTCTGGGGAAGGCAAAGGGAAGAGCGATGCAGTCTCCCAGGGGCTCCTTAGGCTCCTCATAAGGGTGCTTGTGGGTCACTGCCCTGTTGCATGTGCCTGGCTGAGAATCGCTGGCAGGATCATCCTAATTAATGGCCTCTGTAATGGTCACCATATGTCACTGACACCCTCCTTACCTGCTGTGCAGCCTGCAGATTTGTAAGAACTGCATGAGTATGCAGGTGCACACTGCTGCATGCATTATTTGTGAGCACTTGGCTGTGTGTTTATTTGTATGTTCAGCGTGCTGGTATCTGTCCATGCAGTTTGCTGCGCAGGTAAGCTTTTTGATGTTTACCAGCCTTATCCACCAACCTCAAAGGCTTGCATTTCCTTTAAGGTAGAATTGTGAAACATAAGAGTAAGCATGAAAAATAAGAGCAGAGTACCTGCCATGGTTCTGTACACCTGTCCAAACCCTGTCTGTACATGCTAAACTACAGCTGCATGACAGGGACAAAGATGTAGTATTTTTAGAGTCAATCATGATAAGAGACAAAATTTCAGAAGTTCCCCAAACTGCAGAAGTTCAGGTCAGGCTCCAAACTCTTCAACTCCAGCCTCTCTCTGACATTCTTGCTTTTATCTATTGCATTTATCTCTGCTGTACTTGGGCATCTTCCAAGCAAATAAATAATTGGATCCTGCTTCTGTCTCCCCTTCTGCCCAAGGGACTTAAAGGTAATTTGTGCTGACTGTTGGGCTTTAGGTATGTGGTGGGTTGACCTTGGCTGGATGCCAGATGTCCACCAAACCGCTCTCTCACTCTACCTCCTCAGCAGGATGGGGTGGGGGGAGAAAATAAGATGGAAAAACCTCTTGGGTCAAGATAAAGGCAGTTTGATAAAGCAAAATCAAAGGCTACTTGCAGAAGCAAAGGTAAACAAAATATTTATTTTTATCCTCTACTTGTCACCAGCAGGCGATCTTCAGCCTCTTCTCAGGAAGCTGGGCTTTAGTACACATAGTGGTTTCTTCAGAAGACAAAAGTGTCATAGTAATGAATGCCCCTACCCCTTTCTCTTGGCTTTTATTGCTGTGCAAATGCCTGATGGTGTGCAATACTCCTTTGGCCAGTTTGGCTCAGCTGTTCCAGCTGTGTCCCCTTCTGAGATCTCACTCATCTTCAGTCTACTGGTGAAGGGGAAATGTTGAGACAGCCTTGATGCTGTGCCAGCACCCCTCAGCAGTACAAAGCACTGGTTTGTCATCAACACCTTTCCAGCTCCCAGTGCAAAGCACAGCGCTCTGAGGTCTGCTGTGGGGAAAATAAACTCCATCTCAGCCAAACCCACTCCGGGGGAGAGGCTGCCATGGCAGAAGGAACCCAGGGCACATATAGGTAGATGGTCCTTGTGCTGTGGAATTCTAAGTGACCCCATTTCCTGTGGGGAGCACTGCAACCATTTGACTGTTGTGAGGAGGATTGCTTGTGGCTCTTGGGAGCTTTCCAGGGGACAACACAGGGAAGCCCATGTTCTCTAGATATTCCTTCAGCAAGCTTCATCTTGGATGCCTGGAGCTGCAGTTACCATAACTTGAGTGAAAAACACAGACCCATGGAGAGGCAAGTCACTCCTTGCAAGAGGCTGGGATGGGTCATGGAATCCATGCCCAGAGCAGAGGCTGTAAGGGACTTGGGAACAAAGAAAAGTCACATTTGCCATGCAGCATCTCCTGCATGAGACCCAGGGAAGATGAGGGAAGGAGGCTGTTAACTTGAGCAGACAAAAGTAATTAGAGGACTAAAATAATAGATTAATGAGCAGCCAGTGTCAAGGGAACTTATTAATTATCAGTAGAGGATTTCCTTCAACGTGCAGGCTGGCCGAGGGCAGGCAAGATAGCAACTAAAACTCAAGTCTCATTTAAGGAAGTTGCTAAGGAATTAACAGCACTGGGTGTCTGGAGAAGGATAGCAGAGGTTGACTTAAATGTTTCCTTTGAATCTCGTGTTCTGTGTGGCTCAGGTAATGGCTGGGGATGAGGGGGATCTGGGAAACACTAGATTGTATCTACCCAACGTTAATAATGGCTCAATAAAAATGCTCAGATAAGAACACATTAAAGTTGCACAGTTAAGCACTCACAAGCCAGGTAAGGTAAGATTTAAGGTTACAGATGCAACCTTAACTCTTCTCCTACTGAATGTACCTTAGTAGGCAGCCTCTAATTAAGGGTCATTGGGCTATTGCTCAAGTAATATATCACAACATCAGTTAATGGTCTCTTTGGCTTTGGAGAGGTGCACACAGTGTCTCATAATATTGTGGGTTTGTCTGTGTGTGCCTGATAAACAGAGTTCATTTTAATTATGGCACTGAGCACACTGCATTAGTTGTACTGGAACCAAGCACAGTGGTTTAGAACATGAGGTCTGTTTAGACTGTTCAATTCTCTCAGGTCAACATTTCACATGTCAGAAAGCAGTAGTCATGGAAGATGTTGACATTAGGGGCAAGTTGTGTTGAAAATGGAGCTTTCCTTTCTAAGGACTGATTTCTGCTCCTTTAGCTGAACATATTGTGGTCTTTCGCCTTACTGAAGCATTCAGACTGTTCACAGGGTGAGACGGTACTCTGTCCCATCAGACTATGCCACAAAACAATGCCTTCCATCTTTCACCCAGGAGGTAACTGTTCATATAGCAACATGTTTTGCATTTAACATTCCCACATTTACAAGTCTGAGTCTCATTGCAGGTACTATGGTTGTGCTATAATGGGAAAAAGATAAAATTTAAAGGGCAAATCTGTTCTTGGGGAGCATTTGCAGAAGTGAATGGATTCACTGGTTTTAAACCAGACATCGTAGATCTGACATCCTTCCTTTACAGTAATGCTGAGTTGGTAGGCTGCCCATTGAACACAAAGTTCTTTGAGGAGAAGCCATCCCTTCTGCTGTGTAAGTCCTTGAGTAAAAACCTCTGTCTTTGCCTGCTTACCCTCACTGCAGTAGCCTGAGATTTCTCAGAAGCCATTGTCTGTGCATTTGACAAACAAGATCTGCAGCACCCCTGCTATCCCACTGCTGTCCCACTGTTACCCCACTGCTCATCCTTGCAGCTTGGTAAGGAGGCCTGCCTTGGCTGCATTTGGAGCAAATAATCATCAGACTATGAGTTTTTTTCAAATCTGTTGGGCATCGTGTGAGCTGGGGTGCAGACTTGTGTGGGGGTTTGAGAGCATCTAAAGCAGTTCAGATGCCCTGAGCTTTATTTTTTGCATTTTGGATCACTATCTAAAGAACAGATGGGGTAACAGGAATGGCAAAGGCAAGGGCAGCAGTTTTAGCAGCAGCCAGAGATCTGTAGATATTTTTAAAGGTTTCCAAATGTGTTTTGTCTGCCCTCAGCAAGAAACAATTGAGTTGTGCGAGCTGTCCTTTAGAGGCAGGTGCAGGCTGGTCTGAGTGGATCAGAAGCTCATCAAGAAGGTTATGTGTGAAAAGGAAAGGTCACATAAGCCCAGGTGGCCACAGGAGGAACAGATCTTTTGTGCAAAGTATGAGAGAACAACTGCCAGGAGGAAAAATAGGGAATTTCATAGAAAGCCCATAGTATGGTGAAATAATGCTGATTAATTTCCACAGACCTGCATGGATCTGAAGTGAGCTAAAAATTTCCTTGCCCAGAGACTTTGGGGATCACTGAGCAGAGTTTGTTTAAAAGAAATGAGCTTCATCTGAGAGGTTTTGCAACTCGTGCTAATGAGAGTCTGTCTGTCAAACTTAAGTGGCATCAAGTGGCCTAGAACAAGGGCTCTTGGGCGTTAAATGGTTCCTACCAAATACCAAGCCCATTACCACAATTGGCTGTTGTAGACCTCTAAACGGCAAAAGTGATTAAATTGGTCATTATGAAACGCTAAAGATGCATAATTATGAAAAATAAGGTTTGAGTAAGAGGAGATTTCAGCTCACTTGCTGCTTTGTATCTCAAGGAATAAATGTAGAAATGTTTTAAAAGCATCCAAGGGTTGCCCCTTGTCTGGTTTTCTCCTGACAGTCTGGAAATTATGAATGTGTTTGGAAATTAAGGTGTTCTTCCAGTGTCTAGGCTGCTATAAAACCTGGAGACTGAATATCCCAAGTCTGCCTCTCTGCATAAGATTGTGTTTCATTGTCCAGTCTCTCCCTTCTCTTTGCTAAGGTGAGGTCCAGTGCACAACTTCCCTTGCTCACCCTGGCATAACCAGCACTCTTGCCTTTTCTGGGAGGGAGGGAGGGAGGCAGGGATGGATTTAAATTCTCCAGGTGTCAAGCTCAGGCAGTGCTGCAGGCATGGGCACAGGTACGTTTTCTTCTCCTAGGAAATCCTCAGCTGTTCCAGAGGGCTCTTCTCCATGCCACAGAGAGAGGCTTTCTAGGAGGCAGTTTAACAAAGGTCTGTTGCAAAAATCAAGTGTTAAGCTTTGGTTGCAGTGCACAAGAGGGCAGGGGGCACTGAGTATCCATGGAACTCTCTACAGATGGGCAAGGGAGTTGAACTAAGAGTTGTTACGCATTGTTGAGCATAGGGTGTTGTAGCGGTGCTGCTTCGGAGCACCCCTCAAATGTTGTTCTCCAGTTAAAAGGCTGGAATAGCACCAGGCAGAGAGCAGAATATAAGCACAGGGGTTCTCTGGCACAGCTCAGCCTACCCAGACTTCCTAAAGTTCTGATGTTCCTGGTTTGCACAGACCTTCAGCAAGAATAGATTGTTTATTCATTTTACTTCCTTTTTAGTTCTCTCCCTCTTTAGTGCCACCCCCATCTCTAGAGGAGTTTCTAAGGAGTTTTATAGCCTCCTTCGAAAGAGTAATAGTGGTGCTGAGTTATGTACAGCCCCTGGGGCCCTCTGTTCTCCTTGGGCTGCTGCTTCTCACTAGGTGTGCAGTTGCTGAGCCACAGAGCCAAGTCCTTGTTTCTCTTGTCAAAACTAAGTGGTCACTAGGGATGTGCTGGTATTTACATTTCATTATTCCTGTATGAGGTATGTAATGTACTAGGAGATCCTACCCCAAACTCTGCTGACCATTCATCTCCCTCATCTCTCTGCCTCTGCTCACCTTCCTTCCTCATGTGACAGCTGATGTTGAGTATCTTTAAGGAACTTGATTTGTTTGTAGATCAAATGCCTTTAAAAAATGATCAGACATTGCCTGGCATCAGAGTGTGTCATTTAAAGCAGTAGTTGCTTTTAAGAAAATAGTCACTGTGTGTCATTTATGGCATTATTCATATCCCGGAAGACAAGTAATGTCATCTGCATATCAATGTGAGGTTGTGCAAGCCACTAGTTGGCTGATTTGCCATATAAAGTTGTGTTTTCCTCAGTACTCCTGTGGCTGCTATAGTCAAAATAAAATATACTGTGTCTTAAATGGAAAGCCATCTATCTCTGCCTTTTGGAGGGGCTGCATTCTTCACAGAGATAAAGTTGTAACACACCTCTTGGCACTTACCTGTGCCTCCAAACCTAACACTACTCAACCAAATTTGACCTGTCTGAAAAACTACTTGTGTTAATTTAAACAGAGTGAGATGCATCCTGAAAAGTTTCAGACCACTCTCAAGGTGCTGATGAGAGGACAGGCTGTGAAAATGATTTGATTTCAATCCTTAGATGTTTTAAAAATTTTTCTAATTTTTTTCACAGCTTCTTGCAATTTACACATAGTTGCTGGCTCAAATCCCCAGCTGCACAGCAAAAGATTATTCTCTGTAAGGGTGAATGTTTCCGTGAATTCTGGTTATGGGAATGCAGAAGTATTTCATTATTGCAGCTCTCTTTTGGAAAACCCGATGACCACTATGAAGTTCTTTGCCCACATGGTAGCTTGTAGGCATTTTTTAAAATGTCTACATTTATATTCCTCTGAAATCATGAATAAAATTATCTAAATTTCCCATATTATTAGCCTAGCTTATACTAAATAATAATAGGGTTGTGTTTGTCATTGTCTGTGGATTTGACACTTACGGGTGTTTGTATCAAGATCTGGCTCACATGAGGATTAAGCTTTCTCACTGGAAACACTTCTTTGCAGAAACAAAACAAAAATTAGGCCAGATGCCTTGAAGGCCTTAATACGTGTTCAGGGAACAGTTTTTCACAAAGTTATGCACTAGAGAGCTTGCAGGAGAGAAAGAGTCAAAAACTGATCTGGGTTTCATATGTGGAACCTCTTCCCAGCATATTTCATCTTATAATTTGGCCTGTAAGCCCCAACTGCATGCTAATCAATTGCTCTTGACGAGGATGGCTTGGATGACAAAAAGTGTGTGTGTGTGAAGCTCAGTTATTTAACCAAAGAGATTTTCATATAGTTTGGAAAGGCCTCAAGACCTCCTCAAAGTTTATGGCCTTTGTGGCCAGGATTTCAGTGTCTGGGAATTGTACAGGGAGTTGTACCTAATCAGGGAAGCTGCATGTTTCCAGCCTTAAAATTAATATACTATTGGCAAACACTGCCCTGTGACTGTGGTCTTACTGATATTTGCTATTGTTTTGCTGATCTTTATCCCATCACTCCGATTTGCAGTTCTTTTTTAATCTAGTGGTTATACAATATCAATAAATCTATGAGGGAATGTTGCAAATTCCTGTTTCCACCTGTCAAACCCTAGCTTGGAAATTCAATTTTAAGGTTGTAAATAGAATACACTTGGACTTGTCTTCACATTGCTGTGGCAAATGGTGTGCATTGTCTTTATGACACTGGAAATAGCTTCACAAGGAGACAGCTTTGTTCTGGAGAATTGTCCAGAAGAGATTTTTTGAAAGTGACTTTAAATATAAACGTACCATCAAAATACTAATGACAGGAAAGGCTATCCATTTAGCTAGCCAGCCTGCAAACTCAAAGACCCCCTACTAGCTCTTGTTTAGTAGGCATCAACCTAACAGAGGAATACCAAAGATATCCCTCTGTTACTTGACTGTTCTCTTTCTGACCATTTGTAATGTAGGCTCTCTCCTCTCCAGAATTCCCCATGTCAGGAAAAGAAAACGGAGCGAGGTACCCTTGTCGATAGCTCTTCCATCAAAGCCTACCTCATTTATATGCAGGCAATAACTAAATGATGCCTGTGGGGAAAGGCAACAGAGACAGGGCTGGTTGAGCAATTTTAAGCGATCCTTTCCCATGTGCATTTTTCAGTGCTCTGAAGGCTGCTTTAAAAGGTAACTTTACTTTAAATTCCTGGACTTGCAAGAGTGTGAAGAAGCAGGATTATTAAAACCATGCAGCCCCCTTAAGTATCTGAAAGAGAGTGCAGCTTGTACTGAGGTGTTGCACAGGAAGATAAGAACATTTGCTACCTCAAGATGCTGTTCCCTAAACGGCTCATGCAGTCTCCAAAGCATTTGTCCTATAAATGTGGTGCTCGGGACAGGAATGTAGCTGGAACTGCTTCTCTTGCCAGGAGCTGGAAGTTTTGGGGCTATGAGAGTGAAGGAGTGGAAATTGTCAAAGAGCTTGGAGCAGATGCCCATGGGGGAAAGAAGGCTTTGCTACAGCATGCCTGTCTCAAGCAGAAACCCAGCACATGGCAATTCACAATCAGCATCCTCAAGGGCTGAGGCTCCCTCTGCTTCTGCTTCCTTAGGTCATTAGATAAGCACTGCTCTGGGACTTGTCTTTTCTCCTCATATCAACATCAGAAACCAATATTCATAGCCTCTTACCTCCTTTCCCTTGCTCAGTGCTGGCAGCTGTTCTCTCACCCCCTTCCTGCACTTGAGATACCTGCTGCAGTAATGGGATCCTCCTGCAAGCTCTTTAATTGAAAGGAATTTCTGTCTGGCCTGAAGATGTCAGGAGGCTGACGGAGACGTGTTTCTATAAAATGAGGCTTGATCTACAGTGCAACAGGCAGCGTCTGGATCACTGAGAATCCTTCATACTGGCTGGCTTCAGCCAGCTTTTCGGGGGGGGGGGGGGGGCGTTAATTAAGGTGCATCTGTCAGGATGTGGGTGCTGGAGACCCCTCCAGCTCGGCTGCCAGCTCTCCCTCTGCAGCTCAGCCTGCGAGGTGCCATTGCTTCCTTTCCACATGGCGTGTCCCCTTGCCTGCTGTGCCACTTCCATTTCTGATTCCCATCAATTTGAAACAGAGCCCCGCTGACCCTGCTGACCGCTGCTCATACATCTCCCGGCATGGTTAATAATAATGGCCTCTGTGGGAAATGATGGGCTGAGACAGGGAAAGGACATAATGATGCTCTGGCTGGGGTAGGCAGAAAGAGGAAAGTGAAGTGACAAGCAGCTAAACAGCAAGAGAGGGATATGATGATAAAAACAAACAAACCTGCAAATGTCTAAAAATCTACAGCGATGGCATCCCTGAAACAAATGGGGAGAGACAAGCTTGAGTCCCTAAGGGAGAGAAGAGGGGAAAAAAAGAGAGAGAGAGAGGAAAGTGAGCAGAGAATCAGCCAATAATTGAAATGGCATCGGGAAGAAAAGAACTGGAAAGCACAGAGAGGCTTGGAATTGGCAGGTGGTAAAGGAAGAGGATGAAAAACAGAGAAAGAACATGGAGGAAGGAAGATGTGGATGTAGGGAGTGAAACAGAAAAGTGGAGGGGATGGCTGTGTGGACCTAACAAAAGAAAATGGGCACGGCACGGAACAGGAGGTGGGGGAGCATAGAAGGGAAGAGAGGTAAGAGACTCAAGAATTGGCAGAGGAAGAAAAGCAGAGATGCACTGAACCAGGGTAGAGAAAGGAGAGAAAACAAGGTATTTGGGCTTAGAAAGAGGGAGGAAAGGACAAAAAAGTGGAAGAAAGAGTTAAAGAGCAAGTTGAAGAGCCCCTGGTCTGTGCCAATAAAATTCACCGGAGGCACAGAGAACAGGGTTTGGAAACCTGATGGCACCTGATTTTGCAAGGTTTCACCAGTCCCCATGAGCTGCTTGGGATCCCAGTGTAAATTCCAGGGAAGTGTATTGCATTTTTGAATAAGCAGAGTTTGATTTTGATGAAAAAGCTTTTGGCCCTGCACTGCAGCCCTGCCGCCCATGGCAGAGAGCAGGCAGATTTTTTGGGGGTATTACCTCCATAGCAATACAATGACCCCAGCAAGGAAAGCAGCCAGCGTCTCTGGGGTGGGCAGATCAGCCACTTCCTTGCTCCATGTTTGCTGGGCAATTGTCCCTAGTGCCTGATGCTGTGGTGGAAGGACATTTCCTTCTGTTGGTAGAGCAGGTCAGTGCTGACATCATGCACTGTCAGAGATGTTGGTCTCAGTGCAGACAGTTGCTGCTGCCCTTGGTGCTTATCAATAACCAATTATGTATTCATCTGTGTTTCCTGGCTCACCATTTTTTACCCCTACATGGAGGAAATCAGAGAAGATGGTTAAATTTCCTCTCCATAATTTCTGTCCCTCAGCTGTGGCTGAGTGGAAGCTGAGTGGCAGTTGTTGGAACAGCGCTGCCTTTGCTGTGCTGCAGGGAGGTTAGCCAAGGCTCAGGGGTGAGCTGTGGCTGCTCAGGCAGAAGTGTGTGGGCAGATCTCTGGCAGGGCTCACCACTCTTCTTAGCTGCTCACATGCTCAGTAACTGAAGGCCATTTTGCAAAGCAATCCTCCATGGTCCCTCACTGAAACACTGGTGCTTGAGTCCTGGGTTCTGTGCTCAGGGCTGTCCCTGCCCTCCTGTGTAACGCTGCACAAGCCAAGGCTCTTTATGTGCACCCTTTTTTTTCTCCGAAAGGAATGTCTCCATCAGTCATGAGAATTTTAGATTTAATGTATTTCTAAGGCACTTAGGGTTTTTTTTGATGGGATGGAACAGATATGCATTTATAGTAAGCACAAAAATAGAATCATAGAATCATCAAGGTTGGAAGAGACCTTTTAAGATCATTAAGCCCAGCCATCCACCCAGCACTACCACTGTAACCCCTAAACCACTAAACCTTATCACCCAGTGCCAGATCCAGGCACCTCCAGGGATGGTGACTCCAACACCCCCCTAGACAAACTTTTCCAACACCTGAACACTCTAACAGTGATTTTTTTTTCCCCCTAATATCTAATCTGAATCTTCCCTGCCTCAATTTAAGGGTTTAAGGCCACTTCCTCTGATCCTCTCACTGCAGGCACTGTAGAAGAGACCTGGCCCACCTGGCTACACCTTCCTTTCAGGAAGTTGTAGAGAGTGATAGTGTGCCCCCTGAGCCTTTTCTTCTCAAGACTAAAAAAAACCCAGCTTGCTCAGCTGCTCCTCATAAGATGTCTTCTAAACCTTTCACAACCATTCTTGCCCTTCACTGGACATGCTCCAGCACCTCAATTTCCTTTTGAAAGAGAGGGGCCCAAAACTGAACACAGTGGTTTTGTTTGGGATTACAGGTGCAAATGCATGTACAAATACAAAGTTTGCTTACTTCAGATCTTCCATTTGTCAAATTGAGGCACAAGAACAAGTCTGAAAAGTGACAATCAAACCAGCACTAACAGAAAAAAAAAAGTATTTTTTAAAGATCTGCATCAATATTCATGGAACTATTTTTCGTTGCTACCCTTTTTCACAGGTTTTTTTCCAACTCCTTAGAAACCACTCTTACCCCTCCCATCTTTGCCATTTCAGCTTCCACCTCTCTCGTGCAGAGTGCTCAAATAAGCTCTCATTATTTTTTCTTTCCTGGAAAAGATGAGACTCGTTAGTATCAAATACAAGTGGTTGTGGCACAGAGAAAAGGAGGGACCTGGGTGAGCCTCCTGGCTGGCATTCAGATGCAAAGATTTGGTTTTCAATTAGATAATGCTCTCTGAAAACAGGACTGCTGGAGCACATGGGACAATATTGACTGAAGCACAAACCAATTCAGTGGGTGACCTTCATGCTCTTGCTGTGTAGCCAGTGAGGATGTCTGGCGTGTAAATGCCACCCTATCGGTATTCATTTCATGTGACTTGTAACCAACCCTCACCGGGGAATGGATGAAAGGCAGCATTCAGGTATGTAATATGATTATCAGGTGATATATCAGACTGTGATTCCACAAAGCCAAAGGGTCAACAAGACTGAAAAATGTATTTTGCAGCTTCTGGGAAGATGAAATTTTTGTACGATTACAGTGTCCTCAATATAAAATGAATAAATAAGTACATCAAATAAATAGGTACTGTGTAACATGGTTCCCACCTCTTCTTAGCTGACCAGCTGGCTCCCAGTGAAACTACTGACAGTGTGGACACTGTGGTTCATATTTGACTTGGCTTGTCTTTGCACATATGAAATGAGAGCAAAGTTCTGGCCTCCTCACCATTTGGGGCATAGAGGAATTGGGTGGTCCATTCCCACTGTTTCTCTTAACCCTTTGAGATGGTGGTCTCCCTCACTGAGATCTCAAGATACTCTCCTGTTGGCAGTCACTGTGTCAGGACTCCCAAGGGTGGAGGCAAGGCTGCCAGTCTATCTGTCAGTCCTGGCTCCTCTCACTAGCATGCCTAGGGAAGCTTTTGTGCTGGCATTTACATCCTTACCAGCCGGCCAAAGGTTTGAATCAAATCACCTTTGCCTCACAGGATAATGTACATTTTCTCAGCAGTCAGCCTTTGCTTGACCTTTGACTGGATGACCTGACTCCCTCACGTACGGGAGGATGAGCATGGAGACTGTTATTACAATTGGCTGAAGTTGTGCTGATTAAAGTTCTAGCAAAACACACTCAATTGTTTACTCCAGAGATACTACAGCTGTGGTAATGCTATAAATCGTTAACATCAACCTATAAAATAGGTTCCCAGGCATTTGCACCGCTGCTGCTGAGCTCCAGTGTGAGGAATAGCCTATGATGCCAATTCCTGTCTCAAAGATCATCTGTATGATCTCACCAGTACCATTGTTCAGGCTGCTCGAGTCAAATCACCAGGTTCAAAAAGGAGGAGGCAACAACAGACACAGACAGAAGGTTTCTGGTTTGTAAATGGACACAGCTGCCCAAAAAAAGCTGGGAGCCATTATCACAAGGCACCCAGAATAGCTTGTGCTGCAGTCAGTGAGAGCAGCTTTTAAGACAGACACTTTCTTTTCTCACAGCTCAAAGAGCAAGTAACAAAAAGAAGAAAATCTCAGAGCAGAGAAATGACCTCTGAATTTTCTCAGGGAAAGAAAAAGAAACTGGTTCTCTTGAACAGAAAAAAAAATGTGGCTGGGCTTTGTGAAGAAATACTCCTTCCATTGAGGGAAAAAAAGGAAATGTGGTAAGATTTTGCTGTAGCTAAATTTTAAGGCCAGAAAGGATCATCTAAGCCCAGTTTGGTTTCTTGCATAGCACAGTCCAGGGGGATCTGGCATGGCAATTTCCGTATCAAGTCCATAGCATACACTGGAAGAACAGCCCATCTTTCACAAGGGCGTAGGAGTCACCACCATGGTCCTTCTCTGTGGCCTGTGCATGCTCTAACAGAGCTCCCAAGCACTGTGTCCTCTTTCCAGAGACTGCTAAACCTGGCATCCCAAGGGCGTGGCCTTCTGCCCTTCCAAACCAGGTTTTCTTTCCACGGAGAGCTTCACGCAGCCTGTGGGGTGTATGGAGGAGCAGGGGAATGGAAACTAATGGGGTAAAATATAATCATAGCACTCCTTCACACACAAGCTGCTCAGAGCAGGTTCTGGGGATGGGCTATCATTTGTCTTCCAAACTGGCTCGAGCTGGCTCACCTTTCCCCCACTGAAAAGTTCATGATTTGAGTGCCTTAGGTGAAAGAAGCGTAACAGCTTCACTGCACTTAGGACATCATTGTCAAATTGAAGGACTGGGGAGGAGCCACTTCACCCGAGGAAAGTATTTGCATTCAGCGACTTCTAAAGTGCAGACAGCTTCCTCTCCATGGTCTCATAGAGGAGCCAAGCACCCTCTTGCACTTTGCCTGTTCAGGGAAACAGTTTGAATTTTAGAGTGTGGACAAGGAGGGGGAACATGAGCAGGGGGTTCCTGGGAATGCTTTCTGTCCCACTGCAAACACTCCAGCATGGAAGCTGTTCATTTTTACCATTTCAGGTGTAACTCTGGAGAGAGTGGACAAAGTCATGAAAATAGGTGGACAGGAAATCCTAGCCCTGAGGACGGTTCCATGTACCCAACAAAAGATTTTGTGTAATGTTTTCAGGTGACAAAGGGTGTTTTAAGTGAACACTAAGTGGAGTTGGAAAGGCAACATTCTGAAGGGAGCATCTGGTTGTGTTTTGGGCTGTTTCACTGCATTTACATGTGTACATTTTTTGAGAGTCTGGCTTTGTATCTTCATGTATCCTAACTTTGGAGCAGTGGCATCTGCTATGAACAATAAAATAGAAATTGGAAAAGAAAGTGCAACTGGGTGTGTGCTGTGCCCTGAAGAGCCAGGGATCAGACAGCGTGCAGGAAAATGGATCAAACACAAAAAATCAAGAGCTCCATCGAGAAGGGGACAGGCAGGAAGGCTTTGTATAAGTTGGAGAGAAATTCGATATTTTAGATCGTTGGAAGAAATGTTCATTTGTGTGCAACCTGACACAGTTGATACCTGCTCCAACTCACTTAAAGAAACAGAACAACTGGAAAGTAATGCTGGAAAGTCAAAGATGGCTCTAGGTTGTCATTCTTGGCTTTATCTGTCCCAGCTGCCCAGCTGCTTGCCCTCTATAAGCCAGGGCTGTTTGCTTTTGTTGTGGGACAGTGGAGACCAAGGGGCATCTTCTCATATACAGAAAGGTCTGAGGGATCTCCCTGTCTCACAGTAACCTGTAAAAGGGAACATTTCTTTGAAACCATGTAGTGCACTGACTTCTGAAAATCTGTGCAACTTTCCTTCTGAATTCTTGGGTTGGACACCAATAGAAGGCAGAGCAAATCACTTAACTGGATTTCTGTGATGTCACTGGGTGGAAATTGCTGTTGTCATGGTTTACTGCTGATATTTTTTGTGCCTACCTATTTATTTGTCATCCAGGGATCTCAGAGTGGTTTACAATAGTTTAAAATAGTGGTTTACAGCTGTCTGGCTGTTAAACCATGAGACAGGGAGTCATTATTTCTGATTCCAAATCCATCTCTATCCAAATTTGGAAAGTCCGTCCAACAGGTCTCTTTCCCTGTTAATGCTTCTGGAAGCAAGGTCTGTTCCCTTGCATCCATCTAGAGCTGGCCAAGCCCCTTGGACAGCACATGCTCCTTCTACCTAGCACAGCTGGCATGGAGCAAGGAGAAGCTGGAAGCTGTGATCTTTTAGAAATCCCACCTTTCTGTGTATTCTTCATAGCTACAGCCAGCTGCCTTGGTAGCAACATGAACAACTGCCAGGAAATGAGGTGAAGCTCATGGCTATCCTTTGGAACTTGAGCTGCTCCAAAGGGGCAGCTCTACTTAAAGCATGTGAATGATCTTCCTGTAGCCAGCATGAGTCCTTACAGTAATTCCCTGGGTTTGGTAAGTGCTGTGGACCTCGTGGGAGGGAGCAGAGCTGGAGTTTATGCAGGCAGTTTAAGCCTGATGGGAGAAACAATGAAGACACTGGAGCAAATGTATCTGGATAGCCCCAGTTGTATGTGGGCACATTTAATACATAAGCCATGTTGCCTTAAGCAGGTTCAAATCTCAGGTTTTATGCTGTAATTTTTTCTCACTGTGTGATAAGGCAATTTAGTGGATAGACTTAATACAAATCTGTTAGCTAATTTGGAATTTTTAGAGGGATTAGAAAATTTGGGAATTAATGTATTTTGAAGATTCCAAGCTTATTAAAATTTGGGATTTAGGATAGACTTGTCACAAGTCAGACAAATTATCTTGAAAGTCAGAAGCAGAAAAGGATGTTCAAGGAGAGATGCATGTTACCATACCAACAACCCAGAGAGCAGGTGTTGAATGTGTATATTCCATGTCTCCCAGACCTTCTTCTGACTTTGAGGGAGATGTCTGAGTGGTAAGTAATATGATATATTATTTGTGGACCACAGATAATCTTCCTATACCATTCACATAAAAAGGGTGGAAATAGCTGAGACGTATTCCCTGATTTAGAGTAATATTTGTGGAACCGAGATTTACAATCTCTGTCCTACAAATAGTTTTCTATGACTGAGTAGGGATGGAGAATGCTTAACAACTTGGATAGAGCAAGTATTCCCTCATGAGGGCTTTTTCCCCTGCTGTGTGAGTACAGATATCCCAGCAAGACCATTTTGAACAGACCTGTGAGTCCTTGCCCACAAGGCTTCAGACTGTTCAAGAGCATCCTGTAGGTGTCTGTCCCAAGAACCATGGAAGAAATTGATGATTTGAAAGGATTCTCAGTGTTAGCACAGTTACCATGTGAGAATTAGATAAGTGAGTGATCAATCAAAAGCTAACCATGCCACCAGAAGCTGTTGGAAAGATAGGGCAGCATTAGAAAGACCCTTTGGGTCTTTGAAGCAGAGCATTTCTTGTAAACAGTCACCTTCCCTTCAGGTACCAACAATAACTTTCTAAAGCTGTGGGTAGACGATAAACTCTGAGAATTCTCAGTACTATCCCTGGAAAACTGGTTTTTATTTAGGCTTGGCCTCTGAACCTTAGAGAGTCTGAGCAAATATGGGTTTTAGTATTTGGTATGAAACTTTACATTCAATAGATTACTTTTTTCTAATTACTTGGACTTCTACCACTGCCTCCCCAGGAAAGCAATCAGCGTTTATTTGTTGAATGGTTAGGTAATGAATGAAAGTGATTAATTGGAAAAGAGAGGATGGTGGTTTTGTGGAAGGAAATGCCTTTGACAGGTATTGAGAGAAAAGCGTAAAATCTTCAGTCCAGAAATAATGGATTAGGTGCCAAGAGAAGCAGGAGAGTTGCATTTACCTAGCTTTGAGAGAGAAACAAAATCCCAAAAGGGACTCAAAAGGGACTTGTAGCAGATTGTCAGTAAGAAAACAGAAAGCAATGCTTGATGACAGGGAAGTGGTGCTTATGTTTATTTTAGGCTAAGAGACACAGTAGAGGTGTTTTGTTGTGGTGGTTTCTTGGTTTTGTTTCTGGTTTTTTTGTTTGTTTGTTTTTGTTTTTGTTTTCTTAAAAATGAAGTAGATTCTTTGGTTTTATAATACCTTAAAAAGGAACTTTGAAGAATATATTTTCCTATACATCTTTTTATTTCCCTCATCAATTAATGTGGTAAAATGGTAATGCATGTGTGTTCTGTATTGGTATATATTTACACTTTCCACTCTGTAACTTTTGGGAACATCTCCATTTATGAATGACCTAAAAACTGTTCATTATACAGTAACTTCAGAAGTTAGGAAGGATAGAAAGCTAGAACAAAAAAAAAAAAATGAGTTGAAGGAAAAAGCAAAGGTGATAAAATAGGTATGTATGTATTCATCATCAAATAGAATGGGGAAATGGGCAAGGGGCAAGAGAGAAATTCAAAACTGATATGCTTCCATTTTTTTTTTTAATGAGTATTTTTAGAAATACTTTTGAACTTGTAACAAAGTTTTCTACTGAAATAGTTTTCCTTGTGGAAAAAAGATCATACAAATAGTACATCAGCTGTGGAAAATCAGGTTTTTCAGGAGTACCCTTCAGCTCGAGAATTTTGTCTGGCTGTAGAGGACAACAAGGGCAATGGAGCACTGTGTGTGGCCTGAGAGGCTGCAGTAATTCTGGGAACAAAATGGCTTTAAAGATGTTAAAGGACAGAAATAGACATTATGCTTTACTTCTACATGTTCCTTCTTTAGAATACATATCTAAACCCTTCCAGTGTGCATTCAGCTGTGACAAGTGCTCTATGCAAAGGTACCTGGTATTGAGCTAGGTAGCAAACCTTATTGTACCTGTGCAAATGTTGAAAATAAAGAGAAAATGGAGTGTGGAAAAAGAGTACATCAATACACAGCCCTCCTGACTAGGGAAACCCATACCTCAGCAGTAAGCTGGGTTTATTGTTAGCCAACAAAGTATACTGGGAGAAAGACTGCAGAAATGGCAGAACAAATCATTTGAGCATAGCATGGTGGGGCTTGGAATAGGAAGCTGAGAATTCTGACGTCTGCTTTTGCATCTGGCATGGAATACATGACCCCATATGAACAGCACCCCTTCTTTGTGCCTCAGTTTCCTCAACCATAAAAAGATATTAGCTCATCTTTAGCACACTTTGGGCTGCATGTCTGCAAAGCCCTGTGCAAGAGCTACCTAGGAATTATTTATCCTAAATGACAGCAGCTCGTGTTCGCTTTGCGCTTTCCTCTATTACCAGCCCTTTCTTCACTTGTAGTTTTCCTTATTTATGTCTTTGCCTCCCCATTACCTTTGTATTAAAGCTTGCATCTGCATTGATTTTACATCACTGCACTGTACTGCAGCCATTACAAGTTTACACTTCTGAGAGATCCTTCTGAATCTTTAACCCATTGCTCCAAGAGCCCTGACTACAGCATATCCATCATCAGATAACCCCAACTGCGCTTATTGTGATGGGGTGTTAACTGACCACTTACTATCAGGGAAAGGGACAAATACACTGAGCACAACTGTGTTCCTACAACTTCTAAGTCACTCTTCCCCAGTGCATATAAAGTTTTTCAGTACAGGACACTGTCAATATAAAATAAAGCACTTTGGAAAGCATCGTACTAACTTGGGAAGGTTGAACAGTGTTTCACACCTTGAGGAGACTCCTACCTGTTAGGGAATACAAGTCTTTTAAAAAATGAGCTCTCTTGCTCCGTTCCTCTAGCTGGGTGTTGTTAAATCACTGTATGTGCAGCACACTCTGGCTTTCTGTGTGCTATGGCAGCAGCAGCAGCATTTTCCATTGACTGTGGAGAGAGCCAGGCATGACAGCCCTGGAGGAGAGGATTTCTGGTTTGCTCACTGCTTTTCTGAACATGGATGCCCAGCACAGCCTCAAGTCCACATCAGCTGTCCTGGTAGCTGGACAGAATATAGTTTTTATTCTTTTTTTTTTTTTTTTTGCCTCCATTCCTTTTATGCAAAACTTCATTAAAGCACCTTTTTATTGTGAAACAAAGTTTGGTAATGAGTGTCTTCCCACACAACAGGAAAAGAACTACTCAAGCATATGAGATGGGTCAATAAGACACTGAAAATATTTACTCATGTGTTCAAGAAAGAGTTTACCTCTGAGTTGTTTCAAAGGGTGAGTTTGCTGTTGCAGTTCATTCATGAGGGGTAACTAGAACCACATAAAATGTTTCTCCCAGATCTTGCCCAAAGTCCAGCATATCCCACGTGAAAGTCTCCCTTCAGCTGGCAGGAGTTCAGGGAGAAGGCCTTATCTCCATATCATCCAGCCTTACAAAGACAGGAGGAAAGTATTATTGCCTTTTTGCTTGTCGGAGGAGCAGTTTATATTCATCAGTAGTCTGCTGGGATGAATTGAAAGCCTAAGTGACCTGTCAGTCAGGTTTACATTGACTAGAAGGCTCTGCAAATGATCTCGTCACTTGAACAAAGCAGGCCTGAGTCCCTTCACTGTAAGTGTAGGTATTAATAAGTGTTTCTGTGTTTAAGTTGCTGCATAACTTCAATTGCTTTTCACATGTTACTAAAGCACAGCTTTACAATGATGCTGGCACATAAGTAATTGCTTAGAGACAGCAGGGTGTAGGAAGCAGAGGAGCAGGTATCCTTTCATTTTTGAATTACAGGACTTACTTACCAGGAGTCCTGATGCCAGAATAACAATATCCTGACATTGGCATAACTATGTACTGAGTCAAACTGGGTTCCTAATAGACTTGCCTAGCTGCTGAATGCAAGGGGTTTGAGTTATCCCTTGCAGAGTAAATGGTGAGACTGGAAAATAAAAGATCTTGTGATTAATTTACTAAGGAACAGAAGAGATTCATTTTCCATATGCTTAGTCTCAGTGTTCAAGGGAAATTACTCATGCTGTTGTTTCATTTGAGAATGCGATCGTTTAGTGAGGATGAAAGCTTTGAGACCTGGAAGTTCAATCAGAGCTTGATTTGGGAAATAGCAATTTCAGTGTTATCCAAGGGCACATGAGGTGGCAAGACTGAGGGTATGCATTTGGATGAAATACTATGATAAAGGACACTTCCTTTAAACCAAGGAAGTACTCCCATGTTAAGTATTAGGCAGAGCTATCTTTTGCTTTCCCTATCTAAGTCTGGTCCATATTAAAACCTACTGTCAGATTATTTACAGGCAAAAGCACCTGGGCAGTCTTAGAAATGCCCAGAATTCTAGCATGTGAATATAAGTTGTCCCTCACATAATCAGGTTTTTAGGACTTGATTCTGTCCTTGGGTTTGGAGTGTTGAAGGAGTTGTTTGAATGACTGTTTTCACTTCTATTGGATTTGGTGGATTGGTTACTTTTTCAAAAAACTCAACATGATTTGAGCTGCTCTGAGTTAAAAACTAAAAAACTGCAGGCAAGGTACAGTCTGAAGCTGCGTTAGTGCATGCCAGCAGCAAGATCTCTTATGGTGGAAATTTTACCCTGTGAGTTTTACATCCGTATGGGTTCCCACCAGCAGTCTGGTATGATGGAGGAGTGCCCAGGTTCAGCACAGCCCCACAGCTCTGTATGGAGACCCCAAGAAAGTGGAATTTTAAGAAAAGTGCACTGCGGATTGTTTACATGAATGAGCCTTTGGCATGATTTATGTTCTCAGCGTGAGCAAAGATTAAAAACTGGACACTGGGGACCAAGGAACAAAGGTAAGTGACACAGTCTCTCACTTTCAGTCTCCATATAAGGCTGACTTTGCGTAGGGAGCCTGCCCGCAAAGATCTGGAAAGGCGGGCTTCCCTGGTAAGGAGCAGCTCTGGTTTCTGTCGAGCCTACCTACTGCCCTGGGAAAACTAAATGGAGCTATGTGATGAGGATGAAACAGCAAGGTAATGCCTACGGCAGAGCGTGCTGCTGCCAGTGAAGATTATTCAGTGCCCTGAGGCAAAACTGGTTTTAGTTGGGACCAGGGGAGTGTTGATGTGCTAATTCAAAGGAAATGTTCGGCTCTAATTGCAGCGGAGCAGGAGGAGGTGGATTGGTTTAACAATAGATGTACCGAAAAAAAGCATGGCATGAGGAAGTAGAGAAAGATAAGGACCTAGATTTGAAGAGAATGATTCCAGCCCATTCTACCAAATGGTTCCAATTAGCTCTGTTCTGCTGGCCCTATTCCTCCTTTTCAGTGAACACATCTGCAGCCGTACACCTATTGTTTGTCCAAGGTAAAATCCAGCTGTCAGGGGAGCTGTCTTGTTATTCCTGAACTCAGTATTGCATTTCAGTTGAAAATCATAGGGTTGTTTTTATTCTTCATGGGTTTCAGTAGGCTAATGTATTTAATCCCTACCTTCAACACAGTGAGTAGATGTGGACATACTGACTGACTCAGAACTTGGACACAGATGGTGATTTCAATCACAAATCTTCTAGGAGATTTGAAAGCTTGGGGGATAGTTTCTTTTAAAATGATCACTCCTTTTTACTTGCCTAGATGCTTCTTGATTTCACATTCAACAGGGGAAGGAAGTGCCTGACTAGAAGGAAACAGACAACCTTAAGTTATTTCTTCACCATCTCAAGCAAGAAATCCCCTTAGAGCGCTCATTCAACTGAGATTTCTAGCTCCATTTTGCAAGCTGAGGCCCTTCACCTTTTGGGGGGGAGACATGATACAGAGGAGATAGGGAGTTAAATTGTTTGTCTGAACAGGTAACCCTGGGAGGTTACTCCTGTGCCCTGTGTGCCACATACTCCATCTGTAAAACACAGATCAAAACGCTTATTAAAGATTAGGGTTGGACAGGTGTCCAAAGACAGTTGAGAGAATCTCAAACACCTAACTGCTTTTCTTCATGACCTTTTTCATTCCCTGTTCTCAGCACTTACAGCATATAAGGTTTTTCTCACCTTAAGGCTGGTGATTGCTCTTTTTTCACCTGTCCAAATGAGATTGGAAGCCAGGGCGCAAGTGTGACACAAATACGGCCCATTCATAGTCACCCTCACTAATGAGATTCCCATTTTTCCACCAGGGAGGCTAAATGCTGTCCTATGATAGGGCAGCAGCCACAGGCCTCTAACTTCAGGGGCAAAGAGTTTCAGTCTAATCTAGTACAATGACATTTGTTAACGTTGGCTGCTTATTAAAAACTTTGGAGCAGCAGACATGTTCATAAAGCTCACAGCCTGCTCACAGATAATTCATGAGCATAATAAAAGGATTCATTATTCATGTAAGATCTTTGCTGTGAAAATTAAACCAGCTCTAATACCTCACGCGCTTCGGTGCATGTTGGGAAGGTTTATTTGTGGCGTTTCTCTTGTGCTTTGAGATCCTGGAATTAAAGTTGCTATGGAGAGAGAAAGCAGTATGGACCGAGTTTACAGCTGTCATTAATGCCCTCGTTAGCTGAGGCCTTTTGAACACATCAAGTGTAACTGCATAGCTGTAGTTCAAGCAGTGCATCACCACCTAATGCACGTTGTACTAAAGCAGCACAGCCAAACAGGACCAGGAAGGCTATCCCAGTCTAAACATGTGTATGTTCCAGACATGAACCTTATAAACATCAGATGCAAGAGTATTGCCCTCTCTTTCAGCTGTGTTCTTCCTTAATCTTCTCCTCGCTGAAGGTTGCAGTTCTGTATAGGCAGAGGAAGGGATAGCATCCTACTTCTCTCATCTGCTTTAGTGTAACATCAGCTGAGCTTGTTGAGGTTGCTGCTGGCTTTTTGCCTGAGGTGGAGCAAGAGGTGCTGGCATGATCAACAGGAGCAATGATCTCTAGCCATACACAGGTAGGAGTAAACATGGGGAAGGGATGGTGTCGTCAGATGTTAGGCCTGCAGTGAGCACTGACCACAGCCTCCCCATCTTAATCAGACCCTTTCTAAATGGATACCCAAATTAGTTGTAGACCAGGCCTAATACTTGTAATAAATTCACTTCGGTGCAAGCTAAGTGATACTGGTACAGAAATCAATGACTATTTCTATCCAGCCTGACAGTACTGTAAGCTGTCTGTTATTGCACATTTGAAAGGGATGTATCATACATCCTGAACAGAAAGCTATGCATGCTGAATGGCCTGTGCACAAATGGGCACTTGAACTGCGATCAAAACCGACTGTTGCATGTAAATGAATGTGTGAGCATGGAGATATTCCCCTGACAGGCATCCACATCCATGCCAAGGTAATTGTACCAGCGAGGCATTGTTGGTAGTAGCAGTGGTATAATCATTTTCATCAGTATAAGACCTTAAAGATCCCATAGACAGTGAAAGATGCTTAGACAAAGGGGAAAACTGTTAAATTTATTTTTACTTTGTGGATTTTGGGAGTAGTGAAATTACTTTTTAACCATTTCTTCTTATTCATCTGGTGCATTTTCAGTGATAAAATCCTTTGAGCAAACATCAAGGTGAAACTGTCCCCAGGGATGAGAGGAAATGTCTTTTGTAGAACGTACCATTTACAAACAAATGTTTGCACTTGTGCAGTGAACCTCCCTGAAAATTGTTCCTGGTTCAATTTTTTTGTCGCCTTTCAGTCTGTCCCCTGCAGGGATACAGTGGGAGCAGGGCAAGCGCAGCAGTGTGAATATGGTTAATAGACCCCTTGCAGTCCCTGAACAGGCAGTGTGAGAAGGGATGTGGAATGTGAAGTCAAGGGAAGGTCTGAAACAAGAGTTTGATGCCGTTTTGCTAAGGCAGGAGCCAGGTGAAGAACAGAGCAGGTTCTGCACAAATACCCTAAGCTCTCTCATATTGCTGTACCCATAGTAAGTCACCTCTGGGACACCAAACTGTTTATGTGCTAGCCATACTGGCCTGCTTGGGAATATGGCTACAAATAGTCCCTTCTTGAATGGACCTACATGCATGTTAGGGAGTGTCCTTCCTTTCTGGGTGGGGAAGGAACCCATATTCAGCTGCATCCTCCAGACAGTGCATGAAGCAGTCCTGCTGCACTTTCCCCCTCTTGGTTAGGGAGGGCAGAGCTAAATTGTGTTCCTGCCCCACCTGAAGAAGGTGTGAGATGAAAGAGTAGAGAGAGCACCTTGTCAGTGCCTGGAGCTGAAGGCCTTGGATTTCATCAGCTGTCAGCCTGCTCCTTTATTAAATATCTCCCTACTCCCACTGTGACCTTCCAGAGTGAGTGCCTAGATGACAGTGAGCAGTGAGCTCAGTACAGCAGTGCTTATCCTCTTCCATAGTCTGTACCCCTGCGTGATCAGCCTTAGGACACTGGCATGGCCAAGGTTTGATCTTGATGGGTGACCTGTTTCTAGGCATGGATGAAGGTCAAGGTTCCATGCTGGTGCTCCTTGATATGTTGGTATCCTTGATTGTATGGATCAAAGAATTATTTGAGTGCCATCGAGGGCCCAGCAAGAGAGGGTGGCTCCAGTCATGTTTGCTGGACAGAGAGCAGAGTCAACATTGCTCCCTCCCTTTTGCACCGTTCTGTGCCCAGAAAAGCCCAGAGCACCAAGAGATATGAGACACAATGTGCTGCTTTGCCATTAACACTTGACATGGTTCAGTTCTGCACAGCCTTCCCCACTGAGGCAGTCTCTGGCAGCCTCACCAAGATGTTTTCCTATCTGGAGGAAAGAAGGAGATTGAGAAAGGGCTGCTGCTTCCAACCAAGCACAGAGATGATGAAGTGTTTGTGACAGGAGGGGCATACCCACTATACAACATATCTCACCATCAGTTTGAAGCATCTGACTACCAGCCCTCAAAGCAGACACTCTCCTGCTGGTCATGCTGAAATGCTGACTCTTCTCGAGCACTTAGATCACAAAGGCACTAGGGAAATAGACTGCTATGCTTGTAGAGCTGTCCATACAGCCATACACAGCTTCTAACCTTGAACAACTTATCTTGAAAGTGAAAATCTTATATCCAAGCAATAAAGATATACTGCATTAAATTTTGGTTTGTACCTTGCTAATGATTTTTGAGTTTTTTCTGGGTTTTTGAAGCAATAGATCTGCTCCACAAAGAAGTTCTGGGCAACCTGTTGGTCAGTGTTTAATCTGTAACTACCATCTTCACATCAGAACACTCCTCACACTTGATAGTGTAGCCTCTGGCACATGGGAAGAGAAATTTTCAAGTAGCATTCAAAAGTGGAGGTACTTTTGTCTTGGGAAAGCTCCCTTGAGCAATAGTAACTCCTCTTCAGGAAGAAGAAATACTATTGTCTTAGCAAATGGCAAGGAAAAGAAGAAAAAACTATTTCAGCAATGAAGTTACTCATGAGAAGCCAGCTATTGGCAGGAGCACCTGATCAAGAAAGGTGCCTTAGGAGTCACCAGGATAGATGATGGCCAGGTCCAATCCATAAACTGGACCTAGAACAAATGATAGTTGAGTATTGGGTGTGTTTTACAGTTGCTTTAGTTTTGTCCCTCTCAGTCTGGTTGGAGACAAGGCCTGAGAGAAGCCTTGAGTCTCAAGTTGTGCATTTTTCTGATTTTTAAAAATGGCTGGAAAAGACATGGTTTTCCTGTTTGGTTTTGTATGGCTCAGCCATCCTCCAGCTGTGACAAACAGGGAGGGCTTGTGCCAGCTGGAGAAGTAGCTAGGGAGTGTGAGGAAACAGCCACCTGCCCCCTTGTCAGAGCAGCAGATAACGGGGGTGGCCTCTCCAGGCCAGGATTGATCACCAGGCATGCCACTTGTCCACGGTGAAACGGCTGGGCTTGAGAGGAGGTCACACCACGTGGCTGAGAGAACATCACCTCTCCCCACCCTGACTGCCCAGACATGGGTAGAGATGCCAGGCCATGTCAACTGGGATGGCTTACGTGGTATGGGGAGCTGTCGCCATCCCTCTGAGCCTCCCTTGGGTCTGCTGCAGCTCAGAAACAGCCCTCAGTCCTGTAGAGAGCCCTTTAAAGAAGGGCTGATGGCTTCCCCTGTGTGTGCACACCTTCCCAAGCACGGTGGCTTGTATTCACACTTTCATTTTAACTCCTCAGCTCCCTGTCACTGATGCCAACTGGCTCACCTCATTAAGTTACAGAGAAGGAGGCCCCTGGATTGATGGCAGGCAGGTTTAATGTGGCTCTTTTTGAGCACTCAAGTGCAGCATGTAGGAGGCTGCTGGGGAGATATTCCCACAGGCTCCAGCAGAACTGGCTGATTGAAGTTGCTCTGAATTGATAGCTAATGGGGGAGCTTTCTTTGATAGCTCTTTCATTCTGGGTGCAGCTGGATAGAAAAAGATATCTTCACACGAGGGAGAGGGGGTTTATTCACCCCACCCTTTATTAACAGATGCTTCTAGGGCTCTCTAGCAGCAGAATGAGATCTGATGAAAACCTAATGGTGTAAATGATTCTTAACTTCTTCTTTTTCAGCAGCGGCTCTTATACACACCAACTGACAGTCAGGTCAGCTGAAAAGTTGATAACTATGTAAAGTGAAAAATCCCTTGGCAAAATTTAGGCCACTAGAGTCTCTGTGGCTCCCAAAACGGGTCCTTGGTTTGGTATAGGTGGGCTAGCTGCAAGTAGAGTATCTAACTCCTTATTGTCATGGGTGGTTAGGTAGTGATGGAGTAACTGAGGGGCAGGTGTAGGGATCCAGGGGCTGCAAGGCGGGAGGGAGCAATATTAGTAGAGACTTTAGAGAAGCTTTCATGGCACCTGTTTGTGTTATGTATGGCTCAAGCTGCAGTGGCAAGAATTAGGCACATTCAGGAAGAATTATATCAAAATTGATTAACAGAACCTGGCTAATGGTGAAAATGCTGTTTCATCCACCCCATGGAGGCCTCTGTTCAACAGGCTCATTGCAAGTACTTTTCCTCCTACATTATCTAATCTTTTAATCAAATAATGGATTTCTTCCCATTGCCATAAGTTCTACATCTCCTAAAGTTTCCATCAGCCAGATGTCCCTGCAATCTGTGTGTATCCATGAACTGACATATTTGTGACCATGCCATTTCTCATTCACATATACAGATCAGGGCGTGTGTTAGAGAGGCCAGAAACTCCAATAATTTGATCCAGTCTGAGATCAGCGGGCCAGATTTTGGCTGGTATAAATCAGTGCTGACTTGGAGCACAGTCATTTTGCTCCATTTGGGGATCTGACTCATAATTTCCAATCTAGGCCCTGGCATCTGGCAGACTCTGTGGCAGGGGCACTAAAGAAGCTGTTTGCGTAGGGCTTGCTTTGCCCATTTCCTCAGCTTGACACAGCAGCCATTTGTCTTCAGTGATGTATGCTGGGCCCCAACCTAAACTGCTGAGGTAAATTTAAGAGAGTCAGAAGGCAACTACACCCTTACCTGGGAACTCGGCCATCACGTTGCAGTTAAAAACTCTTTGCTTTTACAAGAAAGGACTTGGATTCCAGTGACTTTTATTTTTAGGTGATCAGAAAATGCAGTTTTTCACCTCAGAGACAGCAGCTTCACTTTTTAATGCCAGGTTGAAGAGCAAGAAGCCTTGAGCTGTCTCTTAAAAAAAGGTCATCAAGTTCATGTCATAACATGGGTGAAAATGTGTGTGTCTGCTTAGTTGGGACCTAAGAGAAGACTTTGACCTGTGGCAGCTGACAAACTGACAGTAAGTTCCTAGGCAAAGCAGGGAGGGCACATCCTGGCCCTTTTCCTTGGTAAGATTCTGTTCCCCTTTTAGCTGGAGGTGTGATGCACAACCCCAGCTACTAAAAATTGTGTCATTCCTCCTCTTCCCTGCCTGCAAAATGCCATCTGGGAAGGAAGGTTTCCACATATTTGTAGAGTGTCTGGCCAGCTGGGGTGATGTCCTGTGACTCAGTGCAGCTGCTGCTGCAGGCAATCCCATAGCACTCCATCATGGCACCCACCTGGCTAGGCCAGGGCTCGGGAGCCACGGGGGAGGAAAATGCCAGTTTAGGGTCACAGTGGCTTCACGTGAATGCGAGGAAATCCTTCCCAAGTGAGTTAAACTGATCGAGTGCATTGATGTATCCTGACAATTTTAATGGTAAGAGCTCCCTGTATGCTGTTCTCGTTCTTTCCTTCTCCCTGTTTTGCCTTCACCATCAGAGAAATGTTGGCTACTGGCAGCTACTGGCTGGACTCTGTTGTTGTCAATATATCATGGCAGCACAGTGCTCATCTTACAGTGGCTGAATGGCAATAAGGCCTGCAAAGGACCTCACAAGTTATCTAGCCCATATCCCTGCTTAATGGCAGGGTCAGCACTTCCCAAGTCATTCCTGATAACTGTTTCTCTAAGTTTGCTTGGAATGACTTCACACCCTCAATGCAATATACAGGACAATTTATGCTTGTGCTTCATTTTACCTTATGTTCATCCAAGGTTTAACTGAATCTTCCCCATTGCAGTTTCAGACCATACCTTCTTGTCCTGCCTGTTGTGAATCAGAAGTAATAATCTGTTGCTTTCTTTATTTTGTAAGAATCTTGTCCATGATTTCATCAATTTTATTGTGTCCTACTTCAGTCGTTTTCAAGCTGTGAAGGTCCCACTGGTTTTGCCTTTCCTTGTAGCTCATGTATCCTAAATATCTGATCATCCTCCCGCTCTTTTCTGGACCCTTGAGTTTGTTCACGTTCTTCTTGTCCTCGCTCCTCCATACTTGTCCTGCTCTGGCCTTTCCAGTGGATTTCCAGTTTGTTAGATACATTGTCAATCTGTTGATTGCAACTCAGCCTGATTGTAGGCAATGCAAATATGGGAAGACATTCATGAAACCATCAAATCTATGGATGTCAGCTGATTGTCTGCTGATTTCCCATCCTGGGACTTGAACCTGGAACTGGCCTGGCAGCCAGTTGTTCTCAGCTGTAGGAGAGAAACACATGAAACCAGCCGTCTGTCTTTTGGCCAAGGCACAGATGGATTTGTGCTACTGCCAGTGCAATTCCCATCTGCCCCCATCATCTTCAGCAAC
Source organism: Aphelocoma coerulescens (assembly GCF_041296385.1). NCBI lineage: Eukaryota > Metazoa > Chordata > Aves > Passeriformes > Corvidae > Aphelocoma > Aphelocoma coerulescens. The sequence goes on along the minus strand of NC_091013.1, from coordinate 97,742,648 downwards.
TACGGAAGTCACTCCTGGCTGCTACTCGATAGCTGAGCCCCAAGTCTGAAACAAGATCATTTTAAAGTGGAACAATTATTTTGTGTGGTGCCCTAGTTTTACCTTTGCTGGATGGTGCTCCAAATGCTGTTTCACCAGTAGTTTATGCTATTGCTGCTACTTAGAAAGTGCTCCCCAAGCTGAGCCACCCAGGATGCAGAGATTGTTGGAAGATCATCATACAGATTTATGGCAAGCCTAGTCATACTCTTTTCATTAAAAAAAAAATCTCCACCTATTTCAGGGATTTTCTTGGTGAAACAAAAAAAAAGGGGGGGAATTAAAATCTTACTCCCATATGCTCTCTCCCATAGGAAGACAGATCTAGCTGTAATAACCTTCACATTGCCTTGAGCTCCTAAGTTCCCAATCACACAGCTGCACTGAAGTCAGGGCATCCCATCGATTCCTGTGCACTTTGGCAGAGTCACACCAGGGGCAGGATCAGGCCCTGCTCCCTGTGCTTCACACAATGCTCATGCTGAATCATTACATCCCAGTCAGTGTGTCTGCACAGTGAAGGCTGAGCAGGAAGAAAAGTCTTAAGGTCTGGCAAATTACCTGGTGTTTGTTCACATGGACACTCTGTTGTTCTCTCTCACTCCCTTACCGCTTACCCCCAAACTTCCTTCACTGAACTTAGGCCTAATGATATCTATTATTTCTAGAAAGGGAGTGGGGTTTTTGTACCATTTTCCCTGCTGCTACTCACTTTAGCCTGATATTAATGGCCTTTGAGATACTAGACTGGGGACTTTGCTTTTAAAAGAAGCCTTTTGTAGCCCTAATTTCTTTTCTTTCCTCTTGTGTTTCATCCTCCTTTCTTGCATTTCTGTTGGGGAAGTACTGACTGTTTGAACCTATGTATGATGCTGTTGGAAAATTGGCCATTTTTGCATCTTGGGGAGGGAGGGAAAAAGCTTTCATTTTCTGCCTAGCAAGAGGGTCTGACAGGCTTATTTCTTCCAATCAGGGTGATCTCACAGTTCAGTACAGGACAGCTCAAGGGTGAAAGCAACTGAGAGAAGCCTGGGCTTGAGGCAAAGGATGTGAGCCTGTCTGTGATGCTGCACTGTCTGGGCAGCAAGAAATGTTGGATGCAGGAGAGAGAGCTGGGTGGGAAGCAGGAGCACAAGCAGGCAGACCAGACAGATGAGAGGCTAGAAGGTGTAAGCAGCCCATTTCAGCTGATGGCTGAGAGGTACATAGAGTGCATGCGAATCCAAATCGATCTGCAGAATTAGCCGGGATGCTTGGGCAGAGCAGGAGACTCAGCTCATTTGCCAGCACAGAGGGAATTTCTGTGCTGTTGGGATCCCATGCTGGGCAGAGCAGAGCAGCTGGGCTAGGGGACCACATACCAAACAGTGTCTCCAGGGAAAGCCATTAACACAGTCGGTGACATTCTCAACCCGTGTGAATTGCTCTGGCTGCCTTCAAACCAGATGAGGCAACACCAGCTGTGAAAGAGACCATGGGAGGAGGGTTATCTCCAAATCAGAAGGGACTTCACTGACCTCCTTAGACTTTCTTTTTAAGTATCCTTAGACTTTCTTTTGTAGGTGCTCTGAACAGATGATCTTCCTCTCTCTTGCAGCAGATTATCCCCCTTGTTAAAAAAGAAAAAAAAAAAAAAAAGAGAAAAAAAGTGCCTTTGTTTTAACTTCTGTTTTGAGAGAAGGGGAAAAAATGCAGCTGTTCCCAGAATTGCCTGTCATAGCTCCAGAAACTGAGCAACTCATAGGTTTTCTGTCGCTTACATGATTGTTTCTCTCCTGAACGAAGCAAACCTTGTTGTTCTGCTTAGGGGCAGGGGACTAAGGGAACAGTTTTAGTATGGTCTTGTTCTTTGTTCTCTCTGGTCCTGGCAAGTGCCCTTAGTCCCTGCTTGCCTCACTTCCCATTTCTCTGCCTTCATGGATGTCAAGAGAAGGAATTTAGTAAGCACTTTCCCACTCCTGCTGTCTGGTATTGCTGTGAAGTTAGTACAGGCTCTCTTGCAGCCATTCTGCATCGGCTTCAGTGCTGCATTTGCAGTTCAGCTGAGTCCAAGCTCCTCACTCATCTCTTTTTCTCTTATCTAAGCTTTACAGGTGCCAAAGCTGGTATCTCCCCCTCTATTTGCCCTCAGTCCTATGTTAACTTCCAGTACTTCCTCTGGAATGAGCAGGGGGAAGAATCTCAGGAAAAGTTCAGGTTCCCAAATCGTTTTGGCTTTAAGACTGACAGCCCAGTAAATATACTGCAGTGGGAAGGTGGAGATAGAGATACAGACTGCTGGGATCATCTGTCCATCAGTCAGCAAGAATGTAGTGCTTTACTCACTTACTGCATCTTCTCATGTCATAAAGCACAATCCAAATGAAGGACTAGAGAAAATGGATTTCATATTCTGTTAAGAGCCCATTTCTTGCACTCCTGGGTAAGACGATGAATTTCTTCAAGTAGGTTCTGCTGTACTGGAAATTAGAGACCTGAATGTCTGGCATTAACAGTGAGTAAAACACTGTGCTGACCAACTCCTGCCCCTATCACTATGCACTGAAGCCCCTAGGGACAACACCAGAGCCTTTGAAGGCTCTGTTACGATCCGGTTTAAACCCAGGAAAGCAAAGCAAGCTAAGTCTCTGTGCATAAACCGGAAAGAACTTAGAAGGTTCAAAATATCCCCAGAAATGAGATTAAAACCAAACGAGGTTAGATGTTGTTGCCAAAAAATTGATGTATTTTATTTAATAGTAGAGAGGCAAAGAGAAGGGAAGAGAAAAGCGAGAAAGAAATAGAAAAAAGAAGTGTGCGTGGGGGGTGGGGGGACAGGGAGAGGTGACAGGGGTTAGGTGGAAGCAGATCACCCATCTGAGGGTCCTGATGACATCTCATTGCTCCCCTCCATCTGGTCTGCTGGTGGTGAGGGTCCCCCGTCACTGCTGTGGCCACGCCGCTACACACTGCCACACGCCATGGCCATGCCGCCACACGCCGTCACACGCCAAAGAGTGCAGAATTCCATGGAATAATATACACTTTGGGCCAGGTGGGAACGCCCACGTGCCTTTCTTGCAGGGGCCAGCTTGACACACTGTTCCTTGCAACACTGAGGGTCTGTTGCATCATCTCTGGGGCTCTGGTGCAGGGTCTGGGGACCCTTTGGGGAGGGCCCCTGTGATGGGCCATGTCACCCCTTCTGCTGTGGATAAGCTTCCACCCCCGGTGAGGACCCCTCAGCTGGGCTGCTCTGCATAGTGGAGGATGGGCAGTCACTGCACCTCTGACCAGAGTTGTTTCCAACACACACCCAAAGCCTCTCCTCCCTCCACCCCTTGGTTCGAGGGTCTGTGGGAGCCTGGCAGCTGATAGCCCTGGGGCTGTGGTCCTCATCTTGGAGGTGCTAAGCCTGTGCTCAGTGAATGTCCCCAGCCCTGAGTTGTTACTTTATCTTATCTTCATCAGCAAGCAGTGTAAGGCCTCAGTCAGGGCCCCATTCAGGGTGCAGGAGTCTTCTCTGCAGCTTTTGGAATAGTTTTTAAAAGTCCTTTAAGAAAATGTTTGTCATAAAATATAATATTTCAGTCTCTGACAGGCTCTTCTTCACTTAATAATGACAGGATACTTCAGGTGTCATGAACCACAGGGTAACGCATTCATGTTTTCCAAAGAAGTTTGGGATGATTTATCTAGAAAGTGTAAAGCCACTAGCTATCCTGGGTTTGGAAGTATGTCAGGATTTCATTCTGGTTATGATCCCTTAGCATAAGAGGACGAAAAAGAGATAGAGAGAAAGAAAAACATGAGTAAGGGGAGAATATAAGCCAGAAGCTACATACACAGTGTTGGTCTTGTGTGTGAGCGCTCAGAAAGTGATGGGGTGTTGTTTCAGTGGAACAGGACTTGGTGGGTGTACGTGAGTGAACCTTAACTTTGAGGCTGGCAGGAATGGGTCACAGGAAGTTGCACTTCAAGAAGCAAAATGACATCAGCTACTGCAGTTCTCCAGAGCTTCTTGATTCCCTGTCCCTCTCTGCCATTGGGCTATGTCCCCTGCTTGCAGATTTTGGCCACCTGTATTTGTTGCTGACATAGACTAGAGCATCCCAAAAAGATTGGTGTTAGCCCTTGTGACCAGCTCCAGCCTGAGAGCCTTTGCCCTGACCCTTTCCACTCCACCTTCCAGTGGGCAGGTTATGAAGGTGTCTGACACCACATCCATTCCCTGTAAGCACTCCATGCACTCATGGTGTTTTGTGGGGCTGGTTAAATGTTTGCAGTGATAAAGGGGATGGAGAAGAGTGCCACATTTAAGTTAGATTCATCCAGTGCACTCAGAGAGCACCTAACTCATCCTACACACTCAGGTTTTCAGCTCATTTTGTGCCTGATGTGCCCATTACATACAGCTTATTTGGTTGCCTGAATTAGGTTCTTGTCTCAGTAGGCACAAGCCTTTATGTCACCAGCTCTGGCAAATTTTTGTCAGCTAAAATAAATACAGCATTATTTGGAATAGGCATCCTGGTAATAGCAGGATATGGCCCTGCTCAGAAAAGAGCTCAGAAGGCTGCTTCTCCTTGCAGTCCTCATTTTCAGGGTATGTTTCACCCCTAGCACATCCCTAGTGCATGTTGCTATTGTTCAGTATACTTGCAAACCCTTGGATTGGACACAGCTTTCCTGCCCCCAGTTTTGGGTGGTGACGTTCATTAAACCAACAGACAGAGAACAGGAGCCAGGCCCAGCTCACAAATGCACCGCTGAAAGCCTGCAAGCCCAGAGCTTGCTCCTGCTCCCTGTGAACCCACTGGGCTGCATGCTGACCTGTCTGAGATGGTGTAAGATGGAGTTAACACCATCCATGACAGCAGTGTACACATGGCATTAGGCAGGTGTAGCAGAGACCAGAGCCTGCTGGTGCTTTGTGTTTGGGGTTACCGTACATTGACCTGGCCTTAGGTGTGTACACAGCAAGGGACACTTCCAAGTCCACCTCCAGTCTCCTTTCCAGGCTCTGCTGTGCCATTTTGTGCATGCACCAGCTTCACGGATCCATTACATATTGCCAAATCCTTGCACTCACTTGAGGATTATCTCAAAGTGGCAGCAGCCTGCACTCATCAGATTTAACCATTTCAATCTTTCCTGTAAACTAGGTCCTCCCAGAACTGGCTATGTGGGGCTGCAGGCTCCTCTGGCAGAAAAGCAGAGATGCTGGCAGCTGACTGTGTAGACAGTGGGAGTGAGGGACTCTCCCTTAGAGCTGAGTTGCCAGAAAGACAGACATGATGATACTCCAGCTCACTTTCACAGTCCAGGATCTTAGCCCAAACACACAATCAGCAGCAGCCCAGTGCTGTAAACAGGGACAGTTGATGCACGGGCACAGAATGTCCATATTCCTGGCACTGTCATGAAGCTGGTAATCTGCACCAGAGCAAATGCTGGAGAGCACAATGTCATAAATTGTCTGAGATAGGTCACCTCAGTTCTTCTGCCAGGGCCCAAGTCTCTACAAGCCAAGCAGAGGAATCAGCCTGTATAGCTTGGGCTGCAATGAACCCGGCACCGCTGGAGCTCAGGGAGAAGCTGGGTCAATTATCTGATCACACCACTGTTTCAGCTGTCAATTCTTACCTCTTCAGGTTGCCTTGAGAAAAGCTGCTGATTTTCTGTGTTTTGGAAAAAGCTGTTGATTCTACCTTAGGTCTTTAACAGAAATGGCTTTCTTGGGCCTCTTCTTCATTTTCTATCAAATTTCTGTTCTTGAAGAAATGAAGAAAGAAAAATGGGCTATGTGAAGCTGGGGTCCATATACCTGAGAGCAGAGCAGGAGCCAAATTGTTGGAAATGGTGAAGAACACATATGTGAATGAATTTGCATGTAGCTAGAGCTGAACTGGGAGTAGTAGTGTGTGGTGGATTGTGCAAAGATAGTGTAAGATTGCGCTGGAACAGGACCAGGGGGAGGGAGAAGCACCTCTGATTCTGCACAAAAGAGTTTGAAAGAGGATTTGCATATGTAGCATGCATATAACTGAGAGTGGAGCAGTAATTAGGAGTAAGTGAAGGTGAAGCTGAAAGAGGAATTTCATGTTCAATGAAAGATCTTTCCGTGTAAGCTATTGTTCAGAAAGGTTATTAGCAGACAGCAGTACAAACTGTCCTGAGCCACATGCTCTGCCTTTGTCTGACTACACAATTTTTACAAGCCTTTTTTTCTTTGAGAGCTGACAGCATAATAGTCCTGGACAATGCCAAATCATCATCTGCACACTCACTAGGGGAGCTGGGCTTTTATATGAGAGTGAAGAAGATAAAAACAGCACGCTCAAAGCAAGACAGAAATGACTGAATAAGGGAATAAGAGAAGAAGAGACATTTAAATGCTGTTTGCTGGGATGGCTGATTTTTTTCTTCCCTTTAATTTTTTCCTCTCCCCTGCTCATTATATTCTGGATGTCTTGTTCCAAAACTGTTTCAGTCATTTGTGTGCCTGTATTTGCAGAGCAAGAAGGCTCTGGCTTGGAGGTAAATACCAAATAGATGCTTTAAAAAATAGCAGGTGCAAGAGGGAGGAGAGAAGCCCTATATAAGTAAAGTTTAGGACAGATGTTGTGTCTCCTTCCCCAAACAGCATTCTGCTCCTGACAGGCAACTCTACAGACTGCACCTGGAATTGGGTTCCACCTAAATGCTTCTCCAGAAGTATTAAATAAGTGAGACCCCTTGGGTCAGGTCCTTAAACGGGACAGGCAGCTGGTTTCAGTCCAGAAAAAGGGACTTGGTTATGATTACTGCCTGCTGACTAGGACTGGATTTATGTTGCAAGACTCAGAAAGCCAAACTTGTCTAATACTCAGGCATATTAAGAAAGATCCACATTCATCAGATTCCCATAAGCAGGCTTGGGTGGGGAGTGTATCTCCCAAGCCTGCGTTCTTCCCCTCTGTTCCCTTATCTCCCTTCCCTGAGGCTTCCTGCACATCCCTCACTGCGCGGTTCCTTTTGTAATACGGCAAGAGCTGAGTGACAATCCATCTCCTGCCCCTTTTTGGCCGCTTCCCTTACAAAGATTGCAGAAGCTGTTACAGTCATTAAGACTGAAAAAAAAGGGCTGTGAAGCATTTTTGCTGCCAGTCTGTGTTTGGTAGGAGGAGGATTTCCTTCAATCAGAGGGTCCTTAAGTTGCCCCAGATATAAAATGTGTGCTGGCAGGGATGGCATCTGGCTTTGTCAGCTCTGTTGAGGAGAACAAGCTCCATATAGTAACCCTGTCATGCAGGAGTAAAGGAACATATTGCAGTTTGTGTTGGTAAACCCTTTATGCTGTTGTGCGTTACTATTAAAGATATGATTGTGTCTGGCATTATGAAATGTTTTGGAAATGGTTTAGGACATTTTAGCTCCCTGTACCAGTCACATTGTCTGCATGCCTTCAGCAACAAATCAGGTGCCTTACTAATCTGAAGTCCGGCTTTACAGGGTTGAAGAAATCCTCAAAAAGAGCATCATTCTCCTGCATATAAAATGATCACAGGGTTTTTTTATGTATTTTATCTTAGATTCTTCCAAGGCTAGTACAAAATGAGAAGCAAGAATTCTTTTTTCCTAGTAAGACTTTTGTTCCTACCAAGGAGTGAAATACTGCAGCATAACAATTTAACATGCAGAGAACTGGAAATTCTGCCATGAGCACGGGGGTTTTGGTGGGAAGGCAAAGAGATATTTCCCTAGGTAGTTGCTTTGCCTCTCCCTACTGGTTTGTGAATGGTTGTGAGCATGGAGCTGGGGTGTCATGGATGGAGAAATTCTGGGTGTCTTTATATATAGCTCTGCTCTTTGCCAGTATCTTTTGCCAGGCTACCAGGTTAGTTATTGTGGCTGTGTTGTCAGAAGATCTGGGGATCAGTGTTAGGAACCTTACCTGAGGTCTAGAGCCCTCTCTGGAGACTTTTCTGGTGTCTTGTGTGCTTGCTTGGGAACAGTATACTTTGCAGAGAGCCTCAGTTTTGCTTTATTACTTGATTGCATGTAAAGAGCTTATTAAAAAATGAGTAACAATAAGCGTGTAATTAACGTTACATTTATTATCATCTATTATCATCCTGTATTGACTGTTGGTGTTTGGCACAGACACTGACATGCAGTTTAAAAAGAAATAAATAGACTAAATGAAAATTTAGCTTTTGGAGATTTTTTGGGAAGATTTCATCAGTACAGCAAATTAGTGGTGCCGTATAAACCCTTTCTTGGGACTTAGATTGAAATCCAGTAGAAGCTAGTCAGTCTGAACTAATTTTCTAAAAAAAGCTCAGGCACTGGGGCTCAGGACTTCCAAAGAATCTCCTTCTCCTCTCAGGCTCCAAAGGAAGGATTTTTTTTGCCCAGCTTGTGCTGCCCTTTTTGACCTTCTGGCCTGAGCGCAGCAGAGACTGAGTGTGGGCTACTCTTGGGAAAGTGCCCTCCTGCAAGAGCTGTGCAGTTCAAAACCTCCTCCGTGCTCCTGCCCCCAAACCAGGTGGCAGGATTGAGAAACAGAGGCAATTGAAACAGCACCACAGCTCAGAGAAAAGTCTGCTGGTCTCACTGTGCAGCTGCAATGCACTGAATAGCAAGGTGCAGTCAGCCTGCGCTCCACCTGGCTATCACTGTGACAGTCCTGAGTATTCTGAGGTTATTCTTGCCTGTGTTGTGACTCGTGCCTTTGTGGCCCGGGGTCATGACAATGAGATGAAGAGTATGTGTGAGAGCAGGACTGCCAGTGTGTACCTGGGTCTTCAGCCAAATGGCTCCTGCTTGCAGAAAAGTGGTGGTACTGCACACGCAGCAGGCGTCCCCCAGGAGCCATGCCAGCTGAGAGGCTATACCATCAGGAAAGAGTAAGCCAGTGCACTCTATGCTCCTGCATAAAAAATGAATTGTATAATCTTTTATTTATCAAAATTCTATTCTTTCTTTTTTGCTTTTTTTGCTTGTCCAATATTTTTATCCAGTTCCTGTCATGGTGTTTGCTAGTCTACACTGAGCAGGTCAACTTTAAAAAGTTTTCAGACCACTCTCTTAACTTAGTGGAAAAATCAAAACTGAGGGAATTCTCACAACCTCTCTGCAGCATTTCTGCTTTCTGGCCTGCAACCAGAGCAGTCCTTCTCCAGAGCAAGCAGGGAGACTATTAAGTAAGGGACCAGGGGGCTGAGCCAATTCTGTTCAGTCATTCATTTCCTTTAGTGCTGCTGGTGTGCACCTCTAGAGCCGTTTTCTGAACAGGATGCAAGGGATACATAACCATGAGGGTGCATGGCACTGCACAGCTATGAGCAAGTATGGCTTTGCAGTACCAACCAAGACTGCCAGGAATCCTAGCAAAAAAGAAGGGGAAAAAGAACCAAAAAATCTGAGGTCAGTAAATGGGAATGAAAACCACCTATTTACTGTCCACAAACTGGGATGGAAGGAAACTGTTGCTAGAGAGCCCCAAGCGAAAAAGGGAGACCTCCCCACCTAACAGCTCCCACTGAAAGCTTGGCTGTAGATTCAGGGTTTGCATTGTGCTCTCTCCACTGGCAAGTTGGGATGCTGCTGGACTCATCAGGGGAAAAAGGAGCTGAGATGAAGGCAGCTCTGCTGATAACAGTGACCTGTTCTAGCCTCCCAAGTCAGCACTATCCACAGAGAAGGAGGGAGGCAGGCCCTGGGCTGCCCAAGGTTTGTACTAGAAAGGAAGAGATAAGTCAGAGATGAAAGGGAATGCACTGGTCAGTTGTAGTAGCTCAAAATAAATTGCTGCATTCTTGTCAGCAAATTCTTCTGCAACCACAGCCCCCTCCTTCCCACACGCACAGATGCCTTCCTCTCTTCTCCCTCCATCCCTCCTTAAACCTCTTCCATGTTTGCCTGATGCTCCATTCTGTAGCATCAGCTGAGCATATTGAAAAACATACAGCTGTGATTTGTGACTCAGTCCTTGAAATGCCAGAGATCAGATCCACTCCTTAGAGTGACCTATGCTGTGTCTAGAAAGGGGACATGCCAGCAGCTCTACCTCCAGCAGCCCTCAGTCTTTCTCCCATGATGGCAATTCTGGCAAGGTTTCCAAGAGGATGACAATGTGTTGCCATGGGCAAAGAGGGCCTTGCCATCATCTTTTGTGCTTTCTTTGCAAACAAGAAACTTTCTACCATATGTGTGTCTCTCTGTCTTTAGTCTCCGTCTCCTCATTCTCCCCCATGCAACTCTCTCCTTCCCTCCCTACGCCTCTCACATATCCATCTCTCAGCTCTGACGGTGCAACTGCTCCTCTCCAATGCCATGGTCTGCAGAGTGGAACCAAATGCAATTTGGGCCCAAATAACCCAGTGTCCTGGGACACAGATGTGACTGGAGACTGAGGAAATTATTGCCTTGAAGATGTAATTCACACAGTTCCAGGAGTGTGTGCACTGGGTGCAGGAGGTCACTTTGGGCCTCCCCATCAGAAACACAGGAGAGCTCAGAAGCTGTCTCTCCTTCACCTCCTGCTAACCATGGCTGTGGTGCAGCAAGGTTGCTGACAGAGGGGGCCAAGGGCATGGGAAAGCCCAGGTGTGCTAAGGACAGTGAATGAAAAATAAGCATGGGATGGATTCAGACTTCCTTTAGCTCAGTTGGGGTTGTTCCTGATTGCTGGTTTGGTTTTTTGCCTTTGAGACCCCAGCACAGGCCAGACATCAAACGGCATGCCCTGGGCTGTTGCAATAGTTGTCCTCTATTCTTCCTTTAAGTTTTCCATCAGAGGAGATACTGGAGCTGTGTTTCAAGCCAGCCCAAGCCGATAAGATACTTGCTCTAATGCAGATCCAGTTCAAGAGGAGGCAGCACACAGACAGCAGCTTTGAGAAGGCCAGCAGAGCTGTGCTGTCCAAGCACTGCCCATCAGAAAACACTGTAGGGAGCAGCTCGTCGTTGCTGCCTGAGAATAGGGCAAGCAACTCCTTATTTGCCATATGCCAGTCCAAGGCGCTATCGGGGAGCCATCTGTGGGTCTGCAGCCAGTTAGTGCTGCCTCAGCCCCTCCCAGAAAGACAACCTTGGAGTGATGACTACAGAGAAAATAATTATAACAGGAAAACAGACAAACTGAAAAATCTGCTCAGAGCTCCTGCAGCACTGCAGTCTGTTCCAGAAGACTATCATGTCAGAGGAGAGCAGCATTTGACCGATGGAAGCTGATTTGTGTTACAGAAAGAACATGTAATGTCATGTTGGATAATATCATCCCTTTCTCTGCGTCTCGGTAAATCTCTGAGCTTTTGATTTCCCTTGGTTTATCCTGCTGTGACAGTTCCCACACAGAGGCATGGGATAAGCTTCCTCACCTCTACGCTGCTTGAGGGATGATTTTTTTTCCTTTATCAGAGAGCACTCCAGAAAGACACTGGATACTGGGCTAAATCTGCCCTCTTAAGATTTTACTTAGAAAAAAAACCAACGTAAAAGCTTGAAAAAAGCTTAGAGAGATAGTAGGCACGGCAGTGCAGAGCTGTGCTCCTTGGCCTTATCTCCTGGGTGATGCTGGCTGCAGTGCACTAGTAAGCTGCAGCAGCTGTGAAAGTAGCTGACCTCAGCCTGCAACAGTAACACCACCATTTAAAAAGCCAGAAATAATCAGAAATTGCATTTGTGACTGCACTGCCTATGCCCGCTGAGCTGACCTTGCCCTGCAAGGAGCCACAGGAGCAATGACAGCCACTTCATTGTAAGGGAAGTAGTGGAAACTCATTGGAAAGGACTACCTGGGTGGAGGGAGAAGCAGCACAGCCAGGCATGGTGGAAAGTCACTCTGGAACAGGCCCTGAGCAGAACGATCTGAGAGAATCACAGCTTTCCACCTGGTGGGAGTAGGTTTTGTCAAGCCTCACTTGCAAATGTCGTTCTCTGTGCTTCTCACCAGGAAAGAGGTGTAGGCAGCCAGGGGAGCAGAGTGTGTCTGTCACTATGGCAAGGGGAACCAGGAGGACCATGCTGAGAGTGAGCCCTGGAAAGGGCTGTGAATCAGCAGTGTACATTCACTGAGCACAGGAGGGCTTTGAGTGGTGGTGCTCTCCATTGGTTTTCCATGCTGCCTGAGAGCTGTCACAGCCCACAGCTCAGGGCTGTTAGACAGACAGGAGATGTGCTTGGGCTGTGCCAGCTTTGGCATGTGGTATGGCTGTGTTCTTGGGATAAGAAGTGGCAATGGCACCAGCTCAGAGCTCTGCCAGCAGCTAAGAGGGTACAGGAGTGCCTTGTGCCATCACCCTGACCACCACGGGGGCAGTTTCAACCACACAGGCCTTGCCCCTGCTCTTGTGTCTAAGCTGGACTCTCCACCGGAGGCACTGGGAGATGGGAACTGTTGTACTGGCCTGAGACTGGGATAAGGGGCTCCCTGGGCACTTCTCCCTCTCCACTGGCTGCACAGGGAGACAAGGAGACAAGACACCTTGCTCAGGCCAAGCATGTCAGTGCCAACTGAGACAGGTATCAGGCTCTCCATGCTCTCCTAGATCAGGGCTTGCTTGGGAAGCTTTGGGAAGCTCATCCTGAGCAAAGGATGTGGTCCTTTCCCTCTGTTTGCAGTCCTCCTCCAGCATACAGCACTTGTACCTGCATCCTTTTCAGTGCTAAAGCAATACCTCAGCAAAGCTACTCAGTTTAGTCTTCCCATCTCTGCCTGCCTGATCTTCCAGCTCTTCCCTTCCCTGGGCCAGCAGTGCAGCTGCAGGACAGAGCAGCTCCTTAATGTGTAGGTCAGGTAGGAATACTCACATGGAATTTTGGGGGCAGCTCTGAGGATGGAGGCATATGTCAGTCATCCTTCTCTTCTGATGTCCCTGGCAGAAGGAGAACTGTTGCACTACACCAGCATTTAAGAAATAATAATAATTAAAAGCTTTCTGATGAACATGTTTAATTTCCTATTCTAAAAAGCTGCTAAGACAGCACCTTTTGTTCATTAGCATATTTGCAAGGTTAATGTAGTGTACTTAATAAGATAAATAATGCTTGTCATGATATTTCAGGCCAGTTGTAAGGGGAGGGAATAAAAAATACTTTGCTTAACATCTCAAGTTTTTGCCTGGTCAACTTTAGGTTAACTGCTGAGCTACCACTGAGTGTTAAGGTGTGTTCACTCTTCTCCTCAGCAGGTGCTCACCAGCACTTGCAGAGGGTTAAAGGAGATTGTCAAAGCACAGATGGCATGGGCAAGCTTGAAGTGGACTCTCGGTGTCTACTGTGATAGACATCACTTTGGGAACTTGCTTAGGAAAGCAGCAGAGCCATAAAAGTCTAAAGGAAAAGGATATGGGATCAGGAACAATGTCTGTGACTGTGCAGGAGACAGCAGTGGTACCAACCTGCAGGAGAGGGTCTGAGGCTACAAACAAGAATGGCAAGCAGGCAGCAGCAGTAATAAACAGTGACTGATGCAGTGGGACCACAAGGCTGGAAGAGGTAGTAGTGGTCCTCTTATTTTTATGTCCTACTTCAACTCATAGTTTAATACTTATTTTCATATGAACATCCAGAATCAGGGAAGCATGTGAAAAATCCTCATGTATGACACTCTGTATGGGCCATGGGAGACAATCATAAACCTGCTTCCAAGCTGCCAGCCCTGGGCAAGTCTCAGGTAATGATAAGCAGAGAGCCCTTGTGTTCCTAATGGCTTCTCTTGCCTCCTCTTCTGCAGAATGATTGCTTTCTTAGGCATTTCTTAATGTACAGTAAAAGCTGCTACATCCTTGGATAAATGAGGCCACAGTGGGCAAGGAAAAAAGAGGAAAGAACTTTCCAGGCAAACAATCCAGGGCACCTGGCTTGCTACTCCCACATGCCCTTCCTTTCTCTCCCCTCCTCCCCTGGACCAGTAAAACAGACCAAACAGCTCATTATTTTCTCATAATGATGAGGAGAGGGAGAGAGAAACGAGAGAAAAAAATACAAAAACCTGCTGGCATTTTCTATAGAGGAAATTAATAAATAGATATGCCACACAGATACATGTCACAGTGAAAAGCTGGGAGGATGGGTAGATATTTAGCTGGCTTAAAATGCTAGGCCAGTATGATGAAGGAAAGGATGGACAGCAGAAGCAGCTGAAAGATAAGAGGGTGTGGGAGGGGTGCAAGAAATAAAATGGGGAAAATAGAAAGCACAGTAGGAAAAGAAAGACACTGGAAAAAAATGAAGGAGGGAGAGACAGATGAGTGAGGAATGAACAGGATGGGAAAGTAGATACAGCAAAAAATACATGAGTTTGGCGGAGGATGGAAGGAATAATACGTTGTTCTAGGTGTTCAAGGGGGTTGGTAGCCAAGGGGTGGAGGACCAGCTACAGTGGGTAGATTGATTTTGATGTTAGCTATATTGCAGGTCAAACACAGTCCTCACACCACATCAGCTCCACATCTGTTTCTCCTTCCGCCTGCCTGTCAGCCCCCCACTGTGTCCTAGATATTTTCGGCTGGAGCACCTCTCAGGCTTGGCACTGACTGTCTGTCAGCCCCAGAGTGGGGGGAGTCCAGAGCACCGGGTGAGACACGTACCAGCACGTGTGTCCCACAGCCCCAGTGAGCCAGGGGCTCAGCGCAGCCTTACAGGAGCCTGAGCATGTTACCACTGGAATCCCCCTCTCCTGCCTCATCTCCTGGGCAGACTGGTAGCTGGAAGGGAAAAGGGCTTTGAGTGCAGCACCCAGTGTCATAGAGGCTCTGGGGCACACCTGACAGGCTGTCCGGATGGAGGGATGCAGGGCAAGCCATCCCACCCCACAGGATCATCCCATCCCACCTGTAAACTGGAGGTGGTATCAGCCTGCCTCACTGAGTAACACGGGGAAAGGGTTTTCACAGCAGCGTTGCAGGCTTAGCCTCTCCGGGCACCTTGTTGCTGTGGTTTTGGCCTGTGAGGATGGCCTGTGTCAGGCCAGAGGGAGTAATTTCTTCAGCCTCATCTCTGCAAATGATGTTGCTTAGCTGACCCTGCTGTACTGTGGGAATTTCCCTTCACCTTGGGCTGGTGGACACCGATGCCAGGCTGGAGGAGCCCAGCATCGTGGCATGGTGTAGCTCATGGCCCAGACAGCAGCCCTGCATCCCACCAGCTCACCTGGCTGAGATGCACTCATCACCCTCCAGCACAGGGCAGACAGCCCTTACTATCAGAGCCTGCTCTCTCTGCAGTGCTGCAGCACATTATTGTCCGAGAGCAGCTTATTAAAGAAGGAAACCAAACCAGTCCCCTGCCTCCATCCCAGCTGCTGGTTTCTTTCTGTCTCTGGGGTGCTACAAACAGCAGCACCTACAACTCCAAAAGCAGCTTTGCTTCCCTGCCCAAGCCATGAGCAGCTCTGTGGGGCCTTGGCAAAGGTGTGGCCCACCAGCTCAGGAGACATCAGTGCATCCCAGTGCCTGGGCAAGTGGAGGAGTGGGCTGGGCTGCCCTGGGAGATGGTGGTGGCAGTGTGGTGTCTCGGAAGCTGCTTGGCTGAGTGCTGCTCACAGCTTTCCTGGGGGAGAGCACCCCCCTCATCACTCTGCTGATCCCAGTTTCAATGGTAACTGCGACTGACACCTCAGTCACAGCACCTGTTCCTTTCCTTCTGCCCTGTCTCCTTACACCCATTAGTTTGCAATTATTTGCTCACTCTTTTTCAGTTTTATCTGCTTGCCTTCCCTCCACATTTGCCCCATCCTGTTCCTGTCCTTTGTGAATAATGCTTGGCAGTGTAATATGTTGCCATAGAGGAATTAAAGCTGCTCTAGGCAGTTAGCCACTCATCTGGAGAGGATCGTGAAAAGAAAAGAAGGAGGAGAAAAGAAAAAGAAAAAGAAAAAGAAAAAGAAAAAGAGAAAAAGAAAAAGAGAATCAAGGTTTTCTCCATTCTCTGTCTCCTTAGTGCTTGCTAGTGCTCTTGGCAGATCTGGGGGCCCAGTGCCCAGGTACTTTGATGCAGCTTGAAGAACAAAGATGTAAAAAGAAAGAGGAGGAGAACTGCCAAACCTCTACGAAGCTGAGAATTGAGATAACGAGGGCTGATGCAGTGGGATACAGAGCTGTATTGTGTATGATGTACCAGCCATCCAAGCCATTCTGCCCAGTGCCATGGGCTTTGCTGTGCTCAGGAGCTCTGGATCTTGCCCTGAGGGCTTCACAAACCAAGGAAACCTAGAAGAAATGCAAAAGAAACAAAAATGTTCTGGGTGGAGGAGGAAGGAAAGGAGGGCATATTCCTCACCTTCCCATATAGAGCCAAGACCTCCATCACAGGCAAGAGCACACAGGCATGCATATGTAAATACATGCCCACAGAGCTCTTTTGCAGTACTCAGAAGAGATTCAGGAGCATCAAAAGCTCCACACAGAACCTCTCCAGATTTTGGCTCTTGTCCCTAATCCTAGTTCTTGTCTGCCCTTCCAGAGCATGTCAGCAAGGCTCCATCAGCTGCACGGCATCAGCGGGGCTGTAGCAGAGGTTAATGGTGATATCTGGGCAGGGTTTTGCCCATTCTGTGCATTGTGTTTCAACAGAACAGTCTTCCGTCTGTTTGCAAAGGTGATCAGATAGCAAAACTTTAGGAGGGAAATCTCTCCCAAGAAAGCATTTGCACAGTAGGCATGGGGATTTAGAGTAGTGAATGATGGTGAAAATGTGAGGTGGTGGATTTTTTATATTTATGTAATGATAGCTCTTCGCTAGGAAATGAAACCCAGCAGGGGAGAAAATACTGTGTGGATTTCAAAAGTCTTTATATGTCCAAGCACGAAAGAGCATTTCTTCTCCTTCTCCTGTTCAACCCTGACACCAGAGATGCTTCAGACTTGAGCAGTCTGTTTGAACTACCTGCTGTTCAGAAATCTTGAGGAGACAGCTGAAGCTCTTTGCTGCTGAAGCCTTTCTTCCAAAGCTTCCAGGAGCTAGATAAGAGGAGCATCCAGGCTGCTTCCTGCTCCTAGGAGAGCAGGCAAACTGCTGACTGCCTCTGCACCCTGTTGTGCATGCTGGGGGTGGATTAAGGCTGCTGAAAAAGGGGTCTGCTGGCCTCTGATTGTCCTGCAGTGCAGTGAGTCAGTGATAAACCAACACTGCATGGGAGATGGGAGTTCTGTCTCTCCTCAGGAGATCCTAAAGCATTTCTGCTTTATTGGAAATCCTAATAGTAGCCAGTCTGATTTTTATCCATTAATCCCTGTTTTACTATGTAAGCACACACTCATGAAGCGGCATTGTATCTCCCTGTATTTGAGTCCCGTCTTCTTACCGTGCAGATGTAAACAACTGCCTGTTTCTCTCAGCCTCACAGACCCAGTGGAACAAAAAGGGAATGAGATTTTCTTTCACCTTGTGCATCAGCAGCGAAAAAAAAACTATTTCCAGCAGCAGGATTGTTTCTGTTGGGAGTGGTTGATGAGGCAGATGGAGTCTTCTCTGATGAAACTCCTGTGTTTATGGTCTGTGAGAAAAGCATCCTTTGCCTTGAAAAATTAGTGAATCACAGGGAATCTCTTCTAGTGTCTCACTTCTACAACCAGTGTTATACCTATAATCAGGATTTTTAAAGGCAAAGAAATGAAGTTCCTGAGGCAGAGAATGACAGGAATCTCCGCTCTAATAAATTTTTGGACATGGAGATCAAAGAATAATCAGAAGAAAGTCAGGATCTTGGAGAGCAATCTGATTTTAGTGCACTAAGGAAGAGGTGGCGAAGTTTCTTTTTGCACTTGGCACAGTGAAGTATTGGCATTTGCCATGAACTCTCCACCCTGGGTGTAAATAATTTAAAAGGTCCTATAAGGACCTATGAGGACAGGCTGAGAATGTTTGGCTTGCTCAGTCTGAAGAAGAGAAGGCTCCGGGGAGACCTTAGAACCCCTTCCAGTACCTAAAGGGAGCCAAGAAGAGAGATGGAGAGGGAATTTTTACGAGGGCATTTAGGACAAGGAGGAATGGCTTTAAAGTGAAAGAAGGTACATTTAGGTCAGATATAAGGAAGGAATTCTTTACTGTATGAGTGTTTGAGGCCCTGGAACAGGTTGCTCAGAGAAGTTATCTCTGGATATATTCAGGGCCAACCCAGATGGGGCTTAAAGCAATCTAGTGGAAAGTATCTCTGTCCATGGCAGAGGGTTGGAACTAGATGATCTTTAACGTCCCTTGTCCCTTCCAACTCCAACCATTCTATGGCTCTACGGAGTTAGTCATCCAGAGCCAGTGACTTTCTGTGCATATAGAGTATCTAGTAATTCCCTTAAAACCCGTGACAAATACCAGCATTATTTCCTATGCAGATGGTTGCTACAAAGAAGCAATTAGGAAGACAACCAGTTCCTTTCCTTCTCTTCCACTTTTTAGGCTGCAGGGGGAAATGACAATATTTTGGTTGGAGATAAGTATAAACCAAACCCTAAGGTGTTGACAACCCCAAAATGCTTGCATTTTGAACTAGCATCTAGATTTGTATCTTGGACGTGGTCCCTGGCTTTACATCTTTGAACAGTAAATCTTTTTCAGAGTTTAAACTGTGAATATAATTTAGCATTAATGTACCGTGGATGTCTTTCATATGGCCAAAAGGGACAAGTTATGTATCGGGGTTGGAGCAGAGAGACATATCACCATGTTGGCAGGATCTTTACTGCTGGAACACTATGTCCAGGAATCTAAAACGTGTGAGACTTGGAGTATATTTAAGTCTGAAAAAATAAAGTATGTTCATACATCTAGCAGTAGCTACCCCATACTGGTATATAGATCATGTGAAGTGTTTCAGATGTAGAATGGGTGCTGCCTTAGGGTGGTAGAGGCGGCAGAAGAGCATCTGCAGTGAGGAACCAGTTCCTGTGGCTACAAGGTCTCCCCCCATTAGGGGTCCAGCAATGAAGAGATCCTGGTTCTGTTTCAAGGTTCCTTCTTGGGAAGGTTGTTTTTCTTTTCTCATCAGCTGAAGAAAGAGGAAGAATAAGGTTTTCACTGTGTAAAATTGTTTACAGATAGAAAACTGAGCAGGAGTTCTCAGCATGATACAGCCTTGTTAAGCAATGGTCTGCTTTTCCTCCTGTTGTCTTAATGGAGAAAGAAGGAAAGAATTAGCAATCCCCAGATCTGAACAGTAGAATTAATTATGGCTGTGATTCATTACAAGCAAAACCAGCTAACCATTTCTCTGCTATTTTTAATTTTGCGTTTGAATCGTGGTGTATGTGAAACACAAGACGGGGTCTGAATTCCTAGGAATAACTTCATTTCCAAATGTGCATGTAGCAGAATTGCCAGGAATTGGAGACAAAGTGCAGGCAGACAATCTGGTTTTTACAGGACTGAAGAGTCCCTCCGTTGTTTTGCAGTTGTTCTCACCTGTTGGTGGTGTGAGGGAGGGATGCCCACAATCAGAACAAGGCAGATCACTGAGTTTTGCTTAAGTTTGATCTGTAATTTTTTAACATAGTCTGTGTTTTGATTTGTTTTTGATCAAGGCTAACTGTGCCTCTTCTTTCTATTATTTCTCTTTTTTCTTTTTTTTTTATTTGGGAGGGTGTCACTATTATTATTGCTACTATTGCTATTATTATTACTAGTTTGCAGTGGTTTTTTCAGTCATCTCTGTTCAGCTCTCTTGAGAGCAATGAAAAGAAATCAAACTGCTTTTGTGAGTTGTGGCAGAAGAGTGCAAATAGATTGATTAAAAACACTGTTTCTTTTTTTAATTTAAACAGAGCAGAGACTTGTGGGTAATGTGCATAATGTATGCTCAGTGGTAACAAGCCACTGTGGGGAGAGGGGAGGAAAATGAGGGAGAAAGGAAAAAAAAGGAAGTGGAGCCAGTGTTGTTCTGCCTTTAAACACAAGATTGATTTTACATTTTCCCTGTGTGTCACTTTCATTACTAGCAAATTAATCCTTCTCTCTGAGGCTTGAAACTTATTTCTAGGGTTTCTCATAAGAAAATAGCTTTTGGTGTGCTACCTATTCTTAAAAAGGGAGCTTGGAGCTTGGCTACAAGAGCAAGTTGCACCCATTTAGCCAAAGGTGTAATTTTGAAATTGACCCTCTTATAGAGGTGCACATGACTGACTTATTATGATTTTTACTTCTGTTCTGGAAGAAACACAACACTCTTGAAATGATAGGAAAATGCTGACTAGAGGACAGGTAACATCACTTTAACTAAATCGATACAAAGTTATCCCTTCACAGCTATTTCACCTTGTTCAGATAAAGAAGGCAATTATGGAGACCTGTGGCCTGAAGGATCAAGTCCTCAGCAAGCCCTCTTGGGAGGAGGTTGTGAGATGTTTCTGACACTGATAGCATTCTGCAGTGCAGCATCGCTTCGAACCGTGAGGGTCTGCAGGCTGAGGTACCCCCGGGGACTCAGGGAGCTTCCTGACCACATAAAGGGGCAGATTAATTGAGCACTCATTTTACGGCAATAATTCCAGACAATTAAATGATTAAATAATTGGACTACTGAAATGTGCAACTCTACTGCAAGTTGAGCAAACCATTTGGACACTGTTGGGTTTCTAGCAAAATCATAATGCTGCTCTGTGGGGCTGCTCTCCCCTCAGTCCTCAGGTCATGGTACCATGTGTAGAAATTTGGACTTGCTTTGTTTCTGCTTAAATTATCTGGTATACCTAGAGCTTAGATCATCTGTGCTTCATTACAGCAGGGTTTCTTTCAGGTTTCGGTGGTTTTTTGCAAATTGTTCATTTTTCAGATCCAGGAGATTACATGTATATTCCTTTACAGTCCTCGGTCAGCCAAATCATTGGCTGTTTACCAAAATCTGCTGTTGCTTCGTCTCTTTGGATGCCTCTGATGAGGTAAGATGGCTGTTCTGATTTAGTTCTGGCTCAGAAAACTGGCGGGTGACTCAAAGCCACTTCTTTACCTCAGTTAACATTGACAGTTTCATTTCTGTTTAAGGTGAGGAGGTGTGCCACAGCCTGCCTCTCCCTTTGAGGGTCACTGGACAGGTGTGGCCCAGGTCTGCCCGGACCCATGATGCCTTAAGGAGGCAGTAGTGTGAGATCTCCATGGCTGCCTGGTGTCTGGGTTTGTGCAGCAGCAATTTTTCATTTTCAGTTGCTGCCACAGAATGTAAGTGTAAGAGGACAGTCTTTGGGGCCGACCTGAGCAGGGCCCTGCAGTCCTGTCGACAGCAGTGACTGGTAATTAGCTGGGAAAGGGTGGGAAGAAGGGCTCCATCCTTCCTGCTGAATATCAAACATCATACAAAAATAGCCACTTGAAGTCACAGTGAAGACTTGCTCCTATCAGTGCCAATCCAGCATGTTTTATCTGACCAAAGGTCAGGTGTTTGTTGGGATTAACAAACAAAAGGGATGCCAGGTGCAAGAAAGAGAGTGAGTAACTATTTTTATATCAAAAGAAGTCTCATTTTTTCTTTTTCTTCTGAAAACTCTAGTGGCAGCATTTCAAGTTGCTTAGACCATGTTTCAGGGAAAATGACTTCCCACTTTTCCTGTGCTGTGGAGTGGCCAAGTCTAGTGGAGGATCTGGTATGTGATTAGGTTTCTCTTAAGTGGCAGGCAGGGGAGTGCATCTACTTACAGAATTATTGTTAAAGTGAGGAGCTTTCGGGAGTTCTCTGCAGGAACTCTGGATTGTTGGAAGCATTCCATCGGATTTCTCAAAAATGCTCACATTATGAAAAACTGCAGTCTTTACTGCTGCCTTTTGGATTTACTAGAGCCTTGAGCAAGCCATTGGCTTCTCTTTGAGCATACACTTGTTTAAATACACCTGTGCAGGTGTATTTAGGGAGAGACGTGGTCAGGCCATATTCACTTCCATTCTGACTGACTTAAAGTGAGGGGTGCCTGTGAGCATCTGCAGGACTTGTTACTGCTCAGGGAACAAGAGCTTGTCAGAAATGTTGAGCTGATTATCTCTGTGTGAACTGTGTGCTTTATAATTGCCCTCTTTACTCCTGCATTAGCAGAAGACAATCTTATTTTTCATGCTTCAAACAAGTGCAATTGAGAGAGAATAGATCTTCACACTGATACCTAGGATCCAGCTCTGTTCCCTTCAGAATAATTAGCAAAAACTCCCCAAAATTACTTTCTGTGAAGGAGGAATCTCAGTTTGGATCAGTGGCATAGTTTTAGATACACTGTACTACCCAAGGGGCTCCTGAAAGAATGGAAAATTTTATAGGTCTTGATTGATGCAGGAATGTCCCAGAAGCCAGCAGAAGAGAGGACAGTGGTACATATGCAGTGGACATGTGCACGGATGTAGGAGTGACCTATCTTTGACCTGGTTTTGGAGAGCAGGGACTGATGCAGGGCAGGAGGGAGGACACTGACAGAGCTGGAGAGCTCTGGGATTTGCCCACAGTAGTCAGGTCTGTACCTCATATGGTGTAAAGCTTGATTTTCCAACTACCAAAGGCATCAACTTTGTGGACTAGGCAGAAAAAATATAAATGCAAATATCACAGAGGTTGGAGGGAGGAGGGAAATGAGTGTTATGCTGGTTTGTTTATCAAGAAACAGAACTTTCCTGGGACACAATACAAAACTACAAGCCTATTATCCTACTGCTTTTCCAGCTCCAGCACCAGCTCTTTTCTTTTCCAGGTGAGGCATTATTGTGCTAATACTTGCAGGAGGAGGGAAGAAACAAGTCCAAATGCCCCTGTTTGAAACGTCCTATCAGTGCATAAAATATGTCTGCGGATTTGAGAATTACGCTGACTTCACAACAGTAAATTTCAGATAAATAATTTATCTCCTGCAAACACATTTCTGTGCTCTTACACATCCATTTGTTTCTGGAAAGCAGTGGGGGTGTTGGGGAGGCAGAAGCGATTGGTGCTCGCTGGGGAACTTTCCGTGGAGCTGCCTGTAGCTTGGGTGTTGTTGGCCGCTGGAGGTAGGGTTTTGTTCTCACAGCCACCAGCTCCCACATCATAAATAAAGCCATTTTGGAAACAGGAGGCACCTTGAGCTGAAACTGGCATTTCTCACAATATTGGCAGATCAAGCCAGCAACTGTTGATTTTAAATATTTAATGAGCAATATGTTGCTGATTCTGATCATAATGTTGTGTTTGCCTAACCTTTCTCGATGTGCTCCCTTCTGCTGTATTGCTGGCACATTTCCAGGAGAGGAGGAAAGGGAAAGGGAAAAAACACAAATCACACCACAAAGGGTGAAGCAGGGCAGAGAGAAAAGGAAAACTGAATGACTTAAGGAGAAGGGACATAAAAGGCAGAAGATAGAACTTTACTAACAGGAAGAAACAGCAGCAAGATGTTGATGCCGTGTCAGAGTATTAAATTGGGGATTGCAGAGAAAAACGGCTTTTCCCTGCAGAGGTATTCATACTGAGAGAACTGGAAAAGAAAGGCTGGTTGCTAAAAGGAGATGGACAGGAAGAGCTGTGTGCAGATGAACCTCTAACCAGGGAGTCTCCTGAGACAGTTCAGTGTGTTGTTTAAAGGCAGGTGAATTGAAAGAGAAGCAGTATTGCACAAATCAGTAAGATGCTCAGTCACTTTCCTGCCAGGCCCATAGAATGCTCACTGTAAAGACTGTATGCTGTATTTTTTCCAGTTTGGTTTTGTTTGACTTCAAAACCCTGAGTGGTTCAGCATAAGCCTGTTTGACGCTGGGTTTCAGGTTGGGCTACAGAGAGGCTTAGAAACATGAGTGGGTATCTCAGGATACAAAGGAGGCTTCATTGGACAGTGGAGGCAGGAGCACACAATGGAAACAGGGAAAGGCTGCTTTTGTAGTACTAAATAGCAGCTGGTTTTGCTGTTGCTCCTATCCTGGACTAGACCCTCCCTTTACTGGTGTGGGTACTGACCATTGCTTGCTGTAGAAGACTGAGCTCTTGCTTAATACGTACTATGACTCCTGCACAAGGAGAAAAGCACAAGACTCCAAATACTGGAAACTGGAGTCTTTTGTTTTCTGAACAGAGAGGTTTTGGGCAGCAGGGTCAAATACTTCCTACCGGAGTGCCTTGGACACTCCTCAGCAGGAGGTATCCAGAGAGTTATTGTGTAAAAACGTGGAAGATTGGGCTCTTGAATGAGACCAGGCATTTTCTCATCTTTTCATCATTACCTGTTTGGCTGATGTTTTAATCAACGAGTGCACGCCAAACACTCACTGCCCTATTAGAAAGACGTTTCTTGTTTTACATGACGGCTTACTTATTGCTTCAGTTGTATGTACAGCACAGTATATATTGTCCAAAAGGGAGATATAGTTACCAAGTCAAACTTGGCAAGGGAGGATTTTTTCTTTTTTTAATGAGGAGAATATCAATTTTGCAATACTTGTTATGCTTTCATTCCAGGCTGCTGCATACATATTCTGTTATATAAAGGTGACCACAAGCAAATAGATGTATGGGAAAGTGTGTGTTGAGACACTGTGAGATAGAAGTGGAAAGAAACAGGACACAGAGGACTTGTCTAAGAGCAGCCTTGCCAGAAGAATGGGCAGTGGTCCACCCAAGCCACTGTCTGTCCTCCAACAATGAGAGAATTTTAGGTGTCCTTTATTGATAGAGCTGACTGATTTATTGTTTTTCCTTCATGGATAATCTATCACCTCCCTAAGTTACTTACTTAATTGTTAATAAGTGGGAGTGAAGCATGGATATATGTTCCACACTAAATTTTCAATTTTTGAGAGCAGGTATGCATGGGCTTGTTGGATTGATCTTCTCCCTTTCTCTGTGTTTGACTCCCTCTTTTATACCACTTTGGTATCTTCTGTTGTTTTCTTTCTTTCTTGTTTGCATGCTTTTAAGCATCAAAGCTACTACATGCAAAAAAAAATTTAATTAGCCTTGAGCCTTCCACTAGGGTCCTCAAGTACAAACAGGCACAGGCCTTTACCAGTTCAAATCAAACACATCTTCAGTGGGTCATCTTCAAGGAAATCCCCAGCAGCCCAGCTTCTGTAAGTGCCAACTTCTTTGCTGCCAACACCTCCAAGTGATTTCTCTTTAGCTGTAGCATATTCCTTCAGCTGTAGTGTATTTTTTACCTTCTCTGCTCCCCGCCCCCTAGTTCAGTTCTTTACAGCTTTGAAGTAAAAGAATGAAGTCTTTTCCAGCCATGTGGTGCAATATGGCATCATCCCCCTTAAAGCAATTGCCATGTAACAGACAGCTATAAAAGCAAAACAAAGCTGTGAGTGTGAGAACTCTTCTCCTAGATGTTTCACCAAAACACTATTCCTGAATGAATGTTTTTTGTCATTGCAGTATCTCATCTGAGTCACAGTCAGGTTTCAGTCTTGTGGACATATATACAGGTGGAGGAAAAAAGGGTTCAAAGATAAAAAGGAGAGTAACAGGGGAAGAGGAGGAGGGAGACAGAGTAAGAGGAAAAACTGAAAACACAAAAAGAGGTATGTGAACTGAAGAGGGGGGAAAAAAGGGTGAGAAACTTGAAGTAAGGCTGTGATGGGTAATGAAGCAGGAGAGGTGATTCAGACTTCTGGGGTGGCAAGGTCTGAGGCTGAGCACTCTTCTTGGCAGAGCAGAGCGCTGCAGAATGCAATATAATCTCTATCAGGGCCCTTCAGTTTACAGGCATATAAATGGAGTGGGGTTTATTGCAAATTCTGGTTAATAACTTTCTCAAAGAGGAAAACTTCTGTATTCTCTTTGAAATACAATTTCTTGTCTCATAAATTGAAACAGCTGTGACTGTTCCCTCTGCACACAATTTTTTTTCATCTTCTGCCTTTTTTGCTGGGTGTATGTGTATGATTTTGCTTAATGATTTTTTTCTGCAGAAGGGACCCAGAGTGTGGTGCTGTATATGGGTTTGTGATCAGTGTCTTTGCACAAACACAAGAAAAAATGCCTTGGGCATTTTCTGCTTTTAGAGAGGAACAAGTGTTAAGCTATTAGTCTGAATCTAACTTAGACTGCATTTCTCCTGAGAAAACTCAGCAAGAATTTCTGCAGCCTCCTTCCCTAGAAAGACTAAGCTGAGATTTAATCTATCATCTAGACCAGGTTCTGGTCTTGGACCTGTGAAGTTGCTTGTACCTCCATAGCTACCATGCAGAAAGCAGAGCAAAAAATATACGTGAGGATCTTGACAGCCTGCATTCCTGCCTCATCTCTAAGGCATTGCCTCCTGCACAGGGATGGTGATGGGCACCACAGTGCAGGTGGGGAGAGGTATTCCTGCCTGGAAAGAGGAGCAAGACCATTTTCCTCCTTGTGATTCTAAGCAGTGCTAGATATTCTCTGCCAGCATCAAACCATCTCTGTCTCTCTGAGGACTCCTAAATGTCTCTTCTTTTTTTTTTTTTTAATTGAAAGAGCCAAGATTGCCTTTAGGCTTGTGCAGATATCAACCACTTTTGAGGATGACTAAGTGTACAGAAACACAGACAGGGAATCAAACCTTCCTGCCTTCAATTCACTATCTGCTCCCAAGCTAAAGTGGTCAAATCCCTAAATCATTAAACAAGTGATATATGAGTTAACATAGCATGCTGACAGGACCAGTATGCACAGATGTCCCAAGGAAGTTCAGATTCAGAGGGCTGTATGTCACCTTCAGCCAATTTCTGTTTGGAAAGAGCTCAGGAAGGCTTTGGGATTCAGTAAAGAAATACCTGAACATCTCTCTCAATATCTCAGTTTTTCATTTCTCCATCTCTTTCCCATGACTCCCTAAAAGTGCTTCCAGCTGGAAGAGATAAGGGGTATAGAAAAAGCCAGAATTCATCAGATCTGACTGCAGAACTCTTTTCCCTTCTAGCAGACCTCAGACTTCTCATTGTATATAGCAGATAAGAGCCTCTTTGGGCAAGCTGTATGTTCAGGAGATCAAGACCAGCAAAGACATTTCTCTTGTTGGGTAAGGAGCCAGACCTGTGGTCTCCAGCAGTTCGGCTTCATCCCAATCTCCTCTTGCAGCAGCATCCCGCTGGCTTCCAACGCATGGGCTCCCTCCCATGCCTGCATCCAGAGGCCCAGCTCTGCTGCGTGACATCAGCTCTGCTGCGGGACATCAGCTCTGCTGGTGCAGCTGGGACACGTGTCCTTTGCCTATCAGATTTGTAAGTGAGGGCACCAAAACCTCAAATCACCCCAGTGACAAGTGACTGGAGAGGTTCTCTGTTTCTTTCCTGCCTGAGCCTCGTGGCAGCCACACTGGCCTCCACGCAAACCAGGGTGTGTTCACAGCAAGAGCCTAGGGGATGAAGAGGAAAAGAAATTCGCAGAGGTTCTTCCAGGGCTAGTGCATGGAAAGTTCTGGAGATTATCTTCTAGGTCTCCTGCAGTGCTGGAATTTTGTGGGGGGGTGGGACTATGGCTTCTTCTTTGTCTTTTTGATCCATGAATTGCAGATTTTTCAGAGGACCTCTCTGTATTTGAGAAGGTAGCAATAAAAGCACTCATTTGTCCAGAAATGGGGTGGCTGTTAATGTGGTATATTTTATCTGCTTTTAATGGGATGAAGCAGGCAGAAAGCAAGGAGGAGGAGCCAGCACCAAACATTCCCACTCCGTCCCAAGCCCTTACTACCAAAGGTCATGGGAACCTACCTTTTTTCTCCTTGTATGCCTGTGCATGTACACACAGCATGTTAAGTGTCCGAGGCCCTCAGTGATACTGCCAACAGCTGTGAATTGCCTGTGAGCAGTGAAATTGTTTACCACCGTTCAATATAACAGTAATACATCTGGAAGACTCTGGCCTCAGTTACCCCTTGTATGTTGTATTCCCAGCCAACACTAACTGCATTCCCTGCTGCTTTCCCATGGCAATTCACCTTGCTCAGAACTCTGCTTGTTTGCTCTAACCCTCTGCATCCCCTTGCTTCTTCTTAATCAAACTTTCATCTCTATCTCATGCTCTTCCTTTATTTATTTCCTTTTCTGTCCTTCTCCTGAAGACTTGGGTCTCACAAACTATCCTCTCTATGTTACTTTTAAAATTTTTTGTTCTTCATTCCGTTCTTCATTCTCCTTTCTTCTCTCTGCTCCTCTCTCCTTCCTGGGTGTTGCATCCCCCTGTATATGCAAGCTGATACTGTCTGAAAATTATCTCAAGACTTTCTACTCCTAAAGTAGTGAGAAAATACAATCTACAGCTGAACTTGCCATTTTAATATAGCTAACATTCCTCCCCTCCTTCAACTATTCTGCTACTGCAGACTGCAGAGATTAGTGGCATAAAATCCCACCAGGATATTGACATAACGTATAAGCCAGGAAGTTGTTTTAATCAAACCCAACATTCCTTTTGAAATGATGGACTTAGAAATACAAGGACAGCAGTTTTGAGAGCAGTTGAGAAATAAGCATTTAAAGAGAGGGTGTTTGAAAACCAGGTTTTTTAATATTATTTCAATACCTTATGGTCAAAGTTGCAAGATTTTTTTTTTCCCTACTGAGTCCTAGCCCATACAGAATACTCAGAGTATTGGTGCTGGAGAGGTGATAGAAAGGAATTTGATTGAAATGCTGGTTATTAAGAAATGCTATTATCCAGTAAAAGTGTCAGAGGGCCTCAATCCAAGAGACATAGATAATTACTGTGGATGAATTCTTAGTCCATGGAGGCCAGGTGGGAGTTGTTGTTGTGTTTTTCCCCTACCCCTAGTGAAACTTAGAGCAGCCTTGGAGGAGCGACTCATAAAAAAAAAATAAAAAAAAGTCTGTTGTGTTCTTTGGAAAGCAGAGAACCAAAGAAAGAATAGAAGATACCCTAAACTATTTGTCAGCCTCTAACTCCACCTCTCTTTGTTTCCCTCCCTCAGAAACCCACATAAAGCAGTTTGTATGTTATGGTGATGAGAGACAAGGGGAGATTTCTGTCCCCAGCTGGTGATCAGTTTATTCACTGAAGTATGAGGATTGATAGCACTTGTCACTAATAGCCCAGCTAATATAGCTGCAGATGCTACATTTAATCATATAAGCTGTGAGGCACAATTGCAGAACAAGGGCCTCTGGCCTACACCACTGGAAAAGGAAGCGGAGCAGATTCCTAAAGGGCTGGTGGAGAATTGCAATGGTCTTGCACCTCTGTGACAGGAAAAAAGAGGATGTGTCCTGCTTCTGCATGACACTCTCTGCAGGATATGTGTCCATGCACATGTGTCATTTACTAAGTGCACGTAAGGGAATAAAATGAAAGGATCTTGTGCATGAGATGAAGAGTATGTGCAGGAGAAAGCAGCGAGCTCCACTGCATGTAGAAGAAAGGAAGGGAGTGGTTGGCATAGGAGGATGTGCCCTGTCACATTTGGCTGTCTTTCATAACACCATATTCCTGACAGCTTTCTCTTGGTATCTACAGCCAAAAGGAGTCAGAGCATTTGAGAAGATGTGGTGCTGTCCAGCAGCACAGCTGCAGAAAGCAGGGAGCAGCTTCCATGCCCTGCAGAGCCCTGCAGCAAGGACTCTGTAGTGCAGTGAGGATAAGTTGGGGAGAAAAAAGGGAAGGTTTGGGCTTCTTATGGCCCCCATCAGCAAATGTCAGCCTCACTCCCCTTCTGCTTTCCAGGAGAGTTTGAAACCAGGTGTTAGAGATTTTCAGCCATTAAGGAAGGGTCTTCTCCCACCTGCCAAATGCGTTGTGTCACAGATGTGCATGAGGCTGCATGGATGCAAGCACCATGCAACACTTGGGAGGCAAATGATACTCTGTACTTCAGTCCTCCACATACAAGACCACAGACAGACCCTGTGCTCATCCTCTCACCCTGTCTCCTGCCTGCCAGCCTTCCTCCCTGCACATCCTCACCTTATAGCTCCATCATACTTCCAGCCCCACACCCATTATTCCATGTGGTTTTTTCCACCACCCATACACACGCACACATATGTGCGGAGTCTAGTCCCCAGGCACCCTTTCACCCACCTACATTTCCT
Source organism: Aphelocoma coerulescens (assembly GCF_041296385.1). Classification (NCBI taxonomy): domain Eukaryota; kingdom Metazoa; phylum Chordata; class Aves; order Passeriformes; family Corvidae; genus Aphelocoma; species Aphelocoma coerulescens. The sequence goes on along the minus strand of NC_091013.1, from coordinate 97,712,693 downwards.
CTTGCATCCCCACACTTTTTGGCACTGTTTTCCTTACGATGCTCGGCAGCTCTCACCCACACATCCAACTGGTACTCACTCGTGCTCACCAGGCTATCATGTTCTCTGTCTCCAAATGCCCAGTGCTGTAACCAAGCTGTTACTTGTTCAGTTCAGTCATGTGTGTGTCCTGTCAGACACACATGTGCAGTCAAGTGGCCCAGAACAAGACCAGCATGTATCAGGGTTAAAAATTAGTATGCCGTGGAACCATCCCTCTCCTCTAAACTCATACCATGATATCATGGCCCCCAAGGGGATCAGTTTGTGGTGTAAAGAAAGCTGTTTGTGGTTTTCATTGAAGGAGAGCACAGGGGAGGAAAGTCCAGCCCAACACCTAGCCCTTCAAATGAAGTGACTTGACAAGTATGCAACTGTGGCGGGGATTTGAGAAGCAGTAAATTTAGCAGCACTCACTTCCACTGACAGCCTGTCATGTGCTTGAAACATAAATAGTGGTAGAGACAAATCGCTGCTGTTTTCCTATTAAGCTTTGGCCCACTGGCCCTCTGGCTTGCCAGCAGCATTTCTACCTGGCCTGTTTGTGTGCCTTGTCTCAGGGACAGATGTGCCTCCTCATTACAGGCTTTGGGAGAGTCAGGGCAGGAATTATCATGCTGTTATTTCCTAGGTGTCCTTGGTGTCTGGGTACTTGCTCCTCAGCTGATGGATTTCTCACTCACACTGTGTGCTGCTGGCACCTCCTACTTCCACCCAAGGTTGAGGAAACATGGACTCTCTCCTTAGAGGGCTTATGGTTTTCACCCCTGCCCCTGGTTTCTGCCTCATAGACTGGCAAGGTCACACTGATGGAGTAAATGGGCCCTGATTTGAATAAAGGAGTAGAGGTGAAGTTTTCCAATGCACCTGAGTGACTTGCAGGCACAAATGCCATTGAAAGCCACTAGGTCCTGTCCTCTTAAAGCGTTTAGTTGCTTTTGGAAATTCTGCTTTCAAATATCAATTATTATATAACCATTTAATAAAACATGCCATCAGAAGCTCACATTAATCTTTACAGAGATGAGACATCCCTCAGTGCTTTAAACTGAGAAAGCAGGGATTCAGCACATTTCACCTTCTTCCCTCTCTCTTATCAGTTTTGATTCCTCTTCCCGTCTCTCCTCAAGGAAGATGAAATCATGTCTGTGATTAAGGTGGCCTGCTCTGTGCTGTTTAATTAGAACAACTGCTGTTTCAGTTCCAGTGAAAGTCTCACAGGTGTGCAGTTGCAAAGGCACTCTAATGAGACCCCTGCCTCTCCAGGAGCTTGGAGGAAAGGAGCCAAAGAGTCCTCAACATAAAACAGATGGTTTTCCATGCTTTCTTGGCTCTTTTGGCTGACTTGGGCTCCTGTTGGAGCTAGACATTTCTCTTCCCACAGGAATCAAATGCATTTGGGGAGTCAAGAGAAGAGAAACAAATGGATTCCTGTCCATGATGATAATAGGGGGATTCAGAGAGGTGAAGCCCAGTGAGACACTCTTGATTGACATGATTTGCCATGGTCTTCTCATGCCAGTACTGTTACAGTTGTTGGAAATTTTATGTAACCATCAGAAAAAGTATTAAGGACTTGGGATGAAGGCAATGAAATATCTTTTAGGTTTGTCTTCAAACCCCTTCCTAAACTTATGGGGCAAGCTGTAAGAAGTCAGAAAGGACTTGTTTTGATACTGTTTCTTCTACTTACAGTTTTCTGCCTTCTCCCTTTCTGGTGACCCCCTTCTTTTTCCCATATCCCTGGGAGAGAAACCCTGCTTCACAGCCATGATTTAAAGAGTGCTGACAGCCAACAGCTGCCCTAGCAATGGTAGTAGATGCATCAGGGAGCTACAAGAGCTCAAAATCAGGGTCTGTATTTCCTCTCTGCTTGCCTCCTCTGTAGGACTGCACAAGATGCAATATTAGGTAGTGAGTAAATGCCTTCCTTCTCCTTCGCAGGCAGTGCCTGGCAAGTTTGAGAGAAAGAGACTCTTTATTCTTTGGAAAGCAAGGGAGTGGCTAAATGCATAAGAATTAAATATCCTGGACTGAAGCAATCATTTATCTGGACTGCTATCACTACGAATCAGCAGCAGACACTTCAGATTATAATATCACAGGAGCCAGCCCAATTGATCAAAAGTCTCTGCAGTGTGTGAGCCCAAACAATCTCTTCCCAACACACCCCACCCTGCCTCAAATCTCTGTGATTCTCACCTTGATACCTGGCAATACTTGATGCCTGCTCAATCCTGAATCCAGCCAGTTAGTCTCATCTCCTGATCCCTTGTGCTCCCTACAAAGTATTCCCTTTCCTTCTTCCACCAGGAGCAGGTATGGGGGATGGTGTCAGGCAATTACTATGCTGGATCTAATTGAGAAACATGGCAGCAAGGAGAGGGGTCAACAGAAAAGCAAATAAAACGATTTTTCAAGAAGCTAATCCACCTATACAAATATTGGCGCCAGGCATCACAACTGGCGTGTTTTTGAAAGGGTAAATCTTGCTAAGGGGTGGCTTAACTCTTTGACCTCATTTCCTCAGTTGAAAACTACAGCAGTTTAAAAGATCAGTGGCTAGATCCAGGCTGATACAGAAATCCCGGTCTTTAGGTTTTATTTGTGAACTCGGTGTTCAGAGTAGCCTCACTGAAAACAGGGATGAACTACTGGAATTGCAATCTTGCGAAAGGACAGGAGATTCAGGGGCCATGCTATCTGGTCACGAAATGTTTGGCTCCAGCTTGCTGAGAAAGAGCCACAGCAATGCCTAAGCCTCTGAGTTAAAGCTCTTTCCCATTTCAAGTAAATTTGTGCCAGTTTGTAATTTCTCAAGCCTTCTTCCGAGTTTCAAACATATAAGAATGGAATTCTATGGGCAAAGTTGAATCATTGAGGAGGAGGAAATCATCAAGTTTTTAAAAATTTTTAAGTTAGGTTGAAGTTCTGGGTTCATCATTACCCTCTCATCCCAAGAAGTATTAGTGGGCATATGACAGAAGGGAACAAATAGCTTAGATTTGAAAACAGGGACACATTCTGGTGGATGCCTAAGAAAGCAAGCCACGTGATTCTTGCACAATAGTATATTGAGCATATCTTGTGTTCCATAAGACACAAGAGACTTTGTAAAGATGATAAGGATTTTTAAAGATGCCACCAAACACAGACCAACCTTATAGTTCCTAGATTGAGAGACTGGCACATTTGGTACCAGTGAGTGCCATCGCACAAGGTTTCTCTAAAGCCTGGGGCTGACATAATGATTTGTGGAATTAAACTAGGGACTGCATCCCTGCTCTTCACTGGCAGGACACAAATTATACAGTTCAGTCAGGCTTCTTGCCCCAGAAGGGACTTGTTGCTGTCAGTCTTTTCTTTGGTCTTGTGTTTGTGAGGAGGAACTTGTCTTCAAACTGTGTAACAATGATAGCACAAGTGCATTGTCCAAAATAAGAAAACTTGTAGAAAAAGGAGTACATGAGACCGAATGAAAGGAAACCATCCGACAGAGTCACTAGAGACTGTAACAGTTGACTGCCTGCTGTTGTATTTCATGCCTTTCATGTGTCCATGACATGCAAGAAATCTCAGTCCCCTGCACCAGCTCTCAGCTTCCATTACCGTCTTGTGCTTAGCACAGTGGGAAACAAAGACCTATTGATTACAAACCCACACCCCCACAAACACACCCTGATGTTCCTCTTGCCAGCGGCAACTGCTGGCCCATCCTCTTCTTGTAGGTGGTGGAGGAAGAGGGCACAGGTTCCCGCAGTGCTGACCCCACTGCTGGGAGCAGGATTGGTGTGCTGCCATCCATGTGTGCACATCGAACAACTCCTGTGCCTGAGCTGTGATTCTTTGTCTGACCTTCTGGTTTCAACCTCCATTTCATTAGCTGCTCCAGCACTGTCCTCATAGCCCTAATGAGTTACCAACTCCTGCCTTCCCAAGGCTCTCAAAGCTGTGGTGACATCTCATTGATTCATCTAGCTGATGATGCCTCCTACCTCATGTTGTTTTAAAGTACCCTTCATAAGGCAGCAGGGAAAAATTTTGTGATGCAGAAATGGTGCAACTATTGGTTTGTTCATGTTTATATGTCATTTTCTTGGCAGTAAAATTAAGGCTTGGTGTTTGGTAGCATAGTCATGACAACTTGCATTGCAATATGCAACACTTAGGGAATATAATATTGTAGTTGTGACATTACATGACTTAATTTACCTCATGGTTCATAATTTACTTTATACATTGGCATCACAGCCAAGTTCTTTTCAAGAGCAATTAATCTGTCCAAAAAATGCTGTTTGTGTTCATTAAAAAAGTGTTAACAAATTTGGGCTAAATTCAATAAGTAGTTTTGAAAAAAAAAAAAAAGTTATCTTCTTCAACATGAAATCATCTGATTTAAATTATATCTCAAGTTGAGGAAGACCATTAATTCCTTCTTCTGGTTCAGCAAAAAGAAGAAGAAAACCACTGGTCAAACACAAGGCTTTGACCTGAAGCGGGTCTGGATTTTTTTTCAGGAGATGGTTCCCTTTCTTTCCGGTGTTCACATATGGATTTTGAATGGAAACTCTAATCAGCTGCTGAGATGGAGTAGTATACTGCACACCTGCTCCGTGCCCAGACTCGGGGCTGTGTGTGAGAGAGTGTGATGACCCTTAGTGGTCGTTTATGAAAAAGAGGGGTGGAAATTCAGAGATACAGCCGATCTGCTGAGGCTGCCTCAGGCAGATGACCCCCACTGACATGCACCCACAGCCGGGATGCAAGCTGCATCTGAGCTGTCAGATTTTGGCTTCCAGCCCCTGGGCAGAGCCACCAGTGATGGGCGAGTCATCCCAAGCAGTTTGATCAGCGCTGTCCCAAGAGAGAGAGCACAGAGACATTGTTCAGTCTGGGGAAGCTGCTCTCAACCTGGAGGGTTTTATCTGCATCCTGGATGCGTGGAGTTTGAGAAGAAAGAGCCCACGAAAATCACAGGCTCTCTTAACCCTGGTCATGCCAGTGGGTGCTCGTGGTCCCCCGGCCAGGGAGCTCCTCAGGTGCTGTCCCTGGCTCGGGAGTCAGTTTTGCACATGAGGTGCAAATGTGATTGCTGATGAGCAAGGTCCTGGTGAAGCCAGGGGAAACCATGCCAGAGTGTTTCCTCCCAGTCTGACTCATTCTCATTCATTAAGCCAGAGCCAGGCCAGAACCCTCCCTGGCACTGCACTAGTTTTTTGGTTTATGTGTAATAGCTACAGACCTGAGGGCATGGGAGGCATGAGGCCAGCTTAAACAATAAATACCCTGCTGTGCCTTGCTGCTTAAACAGAGTAATTACTGCCTTACTACATGTGACCCCTCTGTTCCTGTCCCTCTGGCAGTTGTTATTTCATGGCTCCCTTTACACAAGGGATGGCTGTGCCTCTCTCCCAGCTGTACATCTCTCTGTCTGCCACTGTCTCACCTCCTGTCTTTCTCACTCGCTCTGTCTCAGTGCCTTTCTCTTTGACAGTAGCTGACTACCATTTTCTCTTTTTCTCAGTCACTGAAGAATCTCATTCTTTTTGCATTTCTCTCTCCCAGCCACTGTCACTCTCTTCATTCTCCCTCTGTTTTTTCTCCCTCTTTTTTTGTCTTGTCTCAAGCTTTCCCCATTTTTACCACTTCCCATGCTACTCTAGGTTTTCTGCCTTCCTTCCTCACTGTAGCATTGTAGCACTAGCTGTCCCTTTCCTCATCCACCATCTGCTTCTCTCTACTGATCTCTTTGCTAAAAACAAGCCTCTTCAGCTAAGGGATAGGAAAAAATGCCAAGCTCATTGGAATCTGTGATGGCTGAGGAGACAGACTGATAAACGAAAACTTCAAAGTTCTGAATTAAAAAAAAACCCTCAGCTGGAGGTAAAACAAAAAAATCATGTCAAAAGCTCCCTTAGCTATTTTTGTCTTTCAGAAGCCTGTTCCTAGGGAATAGAAGGTGCAGAGGGAAGGAGGAAAGTTAGGTGAGCAAAACCTCAAACACTAAATGGAGAGTGCAGAGACAACAAAACCTGCAGTTCAGCAATAGAAGTTGCTACACACAAAAAACTTGAAATGGCATCCATTGATTTCCAATCTTTTTTATCTCCTTGCATCTTGTTTTAGGCCCAACAAAGATGCATAACCCATTCTGCTCTCCTCTCTTCACAACTACAAAGATGCTTGGAGGGAAAACAAACATAGGAGCAGGGTGGCTGATCTCTTTCTCCACATGCCAAGTGCAAACAGATACTTTCATCAGATCTGAATTTCAGTTTAAATTAAGACCACGGCAGTGTTAAAAAAAAAAAAATAAGAGAACTAAAGTAATCTCTGCACAAGAAGAAGCCCAGTGTTGGATGCACGGACAGGAGATGAGATCAAACAAAATGTGGCTGCCATCTCTGGAGATCAGCTTCCCCTTTGGACATGTAAGAAACTAGGGCATGAAGAGAAAGGCCTCTCTGGTAGAGCACGTGTCTGAATGCACTGCTGGCCCTGACTACCTGAAAGAGCTGTCTGCACACAGTACAAGTGGGATTTTGTCTGGGTGTGTGTCATTTGTAGAAAGGAAGCATTTAGGCTTTGAGGAAAGAGTGATGATGTGTGGCAGAGCAAGGGGCTGTTCGGGCGGAGGTGAGAAGGGCCCATAAATGCCTGGGGAACGTGTCAGTCTGTGTTTCTGCACACACAGGCAGATTTATAGATGTAAAAACAAATAAAATAGATAGTATATAAAATACGGAATATAATATATATATATATATATATATCTTATCTATATGAGAACACAGGCAGGTGTGCACACCAACAAGGACGATATGCAGAGCCAATGGGGTTGTACAAGGCTATTTCCAGAGGGTAGGGGGAGAGGAGGGCTTCTTGCCAGCAGGCTAGCATAGCCAAGGAGATTTGCTGTTCGGGTTCATTATTTACTGGGTCCAATTAGGAAGCCAGTGGATAGGAAATGTGGCTGAGGCAAGCAGGCCTTCAAAGCCTTCCTCCTGCACACATCAAAGCTGCTGCCGCAGATCCCTCTGCAAAAAAGGCTCTGCCAGCTCCAAGCAGCAGCAGCCGCCTGGCTCGTGCTGCTCAGGGTCGTTCCCTCTTGGTTTGATTGTCAAGCCTCCCAGGCTCATGCTTTCTCTATCTCTAGCCTCCAGAGCAGAAAGCTCCTCTTTCTGATTTACTGGGACAGAGTTAAGGAGCTACAGCTTGGCAAGAAGATGTTTAATGGAGCTATAGCAACAAACCAAGCTAACTATGAACATGTGAAAGGCAAAAAACTTCCAGGGGAGCAGGTTGCCTGAAGTCATGCAAGGGGATGGTTTGGGATGAGAAGAGCTGCACTGAGTGAGAAGTTATCCCCCGAGGTAAATCTGAAAGGACCCTCAGTGGGAAAAGGCTGTACTGAACCAGGCAGAACAACCAGGAGACAACCCCTGTCGGCAAGGAAGCTTTGGCAGTAGGGTCAGAATTTCATCCCTTGATAATCTGCTCAAGGCAAATGTCTTCTCTTAATAGGAATGGAGTGGCTCGCTTGCCAGGAGCTGGCAGTCCCTCTTTCACCTAATAGAATATGTTCATTGTCATCGGTACCAAAGAGCATTGTCCAAGCCTTCTCCCTCCCCACTTTGATAAACTGCATAGTGACAACCATCACTTCCCTGCCAAAGCCAGCTCTTGTGCAGAAACATTTGTAAATTCACTCGATGTATGAAGCTCTGTTCCTGCTCCCCCCATCCCCTGTTTGCCTTAGAGGTTAGAGTTAATATGACTCACCTAATCTGGCTGCCAAAGTGAATTAGTGAAAACATCTCTACAGCTCTCTGCAAGATATCACAACCTGACATTTCTCTAACACTCTGTGATACATCTTTCCTCTCCCTGATCTGTACTACAACACCTCAATTTTATATAAATGCTTTTTGTTAGAAATGGTTAATGTGCTCTTAGAGGGGACAAGGCAGCAAGCAAAAGGGTCTGTCTTGAAAGTGAGAGCAGTTCTTGTAGCAAATGTTGATGCTCAGGGTCACCAGTGCAGGGACAAGAACAGTGCTACCACTTATTCAGCAAGAGACTGTCACAGAAACTTTCCCTGAAGCGTTATGCTTATATCTGTGTCCTAGAGCAGGGGAATGAGGAGCTGAATAGGGTTATTGATGTCTTTGACAAGCCCTTTAGAACACAAGTCCTGTCTTTCACTGATTTCCAGGGCACTCCACTGGGCAAGTCAGCGGCTCATCATGTCTTGGGAGGAGTTCTGTGTAGCTGTGAAAGCTCTCCTGCTGGACATGGTACACAGTACACTTCAAGTGCATGTATGGATGCAGGGGAGAAGCACAAAAACATTTTCCCTTGGGAAAGTATCTACCCTTTTAGGTTACTTTGGAACTCCACTGATGTGGTTCTCTAATAGACAGACTTAACAGCACCCGTAATGAGGGTGCCACTCCATTAGAGCTGGTTAAGTCACCCTCAACCCTGTTTTCATTATGGTGACAGTCTTGTGACAAGGGCAAATTGCAGGAGAAGCAAGTCCCACTTGGAATGAACCCTGTGTATAAACAAGGCAGAATTGCAGAGCAAATGATCTGCAAAACAGAGGCAAATTACTTTTTAACCTTTTCTTTGTGAGTCTTTCCCTGATTTCTGATTAACTCTCCAGTCAACCAACTGTCCTACCAACTGGGAGTGCTGCTGTGAAAGGAGGGGAGTGTTGGTCGTCAGCTCAGTTTGGGGGTGGGATTTTTAAAGTGCTTTGTTATCAGGTAGCAATATGAGCAATATGCCATAAGAAGATCTGGGAATTAACAGAGTTCCCAAACAGAACAGATCCCTGCTGTAGCAAAACCAGAAACAATGTGCTGCCTCTACAGACAGCAGCATGGTGCGGTAGTTGCAATGCAATCCTTCATCGGTGTTCAGCCCCGGTAACACCTCATCTGGAATGCTGTGTTCAGTTTGGGGTATCACACTTACAGAAAAATGTGAACTTGTCAGAGAGGTCTAAAAGCAAAGAACAAGAATGATCAAGAGCCAAAAAAAACCTCACCTACAGAGGAAGGTTGAAAGACCCTGGCAATGTTCAGCCAAAAGAAAAAAAAGATGACAACTGAGGGAGGAACATAAGTGATTTAAAAGTTGATAAAAGGCTATTGCAGGGAAGGAGGGAATGATTTGTTCTTTTTGTCTGTAGTGGCTAAGACAAAAGTAATAGCTTTAAATTGCAGCAAGGGAGACTCAGGTCAAACTTCAGGGAAACTGCTCCAGTGGTAAGGACAGCAAAGCACAGGAACAGATTGTCAGGAGTGGCTGCAGAATTTCTGCCGCTGGAGGGCAGAGGATGGCTGTGTCCCTGACATGACTCATGTGTCCTGCCTTGAGACTGGGGAACGGATTAGATGGTGACTGAAGTGCCTTCCACAGTGCTGTAACTCACCTAACTCTGGTCCTACAGGGGTTAGGATTCCCTAACATATTCATGAGCTCCAGAAATAAAAAACACCCGTGAAAATCCCACCCTGCTTCCTTCTCCACTGACTCTCCACAGCACCAGCCCCAGCAGAGAGAGCCATGTCCTGGCAGCAGGAGCCAACTTTGCCTCCTTCCCTTATGCAATACACTGCTGCCATGCAGGCAGGTCCTGCAGCAGAATGTTAGGGGATGCAAAAACCAAAGCAGTTGTAAATCTTAGACCAATGAGATTTCCACTACCTGAACATCTGGTAGGAGCTGGGAAAAGGGACTGCTGATGAGCCCTGCTGAAAGAGAGGAGGAGCCTTGTCTTTAGATGAGTCTAAGAGGTACATTGCTGTTTTCGTGCTGAGTCTCCATGATGGGGGGTGGTTTTCCCCTAGAATGATTCTGAAAATTGCCTGTGAAAAGGAGAAATAAAAAAAGAGAAAAATAATTATGTAAGAGACAGAGTTCTGAGCAGATTTTGAAGTTTCTAAAGTCCCTCTCTGATGCAGACGGGAATTGCACACAGCTGGCATCGCCAGTGAGCTTTTTGGAAGATCTGACCACTCTCTGAGGAACCTGAATGGGAGCTCTTGTGAGCTGACCTTTTTTTTCTTTTTTCAAATCTAGCTTTTACCCTTTGAGGGTTGGGGGATGCTTTCTCTAAGCATACACAGGCACAAAACTGGGGCTTGTGGTTTCCCATGCTGCAGAGCAGTGCTCACAGCCCTCTGAGAGGAGGAAATGGGGTTCAGATTCTTTCCAGGAGGTGCCTTACTTTGCTTTCTGAAGGAATAGAGTAGATACACCAATCCTAATATTTCATGCTTCCCTGGCAACTTTCATGCAATGAATCTAATGTGTTTTACATGGGTTAACCTCACTGCCCTGCTCTAACCAGGAGGTGATGAGAGGGGGAGGGCTATTTGCTGCAGTTCACAGAGGGAGAGCAAAGGAGCGACTCACTCAAGGTCATACAGTGAGTTAAAAGCAAGGCCACAGACCTCCCCTGATTCCTGCCCCCATCCATAACCCTGACTGACACTCAAGTCACTGTTTTCCAAAGTGTGTAAGCGAGGCAGCACGGTTTAAATGTGTCATTTCATATGTACAGTAGATCAGGGATGCGTGATGATTATTGGTCTCTGCAGATCAAATTACAGTTTGTTTCTCTCAGTTTGGCTGTGTTTAATGGTAGCTTGACCTGATCGATGGCACTCCAGGGTGGTGGCTGCTCTGAGAGACAGAAAGACATTTTTCACAGTTTTGCAGTGGAGAAAAGGGTGCTGACAACAGACCAGCACATCTGAGGACCCAGCACATCAGCCACAGCATGACTAACCTCTGGTAGTACTCAGCCATCACACTAGTGAACTTAATCTGATCTCATGTGGTGGAGATTTTGCTTCTCAGCCTGGGCAGCCTGTGAGATGCTATGTATTGTATCACCTGTATGCGGCCGTCCGGACTTTCAGTTTTTCATAGTTAAATGAAACCCTGGTATCTTGCTGATACGGCTTCTGAAATAACTTTTAAATGGCTCATGACTGTTACTTGTTTGCAGAATCCGTGTTGTGATTGTTCCTCCATAGCAATTTCCCAAATCTGAAAGCCTAACAGAAGCACCCTCTGTATTCTTCTGTCCTACCAGGCAGAGAGTTTGAAGGTGAGGAGGAGTACCTGGAGATCCTGGGGATCACACGAGAGCAGTCGGGCAAGTACGAGTGCAAGGCTGCCAATGAAGTTGCCTCAGCTGACGTCAAGCAAGTCCGGGTCACTGTGAACTGTGAGTACATCACAGCTGGGGCAGGGCAACGGGGAGAGCTTTGCCCACAGGCAGGGGTTACTTCAGGATAAACAGAGAAGCATCTCTGGGTTTGGATTATACAATCTGAAAAGGAGGGCGCTGAGAAAATTATCTGCAGTCAGACACTTGCCACAGGGTACAGTTTGTGCTTTAAACCTGGTAATATATAAGAAAAGGCTGGGGGAGGTGTGGTATGGAGAGACAGACAGAGAGGGAGAGGGAGAAGGAAGAGCTGTGAGTTGCCCCCATCTCTCCCCTCCGAGATGCTGGCAATGCCTTGTTTTCACTCATTGATATTCGGGTCAACAGGAGCGTGAAGAGAAGCTTCACCAAGGCAGCAAGGAGAGATAAGGGAGGGCTCAGCTGGCTCAGAGCAAGCACACGCCTGCCTGCACCCAGCCATCTCAGCAGTGCCTACACGGCTGTCACAGCCAGGGGACGTGGGGCAGAGGCATGTGTTAATGACAGGGTGCAAAAACTTAACTTCTATGCTGGTTTCAGGTCATTAGTTTAAAGCTCTGTCTAAGAGACCCTCCATGCGCCAGTGCAATACAGAAAGGGGCTTGACCAAAGGATACAGCAATCCCCTAAAAGCACTGAGAGGCATGGTTAGCTGTGGCTTACATCCACACCTGTGGAGGAGGGCATGGATCCCATCCCATATGTGCCTAGACAGATGTCCACTTCACTCTGCTGGCATGCTCCTCTCACAGTAACACAAAATATTTCAAATTGATGTTACTCTTTAATCCTACACGTGTATATGTCCACCTCCATACTTGTATGGCTTATGTTTGGCACTGGAGTGATGTAGAGTGAGCTGTCCCCATGTACCTGCTTTGTTTCCTTGCTTGGAGGCTAATACCTTTGCAGTTAGGATGGATGAATGGGAGGTATATCCTCTCCCGACCTTCTTCAGTTTAAATGGAGACTTAAATAAAAATATTAACTTAAATTGAAATTGGAGATGGCTACAGACATTTCTGGGTGCATATTCATGTCTTGATTCACAGGCAGAACAGTCGGGGGGAGAGGGTTAGGGCAGAGAGCTGATGGCAGCAAGTGTTTCAGCCAATACCAGTCTTAATTTGACTGTAGGTGATTATAGCACCTTTTAATACCATTCTTGCTCTTTTTCTGTTTCTTTACCTTGGTCCTTGTGGGCCATCACATCAGATCAATTTTTCTGCTTGCTTAGAAGTTGAGGTTGTAAGCTCCCTACAGCATCTTCCAAATCCACAGGTTTTTATAGTTCCCTTAGAAATTGAGTGTCAGTGGTTTAATATCAGCTGCCTCATGGGCCAAATTTGGCATTAATATGAACTGTAGTAGCAGATTTTCTGCACTGGGAGTATAGAAGTGTCACAAACAGCTGAGTTTATAAATTGGAAATGTTCCATGAGAGCCAATTAATAGTTTCAAATATTTCTGTGAAACATAATTTCAATGGTGCTTTAATGTGTTTGAAACAGATTGTTTGTATAAAGTCAGAATGTTTGATTTTGATTTAGTTTCAACACATAATAACTATGCCACGGTTAAGACCTTAAACATTTTAACTGTTGGAATATATGAAAAAGTGGTGTGATAGAGTATTGTAATATTAATATGTGGTGTAATTTCTAATGTAAGAGACTTAAAATTCCTTAAGGACAGATCTCTTCTTTTGAAAGAAAGGGAAATAAATCTAAGAGATCATGAGGACCATGCAGGAAAAAATCAGTCCTATTTCGGCAATGAAAGCTAGATATTTACATACATCTTTCCTCATCCTGCTTTGTTAAGCAACTCCACAGGCAGCAGAAAATGGGAAAAACCACAATAAGTTTGAAAAATGGAGCCTGTCCAACCTCAGGAGCTTCCTGGCCATCTCTTAGCATCTGCTGTGGAGCACTGTCAGCTCGGACTGCAGGAGAAAGCATCTCACTTTGCTTTGGTCTCAGACTACCACCTTCAGGCTTCCCAAGTAATTGCCCTTGCACATCACAGACAGGGAAACTGAGGCCTGGGGAGAGCAGGAGGAAAACAGCTGAAGGGAACCCACTCCTGGCTTCCCAGGCAGCAAATGGCCACACGCAGAGCAGCTGCCTTCTGAGTGCCATAGGCTGGTTTGTTTGGGACTGCCACCCGCCCCTTCTCCCGGGACAGCACTGCACCAACTTTTTTAAGTGGTGAAGATAGGGACTGCTCAGAGCAAGGGGCTGGGCTCCCTGGCAGCAGGCTGGGGAGCAGATGCCTGCTGGGATCGTTTTCTAGGCCCATGGAAAGGTGCCTATTCATTCTGTGACTCGCCTCTTGTGCCAGATTCATGAAATGGAAAGGTTTGTCTCTCTGTAGACAGCAAGAAGATATACTGCTCAAACCAAAAAATCAAATAAGAATGGTTAAAAAATCACCTTTGCTATCCTTTTATTATCCCTCCTCCTTTTCAAATTAAAATATTTACATGAACTCACAGCCTTTCAATGTAGGATTCTATTTATGTACACTTATTAATATTTATGATGTTAGAGGGTGCACTGCAATATCCCTAAAGCCCTGCATAAAATCCCGATTAAGGTCAGGGAAGGGATCATATTGAGATGGCTAATGTGTTCACAAACAAATTTCCTTTCATACATTCTCCAGACAGAATTTTCTTTTTTTCCTGTGGCTGACACAATCCGTTTTGCTTTCTTTTTTTTTTTTTTTGGCCTTTCAGTTCTGGGACAGATACAGATGGTGGAGTGTGTTTTATGGTAACTTGAGTCTCAGCAAAGTATCTGTCTGAGTCGCAGCCCTGTAATCTCAGAGCATGCAAGTATTAGTGACGAGAGACAAGGCACTTATTCCTTGATCCCTCTCAGCAGCCAGGTGGAAATAATTCTGCCTTTTAACATGTAAAGCTTATTGCTTAATATTTTGAACATGGGGCTGGGATTGAAAATGCCAGTGCCTACCCTACCTGGTATTGAGACCAGCTCCACCAGAGCACACCGATTTTCCAAGTTTAGTTTGCCCATGGCACAATGCTCAGACTTCAAAGTAAGCAGAGGTGGGAGCACCTCTGCTGAGGGCAAACTTCATGAAGAGCAGTCACAAGCATGCCCATCTGGAGCTTGTCACAAAGCACAATGTCCAGGAAGGTTTGATCAGGATTTGTAACCTTGGACACCTAAGGGAAGTGTCTCAACACTGGCTCTCAGAGTTGCACTCACAGCTTCTGCTAAAGTTCTTCTCTTTCAGGCCACAAATGTATTTCTGTTTCATACATGTTGCCTCAGTCCTTTCTTACTATCGTTTTGGCATTAGACAAAGAGTTTGTATGGAAAATAATTTTCACACTAGTGTTAAATTCCTTTATTCCTTTACTTTTGCTGTCTTCCTTTACCCTTGATGAAGTCTCTCATCTCCTCTCTAAAAAGCCATGCAAACTAGACATCTATAGGTAAATATTCATAAATTGCTGAAGTCCATCATTAACCTTAACTCTGCCTGTGTATGCCTGTGCATTTATGACAGAACTTTATTCAGCAGTGCTGAAGAGAAGCACAGGTGAGGAGTGCTGCTAATGTTGTACATTAGGGAGTGTTCAAAGAGCAGTGTTCTGCAGAGGAGCAGGGGGGAACGTGCCGGGGGGAGCTGCTGTGGGCCTCCAGTAGCCCGTACAGTTTGCACGGGGCAGCCAGCCCGGACACAGTTTCACTGTTTGGTTCCACACCTGGAAGTGTGTGGACTGACCACGTGTTTCCTTCCTGCAGACCCTCCCACCATCACAGAGTCCAAGAGCAATGAAGCGGCCACGGGACGACAAGCCTTACTGCGGTGCGAGGCATCAGCAGTGCCCACACCTGATTTCGAGTGGTACAGAGATGATACCAGGTGAGGCCTTTAGCTTGCCTCTTCCCTCCTCTCTTTTTCAGTCCATTGAAAAGGGGTTTCCTGTCATCCTCCCCATCTCCTCTCAAACAAATTGCTCCTTACAATCCATTTGAGTCACAATGTCCCATCTGACCTGGCAGAGCCAGCATGGTCATGGCTGGAGGAGGCAATTTCTCTCTGCACTGGAGATGCTGATGGAAATGCAGAGGATGAAGCTCTCTCCTTAAAGTCAATTATGGGCCAACACCTGATTAATACAATGTTCATGTGTTACGTAGCCCATGATACAGACCAAAAAGTAGGTAGTGTTAGTCTTAAATTAGGCAATGCTGCTCTAGGTGCATTCTTCTAGGAGAAGGAGCTGCTGAGGCATGAGATTCCCCCACCTGTCTGACCTGGGCCTCTCAGTCTTGCATATGAGAATAAATGAGAAGAGAAAAAGGATCTGTCCTTTCTACCTGAGCATTTATCTGGCATTAAGAAGGTTGTGTTTTTACCCTACATTTTAGGGTAGCCAGCCCTGAACAGGGTGTCCAGGTTCAGGGGTGACTCAGCATTGGTATATGCACATATTGTGAATCAGTGTGTTCCACTAAGAATATTTTGTTTAAGTACAGACTAGCCTTCAGCTGGCCATGGTGTGTTCATTTCCAGAGTGACTCAGTGCTGGGTAAATGCTTCCTCCCTTTCCCTTGTCTTTCCTTGGTTCTCCACTGCTTTACCAGTGGCATTTCATCCCACTGAACTCCTATGTTCCTTTCATTCCCTCTTCCTGTTTTCCATCCATGCCTTCTTTGCTCTCTTTCCTCTCGCATCTCCTCCCTGCTTCCGTCTATCCTCACCTGCCAGCTGGGCTGAATGACTTTGGTTTGCTGTGTGCTGTGGAGGGATTTCCTTCCCAGTCCATAGCTGCCATTGCCCTATACACCTCTCCTTCTGACTTCCCAGGATAAACAGCGCCAATGGTCTGGAGATTAAGAGCACAGGGAGCCAGTCTCTGCTGATGGTGGCCAATGTCACTGAGGAACACTACGGGAACTACACCTGTGTGGCTGCCAACAAGCTGGGAGTCACAAATGCCAGCCTATACCTTTACAGTAAGTACGGGAGAGGGTGAAGGGAGGCTCTCGCAAAGACTCAGCTGTGTAGGAAGCACACGGTGGCCAAAACTCAGGAAGGCATCTTCTTGACAACCCAGCACCCTCAAACCTCCAGCCATCACCTGGCTTGCAGCACTCTGCTTCAGATACCTACATGTTCATACTTGCCTTGAAACACAAACACAGCCAAATCGAAAGGTTTACAGTCAGGCCCTTTGATTGACTGGCTTTGCTGAAGACAGATTTTGTTAAAATAATAAAAATGTGTTTGTTTTAAAGCTGGAAACAAAAAACCCTTTAGAATGACAGCCCCTTTAATAAGTAGACAGAAGGCCAGGGCTCGGAGGATCTATGACAGCTGAGAAATGACAAGTAATTCAGAGAGATGGAGAGAACTAGCCACCGAGCCTGAGGAGAACAAGACAGAGTCAAGAAAAAGAGAAATTGGTTTGAAACTGGAAGGGACAGAAATGAGAAAAGACAGAATGATTTTAAAGGGGTATACCATAGGGAACAAGGGGAAAAAGGTAATCAAGAGATGAAACATGGAATAAGGTTCCTTGGATCTCATTCTGCTACCTTTCAGTTACTGAGTTTGTCTTAGTAAGTACAAACAGACAGAAGCTGGGACTAGACCAAGCTCTAGAGAAGAGTTACCTGCTGGTTCTGAATTTTGCAGCTGATTCAAACCTGACACTTAAACAGAGCCCTTTCCCCTCACCAACCATCCACACACACATACAAACTGTGGTGTATTCAAAATGCAGTTCCCAATTCCAGGTCTCAGACTTGGGCTAGACTTGGCCCACATGTTATTGGCATCAGAGATAGACTGCAGCAAAATGACCCACTCACACAAATGGCCACGTAGACACAAAAGTGACTGATGGCAGTGTTCCTCTGACGGTCCCAAATTGAATTAAAACACTCATGCCATGACCTGCATGTCCTTTTAAACAAAAAAAAAAAAAAAAAAAAAAAATGTGTAAAGCAGTCTGTATGGGATGCAGTTTAGTCTAGTTTCTGCTCTGTGTGGTCAGATTAATCAAACCACAAAAAAGCCCAGAATTGTAGTTTGGTTAACAGATATAGTGCAAAAGGATAAATCCATGGGCATTTTTTGTCTACCACCTTTGGATTTATTTCATGGCAGTTTGAATTTTTGCAAATTTGGCTATATTTTGTGGCAGTTATTTTCTAAAGAACAGATATTATCACAAAAGAACATATATTTGATTTCCTGTAGCATTGCAGCACACAAAGCAAATTTCTACTTTGAAAGTCTTTTCACCCTGGTCTTGTGACTGTCATGAGATTCAAAAAAAATCGTCAGGCAGCAATCTGGAACACAATTTTCAAATACTCCAGATTTGTTCTTGATGATATTAATATAATTCTAAGTTTAGAATCCATTATTTGTGACTGAATTCTAAATTTGGCCCTCTCTGTTGGTTCCTGTTACAGAGATGAACTGAAATGCATCACTGAAACAAAATATAAAATGAAATTCAATAATGCATATATGCACATATGATTTTAGCTGAGGGGTTAGTTTTGCTAGAGAAGCATTTTGTATGACTTCAGAACTTCACCTCAAAGGATCTCAAAGGATTTGCTAGCAATGAATAAATATTTTAATATCACAAGTCATTTAGAAATGAGTGAATGTTGTTAGCACCATTTTGCAGTAGGAAGTTAAGGTACAGAGTGAAGAAGTGGTTTACCCATGGTCATAAAATGAGTGGCAGAACCTGTGAGAGACCCAAGGAAACCTTGCACAGTTGCTGTTAACTAGTCCAGGAGGAAATGTGGACATTCATAAAGATGACTTGCAACAGTGAGGATCCTATTTTAGCCCCCTTTTGACATGTATGAAGAACACTTTCCTTCCCTCAACTTGTTGGATTTTGTTTATCATTTTTTAGAAATTCAAGGCCTGTTTATACTGGAGGACACTAGAGAACTTCACAAGAGCCAGGAGAATGGAGGTGCAGGAGCTGAGAGAGATTTGATGATTTTCAGTGAACTCTTTCTAACTCGTTTTTGTTGTTTGGTTAATCCCTACTTTTGCAGTGTGCAATTGCTTCATATTGTTTCAGGAAATCTCTCTTCTTCTAGTTAGTGTGGAAGAGAGAAAGAGAGAGAAAAAAATAAATTCAGGCAGACTACAGCTGGTATTTTGAAGGTTAAGAAATCAGGGGGGAAATGAGTGAAGGGAATCCAGCGTCATAAAGATAAAGAAAGCCGCTGAAAAAAACCTACAAGCCCAGATGAAAGAAATGCTGTAGTGATCACACAGTAGCTGAAATAACAGGTAATGCACATTCCCAGCCACACACCCAGACAGAAAAATAAGGCAGTGCCAAGTTTTTGCAAAGTACAGAAGATACTCAAATACTTGGGAGTGTTTTTCATCCCTGGAATCAGAGATTTTATTTCCTTTTTAAATAGAGGACAAGCTCACTGTAGGGCAACATCCCACTGGGGAGGTAAGTACAGCGATGGTTCCTCAGTGTCCCATTGCAGCACAAAAAAGAATGGCAGCAAGGAGTGAAGAAACAACCAGAGAGTTAATAATGAGGTACTGGCAGCTTCGCCTGAGGTGGAGGGCAGACAGGGAGTGAGCGAAATGATATGAAAGAGCAGTTTAGCAATAGAGAAAAATTGGTGGCTACCATTTCATGAAATCTCAGTCAGCACTGAAAAACTCTCAGAGAGACTGAGTGCCTTAGATGTCAATGTCATAGATAGAAGATGCATTAAAATACAAAAGCAGCTCCCTTGAGCTGTATGAATAGATAGCTAGTGATCTTCCTTAAAGGGTGTAGCAGCAGGATTGCCTGCTGTAGGTGGAGAGATTTATATCCCTCACTCCTGGAGACTGAGTTTACAACATAAATACAGCCCCACCAAAAGTTTAACTTACCCAGGAAACTGTCTCCAACAGCAAATATGGAATGTTTGTAGAGAGGGTACTCAGGAACAGTTTGATGATACAACTGATCTGATAGCTTTCTGGCATCCCTTCCCTCCCAGTCCTTTTGCTCATCCTGCTCTGTGCCACATGATTTTGTTGTTTCACTTATTCTGCCACCAGTGGACAGCCCACTGAGCCAGTCCAACCTGCTAAACTGAGCTTTACTGCTCATCTCTCTAAAATGCCCCAAATGTTTTCTTTTGTTGTACTGAGCTGAACTAGTTCATGGCTGGGCTCAACAGGCACCAAAGCCCATGCAGGAGAGGAAGCTGTATAACACATCTGTGGGTATGAGGAGCTGGGAGGCAGGACCATGTTTGGCAGCATTGGTGAGCCAATAGGTTGATTCAGCTCTGCAGAGCCTGGGAGCAGGGTTTGTAAACCCCAAGCACAAAAAAGGGACAGTAACACACATCTCTGTGAAAACTACCTGACAGAGAGGCAAAGCCAGGGCTGCCATCACAGAGATGATGTTGGGCTGCCAACAACAGAGGTGAAAAGCAGTGACACAACTGAAGGGAAAGGGTTCTTCCTCCAAGTGCATTAGGAGGTAGGGAACATGTTTTCTTTTTGTTTTACTCACCTACCAGTGCTATGAAAAGCATTATGAGTGAAAGTCACAATTTGTATCTTAACACATGCTACACAGAGGTATATATATATATATATATATATATACACACACATAAATGTTTATATACATGTGTATATATATACATATACACATAGCAGATACACATTTGCTGGAGGAACACAGATACATAGGTTTATGTGTAGGTGAGTATGTATATGAAAACATGCACGTGTGATGTGTAAGCAAACCCACACACCCTTCCACAGGCACACAGAAGCACGTGCAGTACCTGGCACATTCTAGCAAAGCAGAGAAAAGAAAAAAAAAGCTTTTCCAAATTAGTTGCTTTCTGCCTCCTGTAGAGCTAGCCCATCCCATAGTCTGAAACAGGAGACATCAGCACAGTGCTGTACATCCTGATGCAGTCCTGCTGGCTCAGTTGGCTCAGTTATAGGAGACTGTCACATCAGCAGGTCCCCTGCTGCATTCTCTGCACCCTTTGGGGAATCGGCAAATGCACAGGTGAAGCAGAAGTTGAGAAGACAGTGCCAACTTGAGAAGCTTCAAGTGGAGCCCAGCAGTTTTGGTGCAGCAAGGCACATTCCTAGGAGCTGGTGTTAGCCTCCAACTTGTCATTATCTATTAGCATCCTGCCACAAGTGTGCACATGCTGACACCCCTCCTTCCATTCTGCCCACGCTTTGTTGTGCCTGAGCATTTGGTTACAGTGGTGGCTTCTGGGGTTTGGAACCTTAACTGTGGCCAAAATCCCTCCTAGTGCACACCCCGTGTTTTCCCCAGGGCTGTCAGTAACGGGGAGACTCAGGAGACAGGAAAGTGGTTTGGGCTGACAGTCAGAGGGGGCAAGGCTGAGACACTGCTAATGAGCCAGGGTGGAACAATAAAAGCAGCACACAGTGGGAGAGGGGAACAGAGATAGAGTCCTTGAATAGAAAGCAGCATGATAATGAGGCCGTAGTGCTTTGCTTTAACTGCTTATGCTGTGCAGCCTGCAGCCTGCTGTGCAGGAAGAAGGTAAAGGGGAGTTGAGTTATTTAACCAAACTAAATAACAAGGAAGTCTTGTCAGCACAAACAGCCTGCTTTCGCAGAACAATGGTCCCCTGTTGCTACATAAACACAGAGATCCAGGCTAGACTTGTATTTGATCTCCCCTGTGCCTGCTGTGGATTCAAACAACTCCATTACCACCGTGAGGGGAGGAGTTCTGCCAGTGTCATAGGGATGGGCCTGACCTACTCCATCCTCATGAGCTCCAGTGAGGCAGAAACTCATTCTTTGAACCAAGGATACTGTAGAAAGACCATTAGCCTCCAAATAGCTGGGCCTAGGTGATCAGAGAATAATAGTGGACTACTGATTTATCCTGCCAAGCTCTGTGTCCATCAGTTGTGATCTTAGCAGGTAAGCCAGGAGACAACTCATTGCCCCAGGCTTACCAGCTGTTGTAGCTAAATGTCTACCTATGGATCAGTCCATGCATGGGAACTTGTCTCAGTCAGTACAAGGCATCCAGCAAGCTCCAAAGGCAATGGAAGGAGACCCAGTGATAATAGTCAAGCCTGGGGACCTTGTATTCTTGGTTTTGTGCCTGGCTCTGCCAGTTCAGCATTTGACCTTGGGCAAACTGCTTCCTTGCTCTCTGCATCACCTGCACCATCTGTGAAGCAGAATTAACACTACTGTTAGACTGAGGTCTCTGATGCTGGTTTCCCTCAGTGTCTGTGCAATTCTTTTGGGATCCTTTTGTGGAAGAAGCAAACTGTGAAGCCAGCAGTGACGTATGTCAAAGTCCTGCTGTGACGTATAACGAGGCGAGGACACATTATAAAACCCTATAAACAAGACAGCAGGCTCTGTGCACAACTGGAAGATGATGAGTCTGCAAAAACTCTGTTCCCCTCAGAGGACAAAAACTCGAAAGGAGCAGAGTGCCCTTGAGGATTCACCAGAGTGACTGCTCCCATGCACAGATCCTCAAGAGTCCTCTCACTGGCAAGGAATCCAGTGTGGAGAAGGTTCTGGGGAGGCAACAACTACTCATGGAGGACTTCCACAACTCACCTTCTGCCAAGACTAGTTTGCAGGCAGAGGTGTAGCTAAGAGGAGCTGTAGAGTGATGACATGGGTGGTCTTGAAAGTCAGAAGGAAGATATGGCCCATCAACTCCAATTACCTTCACTGCAGGTGCTTAATCCCTCTTGCTGTTTGGCTGTTATTTGTTTAGTTTTTCAAATTACTTCTTTCTGACTCCCAGTCCCAAGGGATGTTGATGTGTATTAGGCATGTTGCTAGCAAAATGCTCTGTATATGAAACCTACTCTAGTTCATTTAATTTGGGGATGGACAACTCCATCAGGTTTGTATCTGCTGCTTGCTTGGTGTGAAAAGTGGCTTGTCCTTTTCTCCTGCATGTTGCTTATTGTTTTTTTTCCCCCCTTAGAACGTGTTTCACCCACACTCCCCAATCCTTTTCCAGGTCAGTATATGTTTTATGTTGAAGTAGCTCTTTAGCCGGGTCATTCTCCATCATCCTGACAAATGCTCAGAGCTAGGCATGGGCAAAACAGCTCAGAAATGTAGGAAGATAAGGGCTTTCCCTTCTCATTTAGGTGTCATTTTGTCTTTTCTGCTCACCTTCCTCATCCTTCCCTTTCCCTCCTCCCTCTTCAACAAACCAATCAACTGAACAGCAACAACCTTTAACCAAGCTTTGATCCATGACGTTGTGTTGTCCACCCAGGTCTGGACAGTCTTTAATGAGGTTCAATCTCCCTGCAGACCTACTCCTAAAACAAATTCCCATCCTAAGCTCTCTTTGCCCACTTGTTCAGATTTGGATCAAAAGCATAAGCAGACCTAAATTTTTGCAGAGACGGTGGAAAGGACACAGAGAAAACTAAATGTTAAAACACTGCCAGAAGGTCTTTTTCACTCTAGTTGAGCATCCTATCATCCGCCATGAAACACTTTGTTTTTTCATGCTGTTGTCCTACCTCTCCAAGTCTTCAAGTCACATAGCCCTATACGTGAGGCAGAGAGCATGAAAAGAGGCACATGGTGAGGTGTTACTGTCTGCTTTATTCCAAAAGGGAAGAAGGTATGAAGGCAAAACAGGGTCTGGGTGTTTTTTCTGTCTCTGTGCTGCCCACTCCTGCCTTGGGTGCAGGCAGCATGGTCCCAACATCCATATGAGATCTGGGACTTGGTTGTGATCCTTTCTTTCTGAAAAAGCACAGAAACCAGAAAGCAGGCTACAGCATTTGAAAGTGGTGTTTGAAACGAAATCAACATAAGGCAGCATATCCCTGTGTTCACTGAAAAAATCTTGGCCTACAGCTCCTCAGTATCTTTGTTTTACTGCCATATGAGGAAGATGCACACAACTTATGGGTTGCTCAGAGACCTAAATTGTTAATGTCTGCACGGAGCTTTGGGATAGAGTGTTATTAGGAGCCCATGTTGTTTTGCGAAAGAGCACCTGCTTGAACAAAGCACCTGCAGGTACTCCCATGAAAAGAACAATAAATGCTGGGTGTTACACATGCTCCGTTTAACTACTCTGCTGTTTTCAAATCAAGCTCTGCTCTTGGCAACTTATTCAGGCTCAGGATGTAGTCACAATTGCCTATTTAAAAGGCAAATCCACAAATACAATTAAAGAAAAGTACCTAAAAAAAAAAAAAAAGAAGAGGGGAGGTGGAAATCAAGCTACCATTAAAATTAAATCCCAGAGAGTGATTTGTAAATAACATTCAAGGAGCTGAGAAAAGGAGTAAAGTAGGCCATTGGGAACCTACTGTGGAAAAATAAATCCAATTAAACACCATTATCTTATGTATTGCAAATGAAACTTGTGCTTGGATATGAAATTAAAGTTGCTGAGGCTGTTTCGGATGTAGGGTTTTGAGGAGTTTTCCAATTTTAGGTGTTCTTTTTTTTAAGCAGAATTTTCAATGACAAATATTTTTGTCTGATGAAAAACCCAGGGCTCTTTGGTTTTATGATTATTTTTATTATATATCCTTAAATTCCACAGGCAGGCAGTGTTAATTTTTTTTCATAGCCAGCCCTGTTTACAGCTGGTTTTGAATTAGGAGCCCATTAAGCTAAATGATAAAGCAAAATCTGCGAGTGAGCAAGGCCAGGATTCCCATTACAAATACACCTCCTAATCAACTTGCCAAGGCCATCCTGCACAGCTTTAGTTGATCCTTTAAAACACTTTCCCCTCCATCTCTGAAGCTGTTATTTTTTTACTGCTCCCCAGTCTCCTGAGATCATCTTGAAGGACGTCCTGGTGTGACATCACTCCTGTGAGGAGTCTCCAGGAATTTGAGGTGCCAAATGCTGGTATATCTCCAGTGACTCAGGACATGCCAAGAGGATTTTGCAGAGGGGGAAAGTAGATTTTAAATACTCTGGACTTCACTTGTTTTCTGAAAGCCCCTACCAGCTTCTCCACTGTGGGCCTTCAGCACAGATACTGGTGCTTTTTGCATGTCCTTTCACTGTGCTGCTCACCTTCAAAGAAATCTTGGGCATTAAATTTTGTTAGACCTTTTTCTTCCTATAAGTTGATGTTCTGAACTGTAGTCCTCAACCCTCAATTAAGCCATTCCTCAACGACCAGAATCACAGCCTTCTTCCTCTTTCTCCCTCAATTTTCATTTCTGTTAATCCTCAGTAACACTTCCCTGCCCTGTGGGGTTTTGAGCATTAATTTAAAAGAAAGGTGATTTGAGATGAAGAGAGCTGTAGTCCTGCTAAGCATTGCTATCATTAGCTAGCTGCTGTGGAAACATCTTGCTTTCAGGCAGGCTGGAGACTCAGAAGCAGCCCATTCAACTAAACAAATGGGACTTGAATTTGATGAGACAGTTTCCTAAAATGCTGGTGGAGCCCAGCTGATTCAGCTCTCAACTGAGCTGTCCTTGAAAAATGTTCTAGCCCTCCTGATTCTGCAGCCAGGCACTCAAAATGCCTTGAAATGTCTTCTGGGATGATGCCACATCATCACATCTTTCTGTCTGCATCGTAACATCATGTTATAATGGGCTGACACAAGACCTGGCTGTCACCGAGCAGGGGCCTTACTGCATCATCAGGTGCTTTTTCAAAAGGATTTTTCTTCTGGAAGAAGAGAATTTGCTCATTCCACACCACATCTGCCAATGGAAGGCCAAGTGTGGCCACTGTTGAACCTCAAAGGGACCTGTCAAAATTACAGCACTAGCTCCATCCTTGTCCTTCATTGTCCCTTGTCCTTAGCCCTTTGAACATGACTCCTTCCCCTGTGATTAGAACCTAGTGCCCACATCAGAATGGCCTAGCCAGACCGGTGGGCTTCAAAACCTGTGAGTTTTCCTCACAGGAGTTTTGTGATGAGGGCTTGCCAGAGGCTAAGTGGGGGCTTTCTCAGTGCGATTAGCTTGATGCCCTGGGAGCTATGCAAGAGGGATGTGGTGTTTCAGAAAGCAGCACATCCACAGCTGCCCACAGGGCAACAAGTGTGTCAGTCTTTGGGGCCTGATCAGAAAACTCATGGCCATCAATAGGTTGATACAAGATTTATAGCAGTAGTGTATTAGCAATTAGCAGAGTGGGAGGGAAAAGGAGAATGAGGAGTCCTGTCTTTCTGCCAAAACGTGCACTGATCGGAGAATGACCCTGTGTGGCTGTAGATCGTAGATAGTCTCCATTTAGCTGTAGCCTGTGTAGCCTGTACTGTCACTAATGCCTTCATCAGGTGGGTGGGAGCTGGGGGAAGGGACTAGAGAGATGTTCATTTGGGTCTGATGGCCAGAGTGGGAAACAGCGAGCATCTTTCTTTCTAATACCCTCTCAGCCCTCTTTCCTCTCTCTGGGTGTCCAACTGTGCAGGAGAGAGTTCCTCTGTTGCAGTGGTCACCTCCCACCCATCTCTGCTCCCCTTTTGCTTTCTGTAGTGCATGGCCCTGCCAGTTCTGCTGAGCTGGCTGCTCTTGTGTCAGCAAGGTCTGCTTTGGCAAAAGGTCCCATGCTTCTGACAGCTGAGTTCATCAAAGCTAAGGAGAGAAGCGTGGGGGATTACAACAGAGACTACAGGCTGTAAAGGGTTAACACTTGATGGGGGTTTGCTCACTAGGCAGTCAGCCCTCCCAGTATGATGTGACCAGCTGAAGGACCCATCCACAGTCTGGAGTCCTCTTCACTGAGGCCTGAGGGTGCTTTCTCATTTGGGCTCTAGAAAAAGAGTCAGTGAAAATCCAGGCCTTCAGGCCTTTGAGACAAACTGGTAGGCAGAGCTGGGGAAGCCATAACATAAACAGGCCCAGATAGACAATCTTGTCTTTTTGTGATTTTGACAGAGAAATGGAGAAAAAATAACGAGCAGAAAAAAATAATGGCCATAGGCACCAAGCACATGAGGGCATATTTGGAGCCATGTCAAGTCTGGTATTCCCATAAATCCTAAGGCATTCGAGGGACATGGTTCAGCTGTACTGGTCACTCCACAGTGATGTGTGCCTGACTACTCAGGGTATGCCTCACTTCCCTGAAAGCTGCCTGAGCCCTGGGCATTGTCAGCTGATCAAGCCCTTGGCCTGGGTGGGAAGCACAGCTCACAGTTCTCCTTGCTTCCCACGGGTGGTATGCATGCCAATTTTCCAAGGAGCTCACTGTCCGTTTGGTGAGTGCAGAAGGGATTGGCCCTGCAGGGTGGATGCTCAGACAGACCAAGCTTCTCTTGCTGCTCAGGGTCAGTGCCAGTCCCTGCCAGGGCTGCAGGCACTGAGGGCTGGGACTGCACTGGGTGCCAAGCCTGTGGGGCTTTCAGGCCAAGGGAACAGGAAGGACAAGGCAGGGTGAAGGCAGGCAGCCAACATTATAGTAATTGCTTCTTGCTATTTCATAGGTACAAGGCAAGGGATGGCACTCTAGCTTATTTTGACTCTGTGGTTTAAAGTGAGTAATACCAAAGTCAGAGGTGATGATAGTGTCTTCCAAAAGGAGGCAGTATGGCTGTAGACAGAAACAGCATCTTGGGGAAAAGAGACATGCCAAGAATTCATGCCAAGCTACCAACACTGCTTGGTGGGTTTTGCTGAATAGCAACAGACAGCTTCTGTTTGTTGAGATTGCTTAAAAAAAATTAAAAGCCAATCTGCTTCTTCCCACCCCTCAAAAAAAAAAAAAAAAAAAAAAAAGTGTAGAGAAAAGAAACAAGCTTTGTTAGAGAAAAAAGAGAGACACAGGGGAAAAGAAAGAGAAATGGCTTTACTGCCTGATCTGTTTCTGTACTTTCTGTTCATTATTTTAATTTAGACTGATGTATTCCAAAATGAGCCTTGGGTTGTATATATTTGCATAGTACAGTGTTGTGGAGAATCCAGTGAGTGAAGATCAGCAGCAGAGGATGGGAACTGAGACTGGAAGTCCCAGAAAGATATTCCTCCAATCTGAGTCCTTGCAGTGGGATAAGGAAGATGTTTCAAGGTCTGTGCAGTCACCGGTGTGGCTTTGCATGCATGCAGAACAGCCCTGCAGAGCAGAGGTCAGGGCACAGCAGTCAAGTGGGAGAGTGGAGCTTGAGTGGATCCAGTGGGGGAGAAAACACATAACTGCACTGCAGAGATTAGAAACAAACCCATGGAAGAGTGACAGCCATGAAAAATCAGTTGTCTGATAGGCACAGTGATAGTGTTACTGCTGTAGCATGGACAGATTACCCTGCAGAACAGAGCTGGGGCAGGCTCTAACCCTCCTGAGCCAGATATCCCCAGCCCAGAGGACATTCATAGCCTGATACCATCTGTATGTTATATGAGCTTCTGAAGTCATCAACTGAACCTTCCTCCTTTGGAGACATTGAAGGCAACCTATTCCCACTGCACAGCAGGTGTACTTCAATCCTTACTCTCTCCCTCTTGCTCTCCTTCTTGTGTTGAGCTGCCAGACAGGCTGGCTGGAACTGCAGAGGGCAGCAAGGAGGAGGATGAAGAACTGCCACTGTTGCCTTGATTTAATCCCTACACACACACAAAAATTCCTCCAATCCCTGTGAAAAAATGACCAAAGAGTAATTTCCACCTTCCTCCTCCTCCTCTTTGCCCTTCCATTTCCAGTGTAAACCACTCAAGAATTTGCCCAACAAGCTGGCCTCCCCTCTGGTTATTGTCCCAAGTGAACAGTCTCTCCATTCACTAACCCATGACGGTAAGTTGGTTTGGGAAGCTGCAGGTTTATCTTCCCAGCTCAGGCAGTGCACTGGGCCCGCTTGTGAACCGGTTGCCATTCAGTGTCTGCTCTGCTGTTGATAAAGCACATTACACATGGCTGGGCTTGCATGATTAATACAGCTGTCTGAGCACTCTCTCTAAAAACAAAAACAACCAGAAAGGAGAAGAGAGGTGTGGGATTTGGGAGGGAGGGTGTGCATGGGGAAAAAACCCAACCATTCCAAAGACATCAGGCTCGCAGAAAAAGCAGAGCAGTCCTGGAAGGCCTTTGCTCCCATGGGCGAGCAGGTCTGTCAGCAGAGCTCCCCTGCCAAAGGGAGAGGCCTCGTGGCAAGGTGAGCAAGGAGCAATGCCTGGCCCTTCCCCAGCATCGCCTGCATGTCCCTCTGCAGCCTGGGGAGTGCATGCATGGATGGGAGATGGGGTCAGGCCCTGGAGAAGGATGTGCTCTAAGCAGCATGGCTTCAGCAGGGCCCGGTCAGGCAGCCCCTACGGTAGGTGTTGCAGCTACACAGGCACACCGACCCATGGGGACGCTCCCCAGCCACGTCACCGTACCCACCCTGTGCTCAGAGGCACAGCCCGCAGGCACCGAGCAAGCTCCAGGCACCCTGGAGCATCTAATGAGGAACAGGAGTAGCTTCCTGCCTCTTTCCCATTGCTCCAACTCATCCAGCTGAAGGCCAGCTCAGCTGCCTGTGTAAGCTGTAATAACTTTCCCTTTTTAACACTGGTCTGGGAATGGGCTGTGGGAAGCCATGATGGCTTTCTGCTCCGGTTTTTCCCAGGCCTGGGAATTAAAGCCATGCTTGCAGTGCTAGGGTGTTAAGGTGACCAGGAGCCTCACTCTGGAACTGCACACACATGGACACTTCCATATTTTGATGAGAACTACAGGGAACACAAGGTACTATTTACTTAGACCTCACACTTGAGAGACATACACCAGCCCATGGGCCCAGCTTGACTGTCATGACATCTCTAACTCACTGAAACACTGAGAGTGATATTCCTAAGAAGACTCAAGGGCAGGCTGGGAGGATACTCTTCTGCAGATACTAGAGAAAGATAGGAAGGGCAGAGGCTGCAGTAGGACTGCATTTCATTACCAGAGTAACCTCAAGCACGCTGGTCACTCTCCACCCCAATTTAGTTATTTTTCTGCTCCAGTCACCGCTATGTATGTCCCCTGCCTCTTCATTTCTGTCCACAGCCACTCATATCTTTCTCATGCCACATATCCAGTAAAGCTTGTAGAAAACCATAGCAGGGATGAAGTGAGTAAACAGACAGACATGAAACTGATGAAAATATTAATTTTTCAAGAGGTTCCAGAGCCTCCAATTAGCAAACCTGCTTCCTAGGGCTGTGTGTGCTCTGGGTGAGGGGAGCTATGCTGTTTGTCTTCTGTTGAGACACTGGGTTATGTGCTGGCATCACCTTTGGTCTGCTGTGCCCTACACATGTGCTTGAGAGGTGAGGAGAGGGATTGCTTTATCCTAGGAAAGTAAAAAGCAGAAAAAGTCAGATCTTCCCCATAATGACTCCTGAAAAAGTCTGTGCTATGTGGTTTTTTGGATGTTTTGCTTGTAGAATGAGAGTCTTTAATGTGTGATTTGAAGACAATACAGTTTTAAGTATCTGATTTTGTATCAGTTGCTGGGGAAGGTGGGGTTTGGTGGCTGGGTGGTTTTTTTTTAAATAAATCTCCAGTTGCTAGGGAAATGAAAAGGGTGGGATAACAATTTCTTCAGCTATGAGAAAACATTGGTACTTTTTATACACACAGGACAGATCTGATGATGAAAGATCTGTGTAACCTTGAAACAAAGGTGGTCTTCTAGCCACCACCAACTTCACTGGTCAGGATAACAATTCAATTTTAGACTAGGATTACTGTAAAGCAGCTCCAGGGTAAATGGTGTAAGCAGACAGCTCTTGAGCACCACGACCTTCTCAGAAAGACACTGAGAAATACAATTTCAGGGATATTCTTCAGACCTTAGGGAAGGATGGGTGAGCTGCATTACAGAATGAATCTTCATTCCTCTAAGACATGAGGTATGATAGATGAGTACTTAGTACACCATGAATGAGCTCCAAAACATGGGGAAGAACTGTTCAGTGCTAAAAAAGCATGAGCAAATTCTGAAATACATTAAACCGAGTGCAAAGATTGATAGACACCAGAGACATTTCCTTAATCTTGTTGGAGAGTTGCTGCAGGGCATCCTCCCCAGTTTGCACAGTGGTACTTGCACCTCTAGGAAAGCCAGCCTACTGCCACTGCAGTCACAGTCAAGTTTTAATTACAGGAGCAGAACTGGTAGTGACAATGGGGAATGAGCAGGCAATGAGCAAAATAGCTTCGACACTGAGAACAGGGAAGGAAAGAGAAGTGTCTTCTTCTAAAAGGAGGGGGGAGGAACAGGAAAGAAGTAAGAAAAAAAAAAAGCCCCAAATGAACCCTAGTAAGTAGAAGCTGGTAATCCCTAAAGCCTCAGAGTAGAGTGCAAAGCCCTGGAAGAAAGAAATTAATAACTTTCAAAGTACGACCTTGAAAATGGAATTAACAGTATTCCTCCCTTTTAAGCCTTCATGATAATAAAGATTTCATCTTCCGAAGCCCTGGCAAGAGAGTCAACAGACTAGGAAAAATTGCTTCCTGCAGAGCAGCTGGCAAGTGTAAACCCTAAGACCCCCACAGGCCCCAGGGAGTGAGATGACAGAGACACCTGCATGGTGCACATCCTCCTTCCCTTGTGCCTTCTCCTTTAGAAGTAGGGTTTTTTCTTCCCCTCCCCCCCCCCCCCTCCCCCAATCCATTTTTGGTCCTATCTTTTGCTCAAGAAGCAGAACTCCAGCCTTCACTTTGAGTCAGCCTATCAACAACATGGAGCCCAGAGCTGCTCAGGGTGGGCAGCACCTGGAAAAACAGCAGGCTGGCTATACTTGGTTTACCATCACTCCTTCCTTCCCATCACAGACAAGTTCTCCTAGCCCATCCCATGCTGCTTTCTGGCTTCTCTTACATTCAGAAACTCATGGGGACCAATTGCCCTCTAACACCAGATTTTACCTTGCACTCTCTGGCAGGATCCCAAGGGCAGATTCCCCAAAGCAAATCAAGAGCCAGGAGCTCTCTGATGGCCTTTGAACCTTCTCTGTGGGCTCTCTTCCATCAGCAAACTGCAGATATGTCAAGCCCTGGAGTCTTGTTAATGTAAATAAGAGAAAAATTGGCACCTGCTGTCTCTTCTCCTGCCTTCGTTTTGATTTACTCAGATGATGAGATTGGCAAATGTGGATGTGAAACATGGAGATGAGTGAATGATTTTTTTCGCTCAGGAATGTATCTGCTTTCTGCTTGCATCTCAAATGATCCTTTTTAAAGGTCTGTGTTGGGAATCTTGAAAGTAACAGGTTCAGTTTCTGCTGGTGATGATCATGGTGCATACATTTGGAGGCATGCCTCTGGTGATCTTGTGACTTTACTTAGACATCCTGCCTCATTTGCTTCTTGAGCAAGGCTTACATGTCATGGCACAGTCTCCATCCCCCTCTCTAATGGGTCCCTTCAAGGGTGTTGTTGGTGTTACAAAAAGGAGCTGGAGGGAGTGAGGAGACACAAGGGGGAGTATCTGTGTGGAGGAAGTAGAATAATAGGATGGCTTGGGTTGGAACGGACCTTAAAGGCCATCTAGTTTCAAATCCCCTGCAATGTGCAGGGGCACCTTCCACTAGACCAGGGTGCTCAAATCCCATCCAGTCTGGCACTGAACACTTCCAGGAATGGGATATCCAGAGTTTCTGTGAATGTCTCACCACTCTCCTAGTGAAGAACTTCTTCCTTATGTACAATCTAAATCTACCCTCTTTCAATGTAAGACCATTGTCCATTGTCATCACTACATGCCTTTATAAAAAGCCCTTCTCCAGCTCTTGTCAGCCCCTTTTAGGTACTGGAAGACCACAGTGAGGTCTCGTGGAGCCTTCTCTTCTCAAGGCCAAACAACTCTGACTCTCTCAGCCTGTCTTCAATAGGAGAGGTGCTCCAGCCCTCTGAGAATCTCCATGGCCCTTCTCTGGACTCACTGCAGCAGGTCCATTTTTATGCTGGGGGCCCATCATAAGTGGAATAAGTAGAGTGGGTTAGAAACTTCACCCCCACCCCCTGCACCCTCGGTTTCTGCTGCCGTAGTGGGCAGATGTCCTGCTTTTTGTGTCTTCTAAAGAGGTTTTGCCGAGAATGCAGGTGCATAGTGGTGGTGGAAAGGTGCAGGCCGGTGGGGACCAGGTTCCGTGCCACATCCGTGCGGCCATCCGTGGCTGGCTCAGCGGCGATGGCTCGGAGCGCGCAGAGCTGGCTCCCTTTCCTCAGCGTGTTCCTGGGGAGCTCTGCCATGCGGGACCCGGGGTTCTCCCGGGCGGGTGTGCAGAGTCGCCCAGCCCCGGGTGTTATTCCCAGAGTTTCCCATGCTCCCAGAGTTCCCAGCCCCTCTAGGCTGCCTGGGATGGCGAGGCGGGTTCGGTGTCCTTCGGCTGCCACCTCGCGGGGAAGGAGCGGCGCCTCGGCGGCGGCGGCGGCCGGGCGGGGACAGAGGGACCGGGGTACCCGCAGCGAGCGGCCGGCCGGCCGAGGGAGGGGGACAGACAGGACGTGCAAGCACTGCAGCCCCGCATGATGCCACACCTTCACCTGCTGCTGCTCGTGCCCTTTTTCGCACCTGCTTGTTGGCGTCTGAGCTTCACCGGGCACCACATCCATACCTAAACAGCTCTGCTGGAAATCCCCTTTTCCCCTGCAATTCTGAGTCTGGGCTGGTACTGACTGCCTGCCTTTGCTGTCCTGGTACTAATGTCCTCTTCCCATAAGCACCATCACTCCCCTCTACCTGTCTCCCTCATCCCTGCTTTCCTGTGCCTGGTCAGGACCTAATTTCCTCTCTTTATCTCCCCTTTTCCCAGGACCTGTTCTCATTACTTACCTAACCTCATGCTTACATAAAGTCCTACGTTTCCCCATCCTCACCCTGGCTGACATCTCCTCTTGCCCTCTTCCATGTCTTGAGCTGAGGATTCCTGTATTGCCATTTCAATTGAAGATCTTCCCTCGTATCATTTCCTGTGCTGTAGCCCAGCACTGGTACAAGTGCTCATCCTATCACCTCAGTCCACATTACTCCCTTCTTATCTCTCTCATCACAGCAGCCTTTTCCTGTGCCTCTGCCCAGACAAACATGTATTTTCACCTCCTCACGCAGCCCCCAGTGGGCACTGCAGGCTTTCAGAGGCCAACACCAGCCATGAGGTAGGGCCTGTGCAGGGATAGCCTTCTGACCTCGGACACTGCTGCTGAGGCTAGGTGTGTTGCAAGTTTTCTTGACAAAAAAGCTCATCTCTCCCTTTCCTAGGAAGAGCTGAACAACCCCCCCCCCAGCTAATTCTTCCCACACTGAGGAGTTTCCTTTGCCTGGCTCTCCCATAGTCAGCAGAGGAGGCTGCAGAGCAAGGAGTGACTGAGACCGTTTTAATCTAGACAGTTCAGGGAGCAATTAGTAGCAGCAGGTGTGCCAGGCCACCTCTTAATGCTGAGGTCCTAGAGTCACAGGAGAACATAGCACCCAAACTTAATGTGGGGCCACAATGTCATTGCTGGCAGCTGACTGCAGCTGTGCTTCTTAAAGAGCTGAGTGGGCTGTGGATATGGAGGTCTTCAGGCAGTCCAGAAGTCACCAGACAAGTTCATGGTAGAAGAAGTTAATCTCAAAGGAGTTCGGCTTCTGCTGGCTCATAATGACTCTGAAGCACAGGAGGCAGGCCAGTATGATACCATGCTGGCCATGTGCTGCTGGCTGGCCCCCACCCAGCACCCACAGAGGACAGGACTGAAGGTTAGACAAGACCCTTGGACTGACCCAGCAAAGATCTTTTCTTGTGGTGTTTTCCTCAGGCTGTTTATGAGGATGAAAGCAGCTCTTGGCTTTGCAATCTGGCTGTGGTTTGCTCTGAATGTAAGCAGCTTTTCCCATCTTCCTCTGCCATCTAATCCAAGTCCCCCCATCCTTGTCACTGTTCTTTTCCTACACTCTTCACAGGAGTAGGTGCAGTTCTTGAACCATCACACGCAGAGGCACTACAGCTGTGCCATGTCAAGTCGGGTACAGTAGCACACATCACCACTCCTGTCTAGTGAACCCTGGGCTAGGCTGCCTTGCAGCTAGGCTGCCTTGCAGCCCTCGGGACGTGAGGGCATTGCAGCAACTGTTCTGCCTCACTCTGCGTGAAAGGGTTGGCCTGCAGGAGTGCTAGGCACTAGGGGAGATTGCTGGCATCCCAAACTGAAGGGCCTTGCCACTCCTTCTACATCCTCCCTCAGGAGTATGTGGAAGTTCTCCCAGAAGCATTAGGAAAAGGCTCCTGGAGCCTCTCTGTGCCAGGCTGGTATTCTGGGCTGTTGCACACAGGCAGGTGGGTGGGACCAGTGAGGGCATGGTGGCACAGCGCTGTTTTTCCCATGGTTAAATTCAAGGATGTAGCCAGGGTTACACTGCCTTGGGGACAGGGGTGGGATGGGGCTGCACATGGTCCCCTTCACCTTGTGAGAGCTACAGCTCTCTAAATTTTGACCAAGGCTACCTTGTGGCATGGAACCAATGCAGATCACCCAGGCTGAACGTGTGGCACCGATGAAGCCTTGGAAACATAGGATGCAGTGCCCATGAGGCTGTTGCAGCACAATTAGGCACCATGGCAGGGCTCCACCTGCCTCTGCACCAGGTATCGAAATGTCTCACATTTGGAGCAAGGAAGAGCAGTGCAGTTGTTCTAGCCTTGCCAATTTTCAGTCTGCTCCTTCTTGATTTGCTTAATGGGATCTGACTCGGTCAGCATTTAGGGTCTAGGGTCCCTTAGGGGTTTAGCTGTGAAATGCTGCCAGATATTCATATTAACTCATCAGCATCGGAAATCCAATTTCCTCTCCTGTCTGTGGTGGACGAGCACCCCTTTCAAAGCTGTTCCGTGGTCACAGATTTGGCAGGGCTGTCCAATTGCCGGGGGATGAATAGCCCGGGATATTACAGCAAATTCCCAGAGCACAGGCTCAAGGGTACCGAAGCGGGAGACCGCAGGGACAGCCCCGAAGCCCCCGGTGCCAGCGGAGAGGGAGCAGGGGAGGGCAGCCGGGTGGCCGGGGGGGCTTTCTGGGGGGGCTTTCTGGGGGGGCTTTCTGGGGGGGCTCCACCAGGCAGAGCTCGGGGGCGGCTCCGCGCGGCGGCCGCCAGAGGGCGCCGGAGACCGCACCGCTGCTGATGCGGGACCGGGGTGGCGAGCGGATGTGCGGGGTGGCGAGCGGATGTGCGGGCACAGCGAGGGGATGTGCGGGATGGCGAGTGGATGTGCGGGATGGCGAGGGGGCTGTGACATGGGGGCTGCGGGACCGGGATGGCGAGGGGATGTGCTGGCATGGTGAGGGGACTACAGGGCGGGGGGATTGCCAGGGCTCTGTGCCCTGGGGGCTGCAGGGATGGGGGATTGCGGGAAGTCTGTGCGCTCAGGGGCTTGGCGTCTGCGGCGTGCGTGTGCACGCCTGGGGGAGCTGTGCCCACGCGTGCCCGTCCACGCGTGCACACTGGGGGTGGGCGCGCCTGGGGAGGGCAGTGTGCAGGTGTGGGGTGCGCGCTCAGGTGTGCGGGTTCTGCAGCACACCGTGGCCGCTGTGGGGGCCGGCGCTGCCCCCAGCGTGGGCGCTCGCCCGTGGCCGTATGGGTGCCTCGGTGCCCACAGCAGCAGCTGCTCATGCACGCACATGGAGAGGTCATCATGCAAACATGGGCTGGCACAGCCTGAGGTGTGGCTGGAAAGGAAGGGTGACAGTGATAGAATGAATTGAAAATGGATGCTATTTCCTGCACAAAATCTCGCTCAAAGACAAATATTTTATTTTCTTCCAGTATTTTCACTCTCTTTCTTATTACGCTTGAGCAGTTGTTGTCCCCCAAGACATTATTTTGTGATAGAACTATGACCTTCCCGGAGTTGTCAGTACTTGTGACAGTAAATGTAGCACCTGTGGCATGTACTCTAGCTAGCTGTGCTGTCAAACCCAGAGATTCCATGTGTCCCCCAGGGTTATGTGCAGAGACCACACTGGATCCCAGTCCTCCCAGTCAGCCTAACACACTGCCCGACACCTGCACAGCCTGCTGGTGAGAACAGCTGCTAGGGCTAGCCTGTGGTGTGGCACAGAAGGTGATCAGGACTGCACGGGGAGAGGTTTCTGTAGCCAGCCCCACCATCTGACTGGGACACACAGGCAGCCATGAGAACATGTAGCACATCATTTTTCATCTCTGGAGATGGGAGTTTTGGCTTGTCAGATGCCCTCAAACTTAGCAGAACAGAAGCCGGCATGACCCTCTCCCAAGTCCTCCATCACACCACATGTCTTTGTGTGTCCTCTCTTATACCTAGATATTGCAGAGGCTCATCTCTTCACCACAGCACTACCACACCATACCATGCCTCTGCCCCCAGTCCCCACCAAGCTCACACACTCTGATCCGTGCATTTCGATGTGTTGAGGCAGAGGTACCAAGCCAAGGCCAAATATCCCCTTGCCTGTGCATTGCATGCCACCATTGGTGCACATGCCTTTGCTCTGGTTGCGTGGGCACCCTAGAAAAGCGTCAAAGAGGAGGATGGTTGCCATGTGTGTGTTATGTACATGTCCATGTAAGAGTTAAGACAAATAGTATCAAAGCCAAATAGTAAAAATGGGGTGGCTGAACATTTCTGTAGGGAACACACCCTGCCTGGTGTGCTCTTGTTTATTTGCTGGGCCAGAGGAGTCATGTTTTGTGCCAAAAAGGGATGCAAATGGTCCCAAACAGCTTCCCCACAGTTATTTGACTGTGAGAGATGCTTTTTCTGAAACATAGGTGAGGTAGGTGTAGTAGCTGAACTGAAACTTGTTCCTGAGTGTAGAGGAGGAAATAAAAAGAGTAAAAAAAAGCAGTGTAGTAGGATTTGTGTGACAAGCCACAAAAGATGCACGTGGGCTAGCTGAACAAGAAGCCATAGATGGAATATAAATTTTCCACACAAATCAGCACATACTTAATAATGAAAGAACAGAACTGGGGCACAAACAACTACTCTAGTAAGTGATCAGCTACATTAGGAAGAAATCAGACAAATGAAAATGCAATGGAATTTGAGGGACTCTGGAGACATCCTTCTTTGATTTGCTGCCTTTTAGTCACCAGCTCGAGTTTAGTAGAGACCGTGCTGCTGAGCAAGCCTGTGGCACCTGAGCTCCACCCAGGAGAGTGGGGCTCTTCGCTTCTGCAGGCTATGAGGGAGCAGTTGTACTTCAGTCTCATGGAGCTCTCTTGAACAGGGCCTTTTATAAAATTGTTTTTTGGCTCCCCTCTGCCATCAGAAACAGCTTTTCTTGGTAGTTAGCATGACTTCTTTCTTCTACAGCAGGATCAGTTCCAACATAAAAACTATCTCCACCTCCACTCTTCAGCATCTTCCTGCACACCTTCTGTGTAAAACACTGCATACACACACACCTATGTGTATATATGTCCATGTACATGTGCATGCATGCACACATATATGAGTACTTTATGTGCACACAGACATGGTGAGCATGCATTTACAGAACCACAACCATGTACACCTCCCTGACCAGTTCTAAAGACAGTCTGCCGAGGCTTGGGATTGCAGGGTGAATTTAAAACAGCATCACTGCCTTTAAAGCCATCCAGGAAAGGGAACTCATAAATGAGAGGATGAATGAGAAGATGTCAGGAGTGTTAGCGCTTAATATTCCTGGAGTGAGGCTGCGTTATTTGTTGCTGCAGCAGTGTGCTCCTCCCTGCCCCCTCTGACGGAGCCTGTGGATGCGCACGCACACACATGCAGCTTCATTTCCCACCCTTACGAAAAATCAACCTCCCTGGCACACCCTGCACCCTCACCCCATAGGTGTCGTGCCACAGGGCTGTAAGTGCAACAGCAAAGCCTTCCTCCACCCCAATTCAGACACAAATAATTACGGTGCAGCCCCTGGCAGGGAAGGGAGGTGTTTGCTGGTTGGGCCCATGTTTTATTGATCGGACCACTGTGATGAATCAGCTCCTGTGGAGCTGGTGTCTGCCTGCAGACAGGCACTGGCCACTGCACAGAATTACAACAAGTCCTGGCACTGAGAAGGTGGTGGAGCGGGCAGGTGTGGGGGTGGGACCAGGGGCTGCATCTGCAAAGGTGTGAACCATATCCCTGCGCTGGAAGGACAGCAGCTCCCAGCTGGAGGCACAGCAGGGGTTTGGATGTGGTCAGTAGCCAGGATTGAACCTTCCTGCACACTTCAGGCCCTGCTCCTCCAGCCTGGGTGTTGTTTAGGGAGAACCACATGCCATTGGAGTGTTAAGCAGAGGGAAGGAGGATGCTGACGAGCTGGCAGGCAGCAGCCTGTAGCTGAGCTGGAGGGTGGCTCACCAGGGTGGGAAGGCAGCTGTGCTCTGCAGCCCAAACCCAGCACTGCAGCAGCAGCATGGGACTGAAGTGCTGTGTTCCTGTGTCACCCCCATCTCACCCCGCCTCATGTAATCTTGTCTTCTTTTCTCTCCCTTCTCGCACCCTGCAGGACCCGGCACAGGGAGAGTAGACAACGGCTCCATGAGTTTGGCCGTCCCACTGTGGCTTCTGGCAGCGTCCCTGCTCTGCCTACTCAGCAAATGTTAATACAAATCAGAATTAAAAATAATAATATTAATAATAATTAAAAAAACAACACAACAACAACAACACACAAAACAAAACGCGTTATACAGGAGACAGAGCGAAGAGAGGGGAGAGAGAAAAAAGAGGGGGGGGAGAGAGAGAGACGACTGTTTCTTTCACAACTTTTGTGTGTTCAGGAGCGAAGAGGGGGGAGAGGAAAAATTACAGCAAAGAAGACTCAGCAACATTTAATCCAAAACCTGAAAAGCCGGCTGTCAAGTCATCGACTGCCTAGGAGGCAACACGAAGCAAGGGGAGAATGGGGCACCAGCAAGGACCGTGTCGCCGGAGGATGCTGCAATGTAAACAATCCAACAAAACCCGCAAAGCCAATCAAACAGAAGATCCCTTTTCTTTTCTCTCCTCCTTCCTCTTTTCCATACTCCCTCACTTTCCTTCCTTCCTTCCTCCTCTTTCTTTCTTTTGCAGAAAGAGGTCTTTGCTTCGGTGTCTATAGCCATTTAACTTTTTGGATGCCCTGGGTCATTTTTGTGAGCTAATGCTCAGCCAGTTCATACTTTTAAAAACAAATTAAAAAAAAAAAAAAAAAAAAAAGAAAAGTAAAAAAAAAGAAAGCCACAAACCAGAGCAAGTCACCTGAAGCTCTCTGCACACTGGTGTCCTGTGAAGAACCCCTTCCTCTCTTCACTTCACCCTGCGCTCATGTGCACCCAGCCCTTGTTAAACACCTTCTTTCCTGTCCCCTCCTTCATGCAACATCGCCCTCGCTAGCCTGAACTAAGGCTGTGTCAACTCTACTGAAAGCCTACTTTTCTTTTTGTTTTTTTTTTTTTTAAATCCTCTTCCTCCTCCCCAGTTCAACCAGGTGTCTTTCTCTTTCTCCTGTGTATGCCTGTGTGCGTGCGTGCATGCATGTGTGGCTCTTGCTCCGTCTTCACTCTCTCTCTTTCTCTTGCTCTCTCTAAGCATGCAAAATGAACAGTCCATGTGTACATATGCTCATCCTGCTGTAGATAATGTCCTGCCTTGTAAGTGTGAGACAAGATGCAGAGAGATCCCTTAGGCAGAGAAGAGAGATGAGGAGAGAGGGGCAGCTGCAACAAAGGTTCACATGGTGTCCCCTCTCCTGTGTCCTCACTGGCTTTTTGTCTTCTGGCCACCTTGTTTGCAAGAGTCAGTCTGCACCCTTGTCTAGGCTTTTTTCCTCTCCCACCTCCAACCTGTTTGGCTCTCAGCCTCCAAGTACCAGCATAGCAGCCTGTGCCATGCATGAGTGCTCGCGCACGCGCATGGGGGTGTGCACTCCTGCAATTGTCCAAGCAAGCAGAAGAAACCAGGACTGGCCCACAACCTATGGACTGAAGAGTGCAGCCACCAGTCCTCCTGGGGATGGGAGGCTGGGCTGGTGGGATGTGAGTGATGAGACCTTGGACATCACCAAGCAGCCATTCCTTTTAGGTATAGCGTGTGTAGGAATGATACCTCAACATGAAAACCACAATCTGGCATTCCTAACCATTTTGGTAATCATGTAAAAATAGAGCCAATACCCTTTTTTGTTGCTTTGTTGGTTTTGTTCTTACTGTCCTCCCTGGTATAAAAGGAAATGTAGGCTGTGTAAGGGTGTGTGTGTATATGTGCATGTGTGTGTGCTGGACACCACTGCTATTACAAAACTCACTGCAAATTCCACATTTCAAAGGAATTGGGTCAGAAAATGTCCAGGACCTGTGAATGTAAGAAATAAATATCAGGTCCAAAATCCTGGGCTTACAAAGAAGGAGCTTAAAGTGGTGCAGCAAAGAAGCAGGCAGCACAATTTGCTCTGCTCTTCTCTTATCTCAAAGGTGCTGGTCTTGCTGGAGAGCACTCTTGCTCACCATTGCACTTCCCACAGCAGAATCACATACAGAGGTGCCAGCAAGAGATGCTTTTTAGTGGCTCCCAAGTGAGGAGGGGAGAGAAGGTTGTGAGAAACAGGACTGAGAAA
The DNA here is from genome assembly GCF_041296385.1 of Aphelocoma coerulescens. Lineage (NCBI taxonomy): Eukaryota > Metazoa > Chordata > Aves > Passeriformes > Corvidae > Aphelocoma > Aphelocoma coerulescens. Next base: position 97,671,883 of record NC_091013.1, on the reverse strand, counting down.
ATGCTGGGTGGTGGCTGGATTTACCACAACAGCACAGGGTCTGCTGCAGGAGCCAGAGTGAGCAGGGGCTGCAGTGCCTGTGTGTGGGTTGGGGCAGAGGGGAGAAGACTCCCGTGTCCCCTGGCCAGTCACGAGCCATAGCATCCACCAGCAGTAAAGTTGATAAAATGCAGGGTTTATCAGGTAGGCCTTTTTTGGAGAGAGGGATGTGCAGGGGAGAGCTTGATTTAGCCCACACAAATCGAGTGACCGTGCCACGACAGCACAGTGTTTTACAGGTGCTCAGCCACTGAGCTTTCAAGCAGCAGCCAGTTTGCTCCTCTGTCTTTTGCCCTGGGCACTGGGGCAGTGGCAGCACGCTTGGCAGCCGTGCTCACATGCAGGCAAGGGGGAAACAGCTTGGCCTTGCAGTGTGCGGGAGGGAATACCCGCCAAGTGCTCCCCTGCCGGGAAGCAAAGCGGGAATTGCTGCCTGCGAGCCCGGCCCCCCCTTTCCGTGGGTGGGGCACAGTCCGGTGAGGCTTCTCCCTGCGCTCAGCGTGGTGCTCTCGCCTTACTGCGGCACTGCCGGCGCTGTCCCCTCGCTGCTGAGCTCAGCTCTTCCAGGAAGCAGCAGGCTCCAATTAAGCAGGCAGTCAAGGGCTCCTCCCAGGCAGCCAGAAGAGCAAGGAAATTTATTGAAGAGAGACGTGAAAGGCTGAAGTTTTGGCATTGTAAGAGTTGGTGTAGAGCTGCTGTGGGATTGGATGGTGGCAATTTATGCTCCTCCAGACCCCGAAGCCATACCTGCAAGAGGGTGCAAGTTGCAAGTGGGCAACTGGTGCTTGAAATCCACCCAAGGCATCCAGGGATGGCTCCTTTTCCTCCAAGAAAGGGCAGTCATTGATGGGACTTGGGCATCTCCTTTGGAGACTGGTGTGTGTCAGCCCAGGAAAAAATGTATTCTTCAGAGCATTCAGACATCCCAGTCCTCGTGCCTAACCTTCAGGAGGGCCATGAAATTCCCAGTCTTAGTAACAAGTCCAGAGTTTCTGCTGCAACAGGGCTCCTCTTTCCCCTGGTAGAGCCGTGAGCTGATCCTGGTCCCAGAAACCAGGTCCGGGAGCTGCACCCTTTCCAGCACACTGGCATGAGGGAAAACACCACACTGCTCTTGCTCGGGGCTGTACCTATGCCTGGGTTTATTGGCACGGGTTTGTTGATAAAGGTGGGCAGCCCGCAGTGCCTTGCTGTGACAGGCTGTTCCTCAGGGCTGAGTCAAGCCCACTTTAGGTTCTTTGATGTCAACCTGGTTGCTATGGTAGCACCCTCTGCGTATGTTTTTGTCACTGTGAGGTCGCTCCTAGGCACTGGGGTCACACACATCAGACCCCTATGGTGTGGTGGTGGTCATCAAGTCCCGGCACCTCATTATGTCACATCTGTTTCTGTCACATCTGAAGGAGTTTTGAGGGGATGTTTTTTTTTAAATGTCAAAAGCAGGGCATCCATTTTTTAAAGCCACTTGCTCATTAGTGGGGGAAACAGCCCCAGCCCCAGTGCTGGGATCTGGTCTTTCTTGCAGGCCCTGGGCAGATCTTTGCCTCTGTTGCCTGGCTGTGAAACAGTGAAAGCCAGTTAATTGCAGACCTCTCTGAGAAAAGCCACCAACACCAAGTATGCCTGTTGTCTGCAGCAGTGCTGGGTACCCCACTCCTGGCAATGTCTGTTCCTAGTAGGGCTGGGGGAAATCCTGGGTAGGTTGAAGCTTGATTTTCTCCAAGAATCTAATCCTGTGAGCTGTAGTGTGCCTCACAGGGTGCTGCAAAAATCCCCCCATTTCTCCGGAACTCAAGCAGGGATCGCTCAGAGCACCTGTCAAGAGGTGAGCCCAGATGAGTATAGGAAACAAAGGCAAGGTCCTATGCTTTTTCCCATTCTTTCTCCCTCCACCCTCTGACGGAGATGTTGCAATGGGTTTCCTCATGTCTCAGGCCCTTCTCTCTGAAACTTTCTCCTCATCATCTCTTCTCCCTGTTTACATTGCTGTCTTTCCCATCACCTCCCAAAAAGCTGTGTTCTTGCTTCCTGCTGCCTCTCAGCTGGTTGGGGACCAGGGAAGATGGGAGTTTCGAATGGGACACCAGTTCCTCGAGCTTGTCAGTGTAATTGTGTTTGATTGATGAAGATTTAACATTTAGTGTTATAAAAAGATATGAACAAAATGGAAAAAAAAATTGTACTTCTTCTACTGGTTTGTAAATATTACAAGAGTTACATGAGATGTCTGGTAATGTCCAAGCAGAGGAACAAAAACTTAGATTTCATATATGGCCCCATAATTGCTAGCAGATTTCTAACCCTTTTCGGATGACTGAGAGGAGGGGTGAAGGCAAGTCTTTCTGAAAGGAACTGGACAGGGGAAATGCAGCCACCCCGAGCCACATGAACTCCATGCATGATTGTAGCATGTCGCTTGGAGCGTGTGCCTGGTCAGATGGAAAACGAAGCAAACACCTGTCTCTGAACGGCTGGGAAGGGCAACGTGGGATGCTCCAGCCAACACCTGTATCTTGGCAGTTGTGTTCATTTCTGTTTGTTTGCAGCCCTGCACTTGCGGGCTCGTTGCTCAGTGATGCACCCTCTCCTCCTCCCCCGTACCCGCTTTCTTCACCAGTGAAGTTGTGTCGCCCCATGCTAGCCCCAAGTGCATGTGAACGTGCCATTCATGGAGATTTCATTGGTGACATGCATTGTGTCGAGAGTTAGTCTTTGTCCGCACATCTTTCTCACACCACTGACTGTTCACCACTTGGGCAGATCGCGCGTGCACTGCTGCTTACCCCACTTTTGGTCAAAGAACATCCAAGCCCCACCAGCTTCTCAGCTCCAGGTGCATCCAGACCACGCCCCCAGGCCACCTGTCTGAGCAACCCCGTTTTGAAAGTCCAAGCACACAGCATGGACAAAGCCACCATCAAAAGCCATGTGGTCTCCAGGCTGAGTGGAAGCTACACATCTGGAAGGAATTTGGGGGAGCAGCAGCAAGTCCCAATGAAACAAGAGGATCTGGGAAGTCGGAGGAGTTATGCTAGAGTCCTTCACAGCCCTACCAGCAGGTTGATATTTCAGCTCAGTTGTTGTGCAGTGTTTCATCACTTCGCCCTTCCCTGGTGAGGGAATCTATGGGCACAGGGAAACACCTCATCTCCTCCCAACCCCTCACACCTCTGCTTCCTCTCCTCCAAGCACACTGACCTGCAGCCCAAATCATCATGGTGCTTGATGTGATGTAGCAACTGACATGGGGGATGGCTGACCAAGACAGTATGACAGAGGAGGTGCCTGGGGGGTGAGCAGTTCTCTCTCTTTCTCCCTCTCTCTCTCTCTCTCTCTCCTGATGGTGCACAATCTTACTGCTTCTCTGACTCAAGGACACAAAACTTCTTGAGTTAGGGATGCCGGGAGCAAACTGTCCTATGGGAAGAGCAAAACTTGAGGCAGGGAAGTGATGGAGAAACTGGATGGTAATTTCCAAGATGTGATGCCGGTGGAAAAGGGTAGGGATGAGTGCTGTCCATCGTCCATGCGCAGAACTCTCAGGTTCATCAGCGAGGAGACCATGGCCTCTCAACACTAATCTTAGAGTGGCTTCATATCCGGTGGGATGCCCAGAAGATGATTTTTTTTAATTGCATGACTCTGCTGACTAAGAGCTGTGTCACACCATTAAAACCTCTTTCACTTTTCCTTCTTGTAACTTGCTAGAACAATGATCGGGCAGCTCCCACAGCCCCCAAAATTTTGCCTAATGGTTGGCTCCCATTAGGGCAATATATGGTGCTTGCTTGTTGGTTCACTCGCCGTAACAGGGGAGCAGAACTCATCTTGGTGAGAGTATGTTGGTATGGCCCTCTGTCCGTCAGTGTGATGTGGTGAGGTGAGGAGACCTGCCAAGGCAGGGCTTGGGCAAGAGGAACAGTTCTTCTGATTAGCCCAGGCAGGTGGGAAGCAAAGGGTCCTTCACTTGCTGAAGGCTTGGGTTAGCTGGTGCCACAGCAACTCAGACTGCCCTGCAAGCCTTGTAGAAGTGCCCAGGCAGCAGAGAAGGAAGGAGCAGTTACAGGGTGGAAGGAGCAGTTAGAGCAGTGGTGGGGGCTGCATGAGCAGCAGGGCTCCTTGGGCAGCGCAGCTGGGGAACGGGCAGAGATTGCATCCCAGGAGGGCCCTTCTTTCCCTGCCTGTCCTCATGGTGCATCAGGAGCTCCCTCCTGGCCTCCCAGGGCATGCTCACCATGCAGCAAAATGAGCCTCAGCAAGTAAAGCAGTGTGACACCGCGGTGTCTCCAGCCGTGTCCTGAGGAAAGGCGTATGGATGTTTCTGTACGTAACAGAGGGGTCATGGGTGGAAACGAGGAGCAAGACTTACCTAGGAGCCAGCCAGTGAGGAGAGCACATCCCAGTGAGGCTGTCCTTCTCCAGAACTGTGACATTTGCTCCCCACTCGGCCACGCACAGGCGCATACGCACACCCCGTGAGCTCCACCTCGCACATGCTACAGGAGTGCTCCTGGGGCGCTCTCCTTCCCCGCGCTCTCCATCACACTCAGCCAGGCGGGCACTCGGCCACCTGCTGCCAGCGGTGGCTCTGTCTGTGACACACAGCTACGTGGTGACCTCCTGAGGAAGCCAGGAGAAGGCGTGTGCGTGCCCGTGCCTGCGGCAGCACACGTGTGTGCCAGGAAAGGGAGGAGGGGGCACAGAGCAGGAACCTGCCTCCGCGGTGCCACCGTCACCTCCCAAAATCATTCAGCCTTCCCAGCTGGAGCCAAGATTCATCCTCTAGACCTTGAGAATGAAGGCCAGTCCCTTCTTCTTGCTACACGGTGGGGTGGTTAGAACTCTCCTCATTAACAGTGTTATATACATATAAATATATATATATATCTATATCTTTATATATATTTTTCCCCAGCACTGTAGACATGAGCTGAACTTCTCTTTAACGAAACGAGAAAATGGCCATTTTATTTTTTGCCATTGTTTTGGTTTTGAAACTAGCTCTGTGAAAGAAAGTTTTAAAAGCGCAAGTGTGTGTGTAAAAGAACCGATGAAAAAAACTAAACAACCCAACAAACAAATGAACAAAACCCAGTGATGAAAAAAAAAAGCTTTTTATTTTTTCTTTTCTCAATGTATTTAACTTCTGTTATCTCGTTTCTGTTTCTTTACATGTATGAATGCTCTGCTCTTCTGTGATCTTAAAAAAAAATACAAAAAAATACAAAAATTAAATAAACGTGAAAAGGAGGTAATGTTTCTTCATTTCCCCTCCCTTCCTTGCATACTCTGGCTTGTCTCCTCTCTGATCATGTCTAGTGATGACTTCCCAGCCTACAGGGGGAACGTGGGCCAGGCTACCCCTTCCCTCACCTTCCTTGGAGGGGCAGGGTGGTACAGGACTGCAAGAGGGGCAGGGGCCAGTGGCCTGGGACTGAGGGTGCTGTGTCACCTCAAGCAGTCTGGCCCCTGCAGTGCAGTGCCTGGGGACGAAGAGAGCAGGCTGGCTGGAAATAGATGTGAAATGGGGCTGCCAGGAGGAGAGGAGAAGTGCCACAGGCAAAACTGCAGTGCACAGCCCTGAAGTCAGCATTTGCCTTCAGCTTCTTGTTTGTTTTGGGGTTTTTTTAATTACGTAAATTGCATGATTGTATGTGTGTGGGATCAAGGCTGCAGTCCCAGGAGGGGAAAAACAAGGAAGTTGATGGATGGAATGGGCTGAGGCTGAGCTGCTTAGGCAAGCACAGGACATGAGCACCAAAAGACAGAGCATGATGGTGGAGATGGTGGAGAGAGAGAAGGAGGGTGGTGGAGAAAGAGGCAGGAAATGCTGACCAGAAAACAGCAGGATGCAGCACTGGAAAGGCCAGGCTTTATGACAAGGAGGGATTGGGGAAGCAAGGGAATGGAGACAGCATGGGGCTTGGAATGAGGGCAGCTGGGACAAGGGGGAGAGGGGCAGGAGTCCTGTACCATGGGCACAAGCAGGCATGAAAGGAATAGGTTAGAAGGGAGCAGGAGGAAGAGGGCAGCAGAGTAGCCTGGGCAATTTTACAAGGAAACACAGCCAAAGGGGTGAAGAAACCAAGATGCAGGAAAAACCTGGTCGAAGGAGAAAGCAGCACCTGGGCATTTTAAATGTGAGCGTTGGAGAACCCCGGACATCTACAGCCAAATAACCACAATGGGGGCTCTCTTCAGCATGTGAGTGCCACCTGTCTCTCACAGCTTGGTGTCACTGTCCTTCTCCCAGTGGGAGAATCTCTACTTCCTGGTGGCCCCCAGGGACACAGCTAACTGTGCTACTGCACGCGTGTGCTTGCACCCAGCACCAGGGCAGCAGCACGAGGCTGCACATGGTCAGGCTCAGCTTGGGCTGCAGGAGAGCCTGGCTGCAGCTCTGAAAGGGAGCTCTGAAAGGTGGTCTCATCCTCGCTCACTGCTGGAGCATGAAAACCAGGCCTTCGTATTTCTGGTTTTGCTCTGTTCACACCTATATGGTGCCTTCACTGCCTCTGTGTCACCTTCCACTGTTTCTCCTGTTGCCTATTTACAGCTCACTGGGGCAGAGACTCAAGACCTGCATACAAAACAGGGGTATATTCTATGAAAAGTTATATCTAATTTTGTTTCTGGAGCATAACACATAGGACGATGTAAGCCTGGTTTCCAGTAGACTACAGACTTGTTTCTTAAATTGCATGAAATTAAATAAAAGCGGAGCTGTCAGAAGCTCAGCACAAACCGTGGGCTAAGCAGAGGTGCATCACTGAGCACGAGGTGCAAGCAGGATGGTGAACATGAACGCAAGTAGCACTTACCACACCTTTGCTATGTGAGACTGAAGAGAAGCAATGGGATATGAACCCTCCTCCATCACCATCGTTCCTTTCCACGGTGCTGGGAGAGCCAGGAAGTGCAGCATGGAGGATCACAGCAGAGCTGGTGGCGAGAGTGCCGGGGCAGGGGTACCACTGGGCTCTATGGATGTTAAGGTCAGTACTGAGCTTTACTGGCTGGTCACTGGGGTGGAAACAGGCTGGGTTTGTGGTGCTGTACATGAATGACACCAGCACTACCAGGGCTTCACCTCCTTCAGTGTGTGCGCTGAACACTCTTGGAAAAGCTGTCTTTGCTTTTCTACCTCTACCACCTTAAAGCTGAGGCTAAAAAGAAGACAAGATAAACCCTGGCAAGCACAACCTGTCCTTTCATTAACATTTTAAATGGTCATTTTTAATGGTACATTTAACTAACACTAAGTTATCCATGGGAAGAGAATTTGGCTGTTAACACTGGCATCTGCTTAACAAACAAGTTTTGCATTTGGTGAGGCGTGAGCCTAACACCAATAGTACTCCTTGCTAACAGCAGACTCATTAACATTAATTCCTGCTTTTACCACCATGAAGAGCTTTTTGTATCTGTATGAGCAGTTATTAGATGCACCACATTCTCACTGCAAAAGGAACATAGGAAATTATTAGCAGTGATACAGACCTACCAGTAAATGAGGATCTGAATTCCTAGCACTTACCATAACTCAAAATTTCCAGAAAAGGAAAGTGATGAGATGTTCTGGAGACTGTGTTCTTCATCTTTCCTCACTGAGGAATTTGAACTATGTTCAAACACAGCTAAATTGCAGTTGGAAATTAGTTAAGGGTTATGGTACTCAAAGGCTATGGGAAAACGTGTGTCCATAAAAAAATCTTGCAATTCAGCCAAGACTGGGTTTTGCCAGTCATACACATTGTCAAAGCACACATTGTCAGAATGGGCAAAGAGCTGGATTTAGAGAGGCAAACTGTGATGGATAAAACACCAGAACCTGAGGTGCAGCCTCACCAGTGCCCAGTACAGAGGGACAGTCACTGCCCTGACTTCCTTCTGGCCACACTGCCCTGTGGTCCTTCTGGCCACACTATTGCTGATACACGCCAGGATGCCATTGGCCTTCTTGCCCACCTGGGCTCATGTTCAGTCACTGTCAACCAGCACCCCCATGTACTTTTCTGCTGGACAGCTTTCCAGCACTCTTCCCCAGGCCTGTTTCACTGAATGGGGTTGTTGTGACTGAAGGGCAGGACTCACAATCTCCTACTGTTGGTCTCAGCCCAGCAATCCAGCCCGACCAGAATCCCTCTGCAGAGCTTCCTACTCTCCAGCAGATCAACATTGCCACACTTAGTGTCATCTGTAAACTGACTGAGAACAAACTGAGCTTTCATCTGAAAGCTGGAAATTGCTTTGCTTTCCAGAGAAATATCTGCACCTAACACCTTTTTATTGGTCTGTTTTCTGTCTTACGAACTCTGTCCACACATGGCAGGTGGGGTATCTGTAAAAACTTGAGAACACATTGGAGAGTTTGAGCTTTACACAATGCTTTCTGATATTTAATACTTTCAGAGCATATGGTTTGGAGAACATTTACTGCTTCCTCTTCAAAAGTGTCACCTTTCCAGTTCAGCCTAAAAGTGGTGCATTGGCCAGGAAACTAGAAGGAGAAATGTTTGAACCATTACCACAAAGAGGAAGGCGCTAATTGAAATGCATAATAGACTTGTCATACCCTCCAATAACCTGGATGATAAATCTGATTTTTCTTTTGAAATATTACAAATGATTAAAAAAAGCTGACCAGGAACAATGTTACTCTGCCAGTTGAAAGCTACTCCAAAATTTTTACAGAGCTGGAGGGCAGCAAGGCATCCTTCACGCTTGGTTTGGAAGTCACACCTCTGCATTGATCTGCTGCTGCCCCATCTTTGGGTGCTAATGTTTTTATCCAGGATTCTAAGGTTGCAGTCCCCTGATACTTGTGTTGACAGGATGCAGTCCTAGCAGGGGGAGAGTTTGTGGAGCTGTCACGGGTAGAAGTGGGTGATCCCACCTTCTTCTGCCAGCTCAGCATGTGAATCTGGGTTTTCCATCTCTTGGAGCCCAGCCTCCCAGACTGTTCCGTTAGCTTGCAACCTATTTTGCAGTGCAGTCCTCCCAGATGGAGAAATCACTCCTGGATCTGAGCCTCTTGAGGATGGCACACAGACAGAGGGTCAGTGAGGCGCTTGACACAAGTGCAGGAATCCAGCAGAGCTTCAATCCCTCACAGTGCACCTGGCTTCCAGTCCTGGCCCTGCATTCCTGTAGGGAATATATTGTTCACTTCAAGTGGCTTCAGCTGGCAAAGGTTGTGGAAAACAGGCACTGAACAGCCATCCAGAGCACCCACGAGCTGCTGGCAAGCTTGAGCTAAGACTATGCATCCTCTTTGAAATGTGGTTTGGGAAGCCTGCTCAAATAAAGGCTGCCTTGCCTGCCTGGGGGTCCATCACCCATTTGTAGAGTGGCCTGAGAACTTCCAGCCATGTAAAACATCTCGCAGATTGTCTCACTGGCTGACTTTACTGGTTTGCCTAACAGAGCCAAGACAAGCCCCTTCCCAGCACCAGTGCTTGTGTGTTGGTTGTCTGTCTAGTGAAGGGAGGGGTGGGCCCACCACATCTTTCCATGAACGATCCTTTACTCAGCCTGAAATTCCTGCCACCACAGAGCCTCGCACACCTCCAGCACAGCCTCCTGCCACTGATCAGAGCTCTTCCCATGGCCCAGGTGAATCAGGGGGATGGGGAGCAAAAGAATTCGTTTGTTAGGAACAATGCATCTAGCTTGGTCAGCATACCAGAGCAGGAAGAAGAAGATAAGAGACTGCTGATAAAACCAGGGGGAGTCTCAGACAGGCATCCTGCTTCATCCCAAAACTAGCTCAAACCAGTCCCAAAGCTTAAACCCAGGCCAAAGGTATAAAAGAGCATGCGCAGGAGAGAAAGGTGAAAAGTTCAGACGAGGAAGACTCTCCCTGACTTCGTCACAAGACCCCCGAGAGACCCCTACCACAACCACCAGACAACACTGCGCAAGCGCAATGCGGATGTAAATGACTTTTGAGTTCATTATAATACGAAGCGAGGCTGGGCGGGGCTAGGTGATGAATATGTATGAGTTTGTTAGGAAACTTAATGAATATGGAACTTGTAACCCGATAAATACCGAGCTGAAAACAGCTGTAGGCACGCATGATTTTGGAGGAGCTATCCCCCATGCGTCCCAGCGCTGGAATAAAACATACCTACTTTACTACTTTTCTAGTAGTGGAGTCCTTTCCTGCCTTTCATTTGGCGAGCCAGGCAGGAGAGACTCTGCCCGGCTGCAGGATCGGCTGAGGAGCGGACATCCTAGGCGCGCCCCAGGGCTTTCCTGGCGGATCTCCTCCCCTCAGCTCGCTCACTGCAGCGGACAGACAACGACCTGCTAAAGCTGCGGACAAACGGTATGTTTTGCATTTAAGGTGCCTGTAAGTCGTACGCGTGGCCAGGGCTGCTGGTAAGCCGTGAGGAGACGTCCCACGCGCAGCGTAGTCCCTGTGAGGGAAAAGGTGGGGCCGGCAAGGGGGAATCGCCGACCGATAGAGCGGCCGCTAGCAATCCTGGGGGCGGATTGGGTGATTCCAAGGGGGGGTCCCGGTGGAACTTGTTACTGTGTTGGAAAAATACAAGCGGGACCCTGAAACTATTACAAGCGAGTGTTACGAACATTTTGCTACTAGTAGCTGGTTTGAATGTTGTTTATATGTTTGTGCAGACATTGGTTGTTGTCGGATTGCTTTTATGGGTGTGGATGTATATTCGGTCGTGCAGATGTATATTCGGTCGTGCAGATGTGTATCAGGTCGCTTATTCGTTTGTAAAACAGGAAGCTTGCGTGTTGCCGTGTGATATTTGAGAGTGTGATATTGAGACATTTGTTTGGAAGAGTGCTTGTTCGTTGAATTTGGAATCTTGACTGGAAGAACCTCTGCAGGAATATTAGTGGCCTTTGATTGAGAACAACCAGCAGCAGAGAATTTAAAGTTTGAAAGAGTACAAGAAATAGCTTGCTCTTGTGGATGTATCAGAACCTTTTTCAACGGGAGGACAGCAAGTTGCATGGATAGTAATGCAGTGTAAAGTTTGTATTTTGAGCCTGAGATTTTAAAGATTGTGTGTGGGAAGTCGCATTTGGTGCCTGAGGTTTGGGAGGTTCGGGAAGAAAATTGGGAAAGAATTGTGAGAAAGTGTGAAGAAAGATTTGGGTGGAAACGAGATAACGCTAGGGGACAAAACTCTCTCCATTCATGTGTCCTATCTGCTCGAGTGACAGAGAGGACTCCCTGCTTGGTGTGTGGGTGTAAGTTCAGTGTAGATCTTGTGGAAGTCGGAGAAAGGAAAAAAAAAAAACAAACAAAAAAAAAAAAAAAAAAAAAAAAAAAAAAGGGAGATTTCAAGCAGCCTTGGCAAAAGGCATAGGATACAGGTGACCCGAAGGGGGTGGCACAGTATTTGAGTAAGCTCAAATAGGATGGGAACCAGACAAAGTAAGGAAATCCCCAGAGCAAGCCCGCTCGGCTGTATTCTAGCCCATTGGAAGGAGATAGTAGGAGCTGGAGGCACAGAAAATAAAAAAACCCTTATAAAATATTGTACCCAGTGGTGGCCACTGTATAAATTAGAAAATAAAGCTAAATGGCCATCTAACGGAACTTTAGATTATAATACTTTGCTTCAGCTAATGCTGTTTCTGAGGCGGGAAGGTAAATGGGAAGAAGTTTCCTACGCTGATGCATTTTTCTCTCTCCGAAAACACCCTGAATGGCAGAGAGACTGTGGAATCAAACCCCCCAGTGATCCTATGGTGTTAGCTCTGGAAAAAGAAAATAAAAAGGGCCAAAGAAGAATTAAGCGCTGCTGCTCGTCGTGCAGCATAGGTCAGAGATGCATAAGGTCAGACAAAGTCTATCAAACAGCAGCTCAGGGACAAGATGATGATGAATTAACCGATTTGCTTAAGCCTCCCCTTAGGAGACAGGAAGAGGATGCGGACTCGGAAGGAACACCAGCGCCAACCCCCTCTCCCCCGGGCAGTCCTGTCTCGTCCCGAACCAGGAAACAGGTACTGATGGCACCCCTGAGAGAGGCGGTGGCACCTGATGGGGATACAATGTTGATTAGAGTACCTTTCTCTACTGCTGACCTAGATGCATGGTATAATATTGCCAAAAATTACCGAAATGATCCAGCAAGTACTGCTGAGCGCTTGCGACTTATAATTAAACAGCATAATCCAGATTGGGCTGATATACAATTGTTATTAGGTGGACTAACAGAGACAGAAAGACAGTTAGTTTTGAAAACAGCTCGAGACTTGGCAGAGGACTATTACAAAACGCAACAATTAGATGTAAAAGATTACTTCCCACTCCAGGAACCACACTGGAATCCGAATAGAACAGCTGAATTAAAGAAATTAAAAGGTTATCAAGAATGGATAGCAAAAGGGGTGGAAAGGGCTATTCCCAAGACCCTAAACTGGTCAGCTTTGTACGCAATAAGACAGGGTCCTTCCGAGTCACCATCCGAATTCCTGGATCGTCTGAGGGATGCAATGCGCCGTAACACATCGCTGGATCCTGGGACCGAGGTAGGGGAACAACAGCTAGTATCTTTGTTTATAGGGCAATCCACAGGAGATATCAGACGTAAATTACAGAAACTTCAGGGGCCAGAAGGGAGGAATTTAGAAACTCTCTTAGATGCAGCTTGGAGGGTATTCAGTAATCGAGAAGAAAGCTACAAGCAAGGGATGAGGAGATTAGTAGCAGTGGTAGAAGAAGGGAATAGAGGAAAACTTAGACAAGGACCCCCCAGACGAGGACCTCCCAGACAGGGCCCACCCCGGCTAGGTAGAGACCAATGCGCGATTTGTGGAAGGTCTGGCCATTGGAAAAATGAGTGCCCAGAAAGAAGACAAGAAGACCGCCAGAACAGAGGAAACCGAGGAAGGGGGAGGGTGGTTGCACATGTGAAAGAAGACTGAAGAGGACCGGGGGATTCCACCCTAGCAGATCCACTGGTTATAATGAAGCTAGGGGACAAGGAAAAAGAAATAGAATTTTTAGTGGATACGGGGGCAGCATATTCAGTTTTAAATAAAGCTTTGATGCCTGTGGAGAATGACTATATTGTGGTACACGGAGCAACTGGCCAATCTGAAAAAGCTTATTTTTGTAAGCCATTGAAATATAAAATTGGGAAACAATGGGGTATTCACAAGTTTCTATATTTACCCAATTCTCCAAAAGCACTCTTGGGAAGAGACTTATTAGAACAATTACAAGCAACCATTATTTTTAGGAATGGGGAAGTTATTCTGGAGGTAAATGACCAACAGTACATAGAGATACTGAGCCTAATATTAACAACCAAAGGCCCTGTGGAGGAAATCAGGGAAGAGATAATAAGCCAGGTGTTCCCAGGAGTCTGGGCCACAGATGTACCTGGGAGAGCCAAAAATGCAACCCCAATACAGATCAAACTCAAAGAAGGGAAACAACCAGTTAGAATTAAACAGTATCCCCTTAAAAGGGAAGACAGGGAAGGAATTGGCCCAATAATTGAAAAATTCTTACAGTTGGGATTGTTAAAAGAGTGCCAATCTGATTTTAATACTCCTATCCTGCCTGTCCGTAAACCCGATGGATCTTACCGGGTGGTCCAGGATTTACGGGCTGTTAATAAGATAACTGAGGATCTCTATCCTGTGGTGGCAAACCCTTACACTCTGTTAACATGCTTAACACCAGAACTAACCTGGTTTACTGTTTTAGATCTAAAGGATGCCTTCTTTTGCCTCCCTCTCCATGAAGCCAGCCAGAAAATTTTTGCATTCGAATGGGAAAGCCCTAAGAGTGGGCGCAAAACCCAGCTCACATGGACGGTGTTGCCTCAGGGATTTAAGAACAGTCCCACCTTGTTTGGAGAACAGCTCGCAAAAGACATAGAGTCCTGGGAAGCCCCACCAGGAGAAGGGAAGCTATTGCAGTACGTGGATGATCTCCTAATAGCTACCCGAACAGAGGAAGCTTGCACAGCCTGGACGGTAAGCCTCTTAAACTTCTTGGGACTCCAAGGGTACAGGGTATCCAAGAAAAAGGCTCAGGTGGTGAAACGGAAAGTGATCTATCTAGGCTATGAAGTCAGTGCTGGGCAACGAACTTTGGGGCAAGATCGCAAAGAAGCGATATGCCAAACCCCAAAGCCCCAGACAGCGAAAGAGTTACGGACTTTTCTGGGGATGACGGGGTGGTGCAGATTGTGGATTTACAATTACGGACTGCTCGTGAAACCATTATATGAACTCATTACAAAGGAAAGCAGAGATCTCCAGTGGACAAAGGAGGCCACGCGGGCCTTCAGCCAGCTAAAGAATGCCCTCATGTCAGCTCCAGCTCTAGGACTCCCAGACGTGAGTAAGCCATTCTTTCTATTTTCCCATGAGAAGCAAGGGATCGCCCTGGGAATACTAGCACAGGACCTGGGCCCATACCGACGGGCAGTTGCTTATTTCTCTAAGCAGCTAGATGCAGCAGCCAAAGGATGGCCTGGGTGCCTCAGAGCTGTTGCAGCAGTCGTGCTAAACATCCAAGAAGCACGCAAGTTCACCTTGGGTCAGAGAATGACTGTACTGGTATCCCACACGGTGTCTGCGGTGCTGGAAGTGAAAGGTGGGCACTGGCTCTCCCCACAAAGGTTCCTGAAATATCAAGCCATCATGGTGGAACAAGATGATGTAGAAATAGTGGTAACTAACATTGTCAATCCAGCTTCCTTTCTCAGTGGAAATCAAGGGGAACCAGTACGCCATGATTGCCTGGAGACCATCGAAGCCACCTACTCCAGCCGCCCGGATCTGAAGGATACCCCTTTAGACAACGCAGAGACCTGGTTTACTGATGGGAGCAGCTACATCATCAGTGGAAAGCGACATGCTGGGTATGCAGTTACCACCTGCCAGGAGGTGATAGAATCCGGACCCCTGCCAACAAACACCTCTGCACAAAAGGCTGAAATAATCGCCCTAACTCGTGCCTTAGAGATGGCAAAAGGAAAGAAAATAAACATCTATACAGACTCAAGGTATGCGTTTGGAGTTGTACACGCACACGGGGCCATTTGGAAAGAAAGAGGACTGTTAAATTCGCATGGAAAGAACATCAAACATGCAGAAGAAATAATGCGGCTGTTGGAAGCAGTCCAGCTACCTGAGAAAGTAGCAATCATGCACATAAGGGCACATCAAAAGGTGAGCTCAGAATTGGAAGAAGGAAATGAACTGGCGGACAGAGAGGCAAAAGAAGCAGCAAAAGGTGAAGTAACAACAACTGGGGCCTTGATCCCAGATGGACAACTTTCCCTAGAGGGTAAGCCAACATATAATAAAAAAGACAAGAAATTGATTAAAGATGAAAAGGGAACATTTAACCAAGAGGGATGGGCTATCACTGCAGGGGAAAAAGTAGTTGTTCCCTCTCATTTGCTATGGGCCGTAGTTAGAGAGGAACACCAGAAAACACACTGGGGAACAAATGCCTTATATAATTACTTAATTGAGAAAATTATCGCCAGAAACTTATACGAAACTGTTATGCAAGTAACTCGACAGTGCAACCTTTGCCTCCAGACTAATCCCAAAAATACCCCTAAACCAAAATTAGGCCAAATTGGGAGAGGCCATGGGCCAGGACAGCAGTGGCAGATTGATTTCACAGAACTTCCAAGAAAAGGGGGGTATCGATATTTGTTAGTGCTAACAGATACTTTTTCAGGATGGCCAGAAGCTTTTCCTACTAGGACCGCTAAGGCTCGAGAAGTAACAAAGGTTTTACTACAAGAAATAATACCGCGCTTCGGAGTTCCAGCCACAATGTCATCAGATAGGGGACCACATTTTATTTCAAGGGTGGTACAACAAACTAGCCGACATTTAGGCATAGACTGGGAACTCCACACTCCATATCATCCCCAGTCGAGTGGCCAAGTAGAGAAAATGAACCATATGATTAAGCAGCAAATTGTGAGATTAGGGCAAGAAGCTAACCTACCCTGGCCCCAATCTCTCCCACTTGCATTGTTACGAATTCGGACTAAGCCCAGGATTAAGGAGAAGCTAAGTCCCTTTGAAATACTTTATGGGAGACCATATGGGGTACAGAAAGGAATATCTACCCAAACAGGGGAAGAAACGCTAACCACCTACATGATTGCTTTAGATAAACAGCTTAGAGAAATTGGAAAACATGTGGCTGGAACTCGAAGTCGAGGCCTAGACGGTCCTGTACATGGCATTCAGCCTGGAGATTATGTATATGTTAAGTCTCTTACAGAAAAGACTCTGGAACCACAGTGGGAAGGACCATTCCAGGTGCTCCTCACCACTTACACCGCGATTAAGATCAGAGAACAGAGTGCCTGGATTCACCATACCCGAGTAAAGAAGGCTCCAGAGACCCCTTGGAAAGTGACCCCTGGGGATGAATTGAAATTGAAGTTTACTCGAACAAAATGAAAATGTTAGGGTGGCACGCAAGTATAACCCGGAAAATTGTTTTTCTCACAGTTATAATTGTAACCATCAGCCAGGAAATTATTCCTAGGGGAGAAGACATATGGTCTCAAGCCTTTATGCGGGTTACTGGACTCATGGGGAAATATTCTGATTTAAAAAATTTAAACCTGTTGACTGTAGTCATACACGGAAACCAAGTGTATACAAAGCAAGAGTGGGAAAAACAAAGAACTTGGCAGCTCCAGGGGACTGTAGGAGAAAAAATCAAGATTGGATGCCGAATGATTAACGGGACTACTCACAAAAAAGCAACCCAAATCAGTGTCTCAACTACTTCTACAGACAAACACCGTGAAATCTGTAGTTACGCAAGTGAAGCAGACTGTTGGTATAATTTTACATTAGTACAGACTGTGGAAGTGGTTTGTCTTTGGGGCCAAGGCAGTAATGGACTCTCATTCAAATTCCAGATAAATGCCATGGCTAGGCCCACTATGACCTACTCTGGCAATCAGATCCGAACCCAGGTCACACTACTTAAATCTGAGCCAAAGGTTTATGAGATTGGCCCTTATGTAGTGAGGAACACAGGCCAACAATTACTGCTGTTTAACCCAGAATGGTCTCTTAAGCGTGTAGAACTACTAATGCAAATTAACATTTCTGAAATCCAACCAGCCTGCTCCCCTTTAATTCAAACATCCCTTGAAGGGTGGACAGCCTGGCTGCAGAAGCAAACCCCCCTCAAGGGCAGAATGCGGAGAGACCTGAGTGGCATGCTAGGAACAGGGCTGGGAGTTATAAATGGAATTGATTCAGAGATACTGATGAATAAACTGGCCACGGCAACCAGTGACCTGACCAAATTAAAACAGCCCCTACAATCTTCCCTATTAGCATTAGGAAACAGCCAGTGGCAAGTCTCAAAAATACTCCCAGACCTTGCAAAAATCAGCAACCTGGATCACGAACTGATATTAAACACACTTGGCACAGCTCAGGACAATGTCTCATTAGCCTTTAGCTGCATACAAGCTCAATTATGGATGCAGTCCACAGCTTCCTTAATCATAAGAGAGGGTAATGAAGGTGTATTTCCTATTGAGATCCGAGAGGCTGTTTGGAACAATGCTACTAAATTAGAAAGAAAGCTCCAATCCTGGTGGACCTTGGTAAATTTCACCTATGACCCAATGACTAACATAGCTACTGCCTTTGTGCTTACGATACGGAATGCCACAGTTTATGTAATTCATCCTATTGTCGCATTGGGATTAAACCATAAAGGGACAGTTTTCTACCCCTCTGAACATAGAGTATGGGCTCGGATGGTAAGAGAAAAATGGCAAACAGTGAATTTAGAATCTTGTATTACACGGGAACAACAAGGATTTATCTGTGAAAGTAATACACTTGATGCCAGAGACATATGTCTTGATACAGAACAAGGCATATGTCACTTTGAGATCCACCCAGACACTTCACCGAAAACTGTACTCGTATATGTTGGGCAAGGCTGTGTGTGCTTAAGAACTACCTGCACTTCAATGATGATAGATGACAATGTTATAAATGTAACTGCCAGGAATCACTCTAATTTTTGTATTTGTAATTTTGCCAAGATTGTTGGGTGTGACTTTTCGTATTTAGCACCAGTCGTATCTCATCAATTAATAAGGTCTAACTATACCGTTTACCATAAATTGCTACCCACACCTATTGGGATGAACCTAACATTAGTAAAGCAATTAGTAAAGCATCAAGACCTCATGGAAATTTTGAAAGAAATCCAAAGAAACGGGGAAAAGACCTTAGTCACTGTCCATTATGACACACAAGAAATCAGCAGAATTTTGCAAAGAGTGAGACAAGACGCAAGTCATAACTGGTGGGACTCACTTTTCGGGTGGTCACCTACCGCAACTGGTATCCTAAATACGTTATGTCACCCCATCATTGTCTTATTAACCTTGGTTAGCACCTGTCTTGCGCTGTCTATCGCGTTACTTATTTGGAACTATAGAGTACTAAAAAGACTATCAGTCCTAACTACTTTGTCAAACGCACACGGGAAAACATTAAGAAATGCCTACCAAAAAAATTCATTAGGAGAAGAATTTAAGTATTAGTAAAAGAATTTACTAACTCTTTAGAAAAGGGGGGACTGAATCAGGGGGATGGGGAGCAAAAGAATTCGTTTGTTAGGAACAATGCATCTAGCTTGGTCAGCATACCAGAGCAGGAAGAAGAAGATAAGAGACTGCTGATAAAACCAGGGGGAGTCTCAGACAGGCATCCTGCTTCATCCCAAAACTAGCTCAAACCAGTCCCAAAGCTTAAACCCAGGCCAAAGGTATAAAAGAGCATGCGCAGGAGAGAAAGGTGAAAAGTTCAGACGAGGAAGACTCTCCCTGACTTCGTCACAAGACCCCCGAGAGACCCCTACCACAACCACCAGACAACACTGCGCAAGCGCAATGCGGATGTAAATGACTTTTGAGTTCATTATAATACGAAGCGAGGCTGGGCGGGGCTAGGTGATGAATATGTATGAGTTTGTTAGGAAACTTAATGAATATGGAACTTGTAACCCGATAAATACCGAGCTGAAAACAGCTGTAGGCACGCATGATTTTGGAGGAGCTATCCCCCATGCGTCCCAGCGCTGGAATAAAACATACCTACTTTACTACTTTTCTAGTAGTGGAGTCCTTTCCTGCCTTTCACAGGAGTGAAGATGTGCAGAGGTTCATTGCTGGAGGCAGCTGCTGGTGACAGCGCCCTGGTACCTCTGTGGGTGTGCGGCCTCTGTGGCTGCGGCCGAGGCAGAGCAGGAGCAGCGCTGCCGTTTCCACCCCAGCGCACAGCAGGGATGAGCACCGTGCCACGCTCCGGAGCAATCTGCTCTTGCTGCTAGTGGTGCCGGGCTCTTCTGCTCAGCTGCTTTTCTGGGGCAGCTGTTGGCACAGCAGAGCTGCTGACAGGCACCAGGGCAAGCCTCCCACGCTGCAGGATGGGGCTGCAGCTGACACGGCCCCCGTACCCAGCACAGGCCGCAGTGTGTGCTCGCTTAGTGGGGCAGATCGTGCACCAGAGCCCAGCCAGGCTTTTCACTGCCAAGTGATCTGGCAGCAAGCGGGAGGAATGGGTGTGCAAGCAAGGTCTGGGGCTGCTGTCTGCTTGAGGATGTTGTGGTGGAGCATGTCCCTAGGGAGATGCACCTCTTGGAGTGCTCGAGCACCAGAGGGATGTGGAACAGACATGAGGATTTGTGCTGCTGGCTGCAGGGACAGATCCACTTCCTGGGGGCAGAGGTAGCCCTCTTTGTAAGCCAACAGCTGAGAGCCAGCTTCTGACTCCAAACAAACCCTGAATCAGCTTGAGGGCAAAGACCAGAAGCTCAGAGGACGTTTTCAATGCTGTCCAAACCCTTCCTCTTCTATTTGTTACTTCCATTAGCTAATTGAAATGGAAATCAAGAAAGATATCAAACATCTCTCAGAAAGGGCTGTAAAACTTGCAGATAAAAGTTGGCAATTGCTCTAAAGCACCTCCCTGGCCCTTGCCCCAGGCAACTACCCGAGGCAGCAATGTGTCCTTGGGAACTGGAGGGATGGGGCACCCAGAGGCAGATAGATCAGACTAGCAGCATCTGATTGCCACTGAGTGATAGCTGAGTTAACAAACCAAGAGATATTAAGGAGAGTGACTGAAGAAAGGGGGGAAAAAAGGCACTGCAGGCACTTTGTGCCTCTAATGATGGCTACGATGCAGCAAATGAGGGAAAATTAGCACCAGACAGGCAAATGGCAACTGATTTCGAGAGGCACCGAATGAGACAAAATTGCAAAGAGAAGCTTAGAAGATTGATTCCATAGCAATGATACTTTATCTCCCAAGGAATCCAGTGTTCTTACTCACTCACTCACTCACTCACTCACTCACTCCCTCCCTCCCTCCCTCCTTTGGTCACTGTCTGTACTCTGGGAGCTCTCCTTTCATCCTTTTTAGTGATCCTCCTTGTTCTTATTAAATACTAGAGCTGAGAAAATAGTTAGAGCAGGAGTGTGAATTTGATTTTATGCAAATGCTCTCTCCCACTTTTTTTAATTTGTGTCTGCAGCAGCTTTTTACAGCATTGAAGGTGAACAGGAGCAGGAACTCATCACTACTCCAGTGGCCAAAATCTGTTGTGTTCAGCTTCACAAAACAGTCTAAGAAACTGGGATGGCCTGATCACAGCTAAGGTCAGGGAGGTTTGGCTTGGGACACAAGGAGAATGGCTGTGTGAGGTGGTTTGTGCTTGTATACCAGAGGGAATGGTCCCCTTCCTCAGTCGGTTGGGCAATTTAAATAAATGAATTGCTGAACTCTGTTCATCTCCAAAGCACTGGGGATGCCATTGCATTCTCTCGCTTTGTGGCTGTGACATGTGGTTGTTTCATAATCATAGGACAAAAGCTTGTCAAGGACAGGAAGAGGTGTGTGTCATGAGGAGGGAGCCTGTGCACTGCTCCATGCATCCTTCTGCATCTGGTACCGACTCCAGGGTCACCTGTGAACAAGGAACAAGGCTTGACAGCCAGGCCCAGGTCTTGTGTTCAGTCGAAGGAATGCAGTAATTTAGGGAGTGGCAAGTCTACAGCCTGGCACTCTCCCTGTGGCAGCAGTTTCTGTCCAGTGCTTACAAACAGCAGGGACTCATAGCAGAGGTGGACTTGTACCTGCCTAAAGTCCTTATTGACACCTCCTGAGCTAACTGTGCCAGACCTGACTCACTGCCCTGGATTAAGCCTCCCTTTAAAAGTTTGGCACCAGCTTGGAGTGAGAGGTTACTCAGTGGTGAATCAGGCACAAATGGTTTTTTTTTTTTGCCTTATCTGCACGTTACCAATGTCTTTGGATCATCCTAAGAGAAAGAGCACAGGGACACCATTTGTGCTCACCATCAGCTCTGTCATCTCAAAAGGTTACTGTCATTACTGTGCAGTTCTGATTCTTGGCACAGACACCTTCTTCAAGGGCATTGATGTACCAACACCAATGAGTCTGCTGTGCTGGCTAGTGAGCTCTTCTCCCAAGGCAGAGTTATTAGACATAGAACCTATCAAACAGAAGGGATTCACCCCTGTCACACAGTAATGGGCCTCTGTGTTTGACAGGTGTCACAGAGGCAAAGGACAGGTGTGGCATCTGCTCTGGAAGCTTGAAGTCCTGCTGTTCTATAATGGCAAACTTACCCAGAAACTTAATTTGCAGGACAGCCCATTCAGCTGAGCTGCCCTTTGTACAGCAGCCCTTGAGAAAGGCTGCCTGGGCTGACTGCTCTGTGCACACCCTGTGTTTGCAGTGGGACCACTGATGCTGGGCTCACCGGTCCCTCTGATGCTGGTTGCACATCTACATCCCTCCAACGCCAGCAAATGACCATGGGCAAACCCATCAGAAGTGTGGGCTGAGTGTCACCCAGGGGCTGGCAGGTACCAGGCTGCTCTGGTAACTTCCTTGTAATGAGTAAATTAGCTAAATCAAAACCAGTCTCCAGACACTTTGTGAATAAAGACAAAATAAGTGTTTGATGGTGCTCATCTCCTTGTTTTCTACTCTTGTTCTCTTGCTTCTCTGTTATCTGAATCTCCTTTCCACCTTTATTGGCATGAGGTGGTTATTTTCCTTGCTGGGTTAGTGCTTGTCTCTTCCCTTTCTGTTTCTCATGCATGAGTTTGTCGAGCAAGCACAAGCCATTTGGCCCACATGGATTATTTATGAAGGTGGGAACCTTTTATCTCGGCTGCTTAGTAACTTAACGCTGGTGAAGAGAGGCTGCCTGCAAGGAGCTGCACGTCTTGCAAGAGCTGGGAGACAGGGAAGGAGGCTGAGGCGTTCCAGTATCCGATAGGAAGGGCGTGGAGAAGGGAGACAAATAGGGCTGAACTCACTCTAAAGGGTGATTTATCTATAATGACACCAGAAAGTAGGGGTAAAATTATACCCTTGGGATTTGGTGTAGTGCTTTGCCTTCACCTTGCAGAGTTCCTAAGAAAATATCAGTAAAAAGTGAGGCCCATTATTATAAATTCCAAAAAGAAGGGATGAAATTTTCAGGAATGAGTGCAGTGAGGACATGGCACCTCTGCTTTTGTACCTGCAGATGCCTCACAGTTGCCTGGATGCCGGCTGTACAGCCTGACTTCTGTGAGTGAGGGCAGAGCCAAAAAGAACAAAAGATTTCCAGTTCAAGCCAGGCTTAGTGGGAGAGGCATTGCAACCCTCCAGTGAGGCTGCATACCGTGATTTCTGCAAAACCAGGCAAGTCACGCACTTGTAATGGGTCACTGGCACCTGGTCAGGTGGAAACAGAAAATGTGTTTGCCTCTTGAGCCCCTGCCCTCTTCCTAGCCCAGCTTTTTGTATTTTCTCTCTTTTCATTGCCTATCTGCTCACACTGCACCCCACTAGTCCAGAAGATGGGGGAACAAATACATCTGGCCAAGTGTTCACAAAGACATTTGCAGAGGGTCACCCATATGAAATGTGCTTTTGAGAGGATCCATTCTCAGGATCCAACACACAAAATACAAGGCTGGCAGCCTGGAAAGGTGTTGTCCCTTTCCTGAATACACAAGTATGCAGGAAGGAAAATTCATTGTGTGTTGGAAACTGCTCTAGAGCAAAACAAATAGATCAACACCAAAGGACAGGAGCTGAACTGTTTTATGAATGGAGATGCTATTAGAGTGCACTGCAAACAGGATAATGGAATATCAGCTGAAATTTCATTTTACTGTTACTACTAAATCAAAATCCTACACAGAGTTTAATATAGTTCTCCTAAAAATTTCCTGTCACTTCTGCTCTTCCCTTCATCCAGCGACAGCTGAACGTGTCATATTCCAATCTGTCCTATGGCTTATGAAAAAAATGTTTTATGGAAAAAATATTTTATGGGAACATAAATTTAAATGCTGCTCCAGCATCAGTGCCTTTCAGACAGAAAATGTTACTGGAGCTGCCTTTGGGGTGACCAGCCAGAACAGAATATGGTTAATGTGAGGAAAGGAGGAGGGCACTCTGCCTCCTCCTTTAGCTGCCTGCTGTCAGGATGTGCCATGATACTCTCTGGTGGGATGAAACTGGGACAACAACAGGGCATATCTGGGAGGCATCCGCAGTCAGCTGAGTAAGTACACACATGCACCATGGGTCCTGAGCCTCCTTTAGCAAAGCACAGGTCCCACAGATCTCTGCCATCCTTAATGGCTTTCTCCACCACAAGCAGAGCAGCAGGCATAGCTGTTGGGGGAGGCTGATGTCTCTGTGGCATGGAGACTCTACCCCAGCATGAACTCTCAGAGCCAGGTGTGAGAGGAAGAGGTTCAGCTCCTGGGGTCCCTCTCAGCTGAGCCAATACTCAAGTGCAGGCACCATGAGCAGGTTCTGCTCTTCACCCAGCCACTGAGCGAGGCTTTCTGTGAGGCTGGCTGAACAAAAGGCAAATCTAATTTTCCCCTCCAGCAGTCTCAGCAGCAGCAGAAAGCAGGGCTGAGCTGTTCTGAGCAGCACAGGGATGCTTTGCTGTGACTGCCATGCAGGCTGCAGGGCTCTCTGGCGGCCCAATCTCCAAAACCTGCTGCTGCTCCTGACTCCCCTATTCCCCAGCACGGAGCAAGGGGTGCACCCCGAGTCACTGATTCAGTAGTGCTTTGCCTTCCCTATGCCAAGGCCTCCTAAAATCCTTGTTTTCCTTCCCTATTACACCAGCTCCCGTGTCACCACATGGCAAGGCTGCCCAGTGCAGGTGGCTGTGTCACTGTATTGCCAGTTGAATGACAGTGGCATTTAAACCTGGATATTAACAGAAGCATAAGGGGTGACTGGCTGTGCCCATGTGCAGTGCAAAGGCTCTGGGCACAGCTCAGCTGGCACCGAGCAGCTACTCACAAGCAGCTGAGTGAGCTCAAAAGGTGTTTCTAGCTTAAAATCTGATTTTACAAGCTAGCTAGCTATGAACTAAAAGAAAGTCCTACCCTACATGTGCGGACTCTTCTGTGACAAGCGTATTCCGAGCCGCAAGGACAGGATGCGCTATTTAGGGAAAGGCAGAGGCAGGCAGCACATCATGCGGGAACGTGCTCTCCCCAGGCATTCCACTTAGCGGAGCGCTCACCTACAGACACGCCCCCTGAGAAACCTTCTCCCTGGTGGGTGTTTTGCTTACACAGGCATTCCCCAGAGATCGTCCCTGGAGACAGTTTTAGCCTGAG
Source organism: Aphelocoma coerulescens (assembly GCF_041296385.1). Classification (NCBI taxonomy): domain Eukaryota; kingdom Metazoa; phylum Chordata; class Aves; order Passeriformes; family Corvidae; genus Aphelocoma; species Aphelocoma coerulescens. The sequence goes on along the minus strand of NC_091013.1, from coordinate 97,647,137 downwards.
AGGGGAGCTGTCTTCATGGCGTGTATTTTTAACAAGGCTTTAAGGTATGTTTTATTCCCACCGCCTTCCCTGCAGAATAAATACTTCGGGGCAGAGCAGCTACTGATCTGATCTGCCCGAAATCCTGAGAGATTGGCTCAGTTGTGTGTTCTGTCACAGCCTCTTCCCACGCCCCTGGGCAAGCGGCTGAGTCCTGCTGCCCAGCCAGGAGGAAAGTACCACGACATGTCTGGAGGGTCTAAGCCTTCACAGCTCTCTGTTGTCATAACTATCCTTCCTACGGCGCTCCAGGGGTTGTGCAGATAAGAGTACTGACAGCTCCTGGGTGCAGGGTGATAGAAATGCTGTGATGCTGAGGCTGGCAGACTTCTGAGGCCTGGAGGCAGCACCAGCAGCATAAGACAGTCCTTAAGTCTTGGCAATACTGACACCAAACTTGATCAACTACCTGGGCCAACTACTGGGCACCCAAATGCTGCTGGAGCATCCTATTCACTTGTGAGAGCAACCAACAGCCAAGTGCCTGTGTGAAGCAAAGGCCTGTTCATACAAACACTCTTGAATAGCTAGTGAATTGGGGTGTGGAAGACTGGGCAAAATGTTTTAAATTTTTCTTTATGAACAGAGAGGAGAAGTCACATCTCCTTGTGTAATCATGCCCAGGTGGAGAAGTGAACCTGTGTTTGGGAACTCCCCCCTTGCTTCAGACCAAAGTGCTGGTTTGATTATGTCTCTCTGACACCAGGATTTGTATTTTAAATGGAGACTCCTTGCCATGTGATGACAAGCACAGTAGAGGCAGAAAAGGGTTCCCTGTTCTGGGCTCTGTGGTCCCGAGGCTCCACAAAAAGGCAGTAAATTAGTGAAGTGTGACCTTCATAGCCCTAAATGCTTCCAGTGTGTATAACATTGTGATAGGATCATCGTCGTCATGTGGGTTTTGCTAGTGCACTGCCACAGGGAAGGAAATAAAGTCAGCCACGGTTTTCTGAAGAGTCCAGACCTTGTCAGGCTCACAAAGAGTAACTACAGAGTGATAAGGGGAAGCCTGAATCTTTCTTCCACCTGTGCTTAGCACCTCTGTGAAATGACCTGAGAGGTTACATGAAGGATTGTTTGCTGTGGGGCTGATAGTAAGTGCACTGACTAAAAGCAAAGACGTAGCCATGATCTTTGTAGATGCCCACAGCCTCAGTCCAGGAGATCCTTCAGAAAAGGTTTGAAGAGCCATGAATAGTGCTCTTTCTTACAGGAGGTGCACTTTGCTGCCTCAGAAAGTGCTTTCTTTTCTTACCTCAGAATTGTGTTTTCTGACTGCCTAAACCAAGCAGTCCTTGCTTCTCTAGAAAGTGCTTATCTGCTGAGGACCCAGATGTGCCAGGGTGCAACCCATGGATGGCAAAATTTCAGAGTTCCACACTTCTTGGTACTTAGATTCTTGATTTTTGTCTTTTCTACAGAGAGAAATTGCCCAACTATGGACCCGACATGTTTAAATCTCTGATCTGGCTGAGTTAAAACTGGGATCATTTATGTCCCTATCCTGCATGGAGAGACTGCTGCAAAAAGTCAGAGGTAGCCAAGTCCCACCCTGAGACACTCTTGATGCCTTGAGAGGCCACCTAAAACAGAGACTAGACAGGAGTATGGGAATAAAGGTAGGTATTTATTTGAAAGGCCTTCAAAGGTACCCCCTGGGGAGCCAGAGGCTACTGCCAAGATGGACCCCAAGATGGACAACAGGTCACAAGTTCTTCACACTTTTATAGGTTTGGTTCATTTACATATCAGGGTTAATTCTCCAATTAAAGCTTCAGTTAATTATGTAGTTTCCCCAAGCTTGCCCCCCCCCCCCCCCCCTTTCAGAGTTACACACTAGGCAGTATAGGATTTGAAAAATATCAAAGTTAAGACTTAAGGCATCACTCTCAGTGTCTGCTCATGCCCTGCTGCTGCTTTACAAACTTCTCTCTTCCTTCCTGGTAAAAAATAAATAACCAGAAAACCCAGCAGTTCAGATGTGAGGGCCCGAGCTCTTGATCAGGAGCCGTGTTTGGCAGTGGAGGAAAAACATGCAGACTCATTCATGGAGATGCTGCGTGGAGCTGCCCTGGAAGAGCCTGTGGGTGTATGCTGAATGCTTTGTAATTAAGCTGATTCTGGGCATGCTGATTATCATTTCAGGGAGATGTGGAACATCCTGCAAATACTTGCATAAACATCTGATTCCCAGGACACACGCAAGCACGCGTGTATGGGTGTATGGAGGGAAGGGGAAGCAGCCTGACTAGTGAGTGTTTTGAGAGCAAGAATAAATAGGTGCTGTTGCATCTGTGACTTTGTTTTGGTTTTTAATCCAGCGGGGAGGAACCACAGGAAATGTACATTTATAATCCTGCTTTCTGTCTCTGTCAGCCAGAGCGAACAACTCATCAGCATGCAGATTTTGCTCTTTTTGTTCATCAAAGCAATTGTGCAGAGAGAAGCCAAGTGAACTTGGAAGCCCACTGTTGAGCATCTCTTGTACCTTTTGCAGTGATAGCACTGGTGGAGGACCCCTCTGTTTTCCTAGAGCACTATCCAGGTCCTACTGTTGTCCATGGAATCCTCAATAAAAATTTACTTAGGACTTTAAACTGCATGCTTTTAGGAGTGTGACTGCTGCAAAAAAGGTTTTACTCTGGAGCAGAGTCAAACCCTGTGAGAGTTGCACCTCTCCTTACCCACAAAATCATAGAATCATAGAATGTTTTGGGATGGAAGGGACCTTAAAGATCATGTAGTTCCAAACACCACCACCACCCCAACCTCCCTGCCATGAGCAGGGACACCTTTCCCTAGAATCTTAGAGATACTTGGTTCTAGACTTTGGTGGGGACATATCAGTTAGTTAGACTATTAGAGCCCTGGTTTAGAAGCTAACAGGTCTGGAAAATGCTCTGAGATCCCAGCTGCCCCGATCTTTTGGGCCATTTCATACACCAGAGTGCAATGGCACTATTTATTACACCCTTTCTCCACACTTCCCAACAGCATCCTGCCCAGTACTGCAGACAGGGCATTCGTAATCCAACTTCTGTGCTTCTGTGCTGCCTCACGGAAGCTCTGGACTTCCCTGTACCCTAGCACAGCATTAGTGCTAAGGCAAGGAGGAAACTGATTGCCTCCAGGCATTTTTGTCAGCCTGTAAGATTCTTACAGAGCTCTTGGACTTGCACATTATGAAGATAGGCAGGGAGACAGACATGGGTGTATCTGTGTGAGAGGGGTGGGGGCAGCAGCTCCAGACAGCACGCTCTGCTTAATTGGTTTCCTTCCTTTCCCACTATTAATCGCGCCTGTGCATGCTGCCCAGGGCTCATTTCCAGTCATTTTGCAGACCTAGTGAGAAGGCCATGGAGCAGCCCAGGAATGGATCGCTTCCCAGAAGTCCCTGGTCAGAGGCACAGGTCCCTTTTTCTGGCTCCCTGGCTCCACAGCAGCCTACTTTCCACCCAGTCCCTCTTTGATGCTTGTTAATGGAGAAGGAGGTGAGCATGAAATGGACTGCTAAAACCTATGAATATTTCAGAGGAAAAAGTCAAGGGACTCCATTAAATCCTGTTCAGTCTCTGCAAATGGAGCTGGGGGGCGGGTGTGCTGCTTAATGAGAAACTCCAGCGCCGTGTGACCACATGATGCTTTCCAAAGTCTCCCTTCTGCAGCTTCCCCATAGTCACCCAACACTGCTGCCATCCTCTCCTTTCCCAGACAAGTCCAAACAACTCTGCTGTCAGCCATGTTTCCTGCTGCCTCAGCCTGCCCCTACACACCCCTGCAATGTTCACCACCCAGTTGTCCCCAGATGTATCTCTTCCCCCTATCACACTCACAGTGTGAGGGACTCCCCTTGAGCTGCCCAGCATCCCAATGTCCTACAGCAGCCCACCAGCTAGCATCACACTGTTTACCAGCATCCTTCCCAGCTCACTTGCTATCTTCCCCCAGCCCCTTCCCAAGCCCCCATCCTGATCACAGCCTCCTCCAGACAGCTGCTGCTCCCCCATCAGCAAAGAGCCAGAGAGGCGGCAGCTTTCAGAGCAACAGACAGAGCCTGACAGCCCCATATGTTTCAACAGAGACAGTTCCTCCCTCTAATGGGCCCAGAGGAGCACAGCTTTCAAAGGATTCAGCGTGGAAGTGACAGGCTGGAAAGTCTTATTAATGGTCTGTGCACCGGCGAGGGGCCGGGAGCAGCGTGTGCCAACAGCCCAGAGGCCGTGGCCAGGCAGAGCCAGCCCTCCCCAGCCATCAGCATCCTGCCACAGCCCATGTCCTGGGGTGAGCAGAACCCTTCCCTGGGATGTGAGATGGGATGGTAATGCCCCTGAGGCCTTTGGCTGTTTCCTAGGGACCAGTCAGCACGTGAGGTCTTTCCAGACTGTGCACCCTGCATTGCACCCTGTTCTTCCAGCCCTGACTGCCAAATGTGTCCTGTGGGGTGTCTGGAACCAGGCTTGGCTGTCATGCACGGAGAGGAGGCTGAGGGAGACAACCCACAGCTGTAGGTCTCCTGTCTCTCTGCTGCTGAGAAGCGGTGGGGTCAAGGAAGCCAAAGTGCCAGCGTGCAGGAACTGCTTACCCCTTTGCTGGGTGTTGGCATTCAAATAGGAATTGTCTTCTGGTCTTTAAGTGACTTCTAAAGAAGGTGACCTGTCATCACTCACAGAGCTGCCCCTTACAGATATCTTCTCCATGGTTTCCAGGAACACTGGTCTTCCACATCCAGAGGCTGAAGTGTCTCTGCTGTTAGACACCAGCACCCCCTTAGGCCACCAGGAAGTGTGGCAGTTTCTTAGCTTTCACTCTGTTTTGCCTAAATCACTCAGGTCTGCCTCAAAAGGAAAGAGACCCAAGAAGGAAAGACTCAGGCCCTGGACAAACACAAGGAAGGAGCCTCTGCCCCACAGCACCCACAATGAAATCATCTCTGCACTTAAACAATGAGCTGCTGCACAGACAGGTGTTGAATGAGGCTTCATTGAAATTTAAGCCATAGACTGTACACAGATAAATGGCCAAGGACAGGCACACCCGGTGTAGAGGGGGAAAATGGAACCCTCTACATTAGACTTCACCTCCAGTGAGAGAAACTTTTTTCCCTCTCTGGGTCAGGGTCCTGAGGATGGCCACAAAACCCTTCAGAAGATGACTGTCTCAAGATAAGAAAAGCATAATTATGGGCTCAGCAGAGAAAGGCCTCACCAGCCGTTTTCAGTTCACCCCAATTAACCCTTCCTTGTTATCCAGACACCGATGACCTGTACCACCCTTCCTCTCTCTCACCACAAATCTTCTCTCTCTTGGCTTAGCATTCACCCATTGCTCCCAAAGTGCTCATTACATTTTACTTACTTTACATTTTACTTTACTTGCTTAATCAACTACCATAATTAAATTAAGCAGTGCCTTTCTACCTGTACCCAGGTTGTAGTTTGGGTTGTAGGCTGATGCATTTGCAGAGACCCAAGTGCCCCAGTCTGTTTTGTACAAGCTACCACCTCTCTGCAAACCCTGCCTCTCAGACAGAGAGTCAGTGGTGTTCCTCTGAGACAAATGGGCTTTCACTTCCTAGCCTCTCTTATTATTAATGTTCACCATTTCATGCCAAGCTAGAAGAAAATTATTTCCTCTTCAATATATAAAAGTGGCCCTTCATGGAGAAAAATAATTTCATTTTTAATAAACAAAAGTGATCTTAGGTACAGAAATGCACCATTTCCTTTTGCTTTTTCTGCTCATCTTCAACAAGGGAATAACCCTGTTCAGACTTGATACCAGCTCTGTATACAATGGTAAAAAAGGGCTAAGTGCTGCAGGTTGGGAGACTGTAAATGTCTGTTACAGGGTGCTTCATATTCCCTGCTGGGGTAAGGAAAGCAGACTTAGACATTTGAGTGATTCTTTCTATGAGAAAAAATGGTCTTTTGCCTGTGACTTCAGTAGAGCAGTGAAGCTGTTGGCATTGTCAAAAACCAGGAAAACCTGGAGTTCCCCTTGCAATTTCCCCAAGGAGAGGAGGTCTCCCCCAGGCCAGAGTGGGCTGAGCCAGGAGACCACCAAAGGAATGGGAAACACATTGCTCACTCAGAAATCGGGGAAAGTTTGCTGGTGTAGTCCATGCATGTGGCAAGATACCCAAAGGGAGTTCACCTGGGCAACTCAGGGAGGTTGAACACCCAAGGTGAGTCATGGATCATTTTCTACAACTCAGGCAGAAAGCTTATTTCTTCTTGCAGTGGCAAGAACGTGACTCCGGAATCAGGCAGGGCAAGCTTTGTGTGCCTGGTTGGAAAGTCTCACGTGGAGATTTACATTAGGCTGAGCTTCAGCTGACACACGTGCCCTGGGCCAACAGTTCAGCTCCTGCCCTCCCCCTCTAGCAGGTGGAGATAAAAGAGTGCAAGGCAGCTTTGCTGCTTCAAGACAACCACTTACTTGGAGAGAGGTCCTTGAGTGTCCCTTTAGAGGTGTTTTGCCCCACAGAAGTAAAGCCAATCTGCCAGGGCTGATCCCTGCAATCTAGTGATGTGGCTAATTGAAACCACTTGATTTTGAATGCTTAATATTTGTTTGCACACAAGCTGTAGTCCACGCCTTTTTTGGAGAAGCCACGAGGCAACTGATGATTACACACAAGAATACAGACATCTAATTGTGTCATTTGTAAATTGGCACTTTGTCCAGAACCCATGTGAGGTGCTGAGGTCTGCTCTGTTTCCCAGGCAGCTCCTTGGAGCCTCATCAGGAATTTTCCTGGGCCCTTGCTAAGCCAGCTGCTGTATTTCATAGATGAGTTGCAAGTGATTTCTAAACAGTGGTTGCAAAGCTTCCTGGGATGAATAGATGTGACAAAAATGCTTGATTTCAGCTCTGCTCTTGAGCTGCTGACAGATACAGCTAAGGATTAAGTCAGAAGCCTAGCACAGCTTGGGCAGCAATTCCTGCTCTGTTCATATTTCATTATGTTTGGCACAAACTTGATACTGAGGGAAATAATGGTGGGGCTTCTTAACTGCTGAAATATATATTTCTATCTCAAAAACTTCTGGCATTTCCCAGGGAACTACTGAAGATTTAAATCTGATGAGGAATTTCATATCTTTAGATAAGCTTGCACAAGGTTGCCTAACTTCTTTCCATGGAGGGTGGCAGAGCACTGGAACAGCTTCCCAGGGAGGTCGTGGACTCTCCCTCTCTGGACATACTCAGACCCCACTTGGACAAGTTCCTGTGCCACCTGCTCTAGGTGACCCTGGCTTGGCTGAGGGTTGGAGGGGTTGGACTGAATGATCCCCAGAGGTCCAGCCATTGGTGACCCCCACTCCCATTTCTACACCCAAGCAGATTCCCTGACTCGGAACATCCCAGGCTCAGACATGGCCGTGGATATTTTGCAGCTCTGTGGTGCCCAAGCACAGTGTTTCTCAGTTCAGCCTGGTTTCCAGGCAGTGTCCAGACAGCCACAGGCCAGCCTTTCCTGGGTCAGAGTGTCTGTGGGGATGTCTGTGTCATGTTATATAAAAACCCAGGAATTTTGCACAGGAGACCACATCTTCCATCAGGCCAGTTAGATATTCTACCTCAATGAATATTAAGCACAATAAAAACATGCCAGGCCTTTTACTTCACCATTTCCATTTAAGATAGCTTTTTACCCAGAAAGAATAAGTAGAAAGCATTTTTTTCCATGGTAGTAGGACTTGACTGAGAAGGTCGAGGGAGAATGAAATGAGATTTTTTTTGTAAAAGCATCAAAGTCCTACACAAGGGAGAAATTCCTATTCCAGGAGCAAATAATTGCACACAACTACACGTATCTATAAGTGAGAGACTTTATTTGAACCAATTTTTCAAATACAGACATCTGTATTATTCTCACTTCTCGGGAATGTTTTCTGCTCATTTTTGAAGCTTGCAACCTTAGGACAATATTCAGGACATATGTGTACATTAGATCTCTGCAGATGGACACATTCATAATGCACAAGTACAATGAGTGAGAGACTCTTTCCAGATCCTCACACAAGAGCATCGGAAATGGGCCGCTCTAATCGTCAAGTTCTGCTCTTATTAGCTTCCAGACACGTCACAGTTCTTGATACTCTCTAGGCTGTAGCCACCTTCTTCAGGCCCCGATTTATTACTGTGTTACTTCAGCTGTATGCCAGTGGAACTCCTCAAAATAGGGCTTAGGTGATGCACAGGGATTTGTTTTATTCATTGGGAACAGGCATGAGCAGAAAAACCAAGCTATTGGGTGAACAGTTCACCTGGGATTTTCTTTTGTGAGAGTAGTCTAGGTCTCAGGCTGGGATTTCTTTTTTTAGAAGTGACCAGTGGTTCTGGGTGTGTAATACATGAATCTTGATGTTCAGAGCATACAGGGGACCCGTGGCTTGGACCCCAGTGAGGTGTCTCTCAAGTTGGGCACTCCAGATGTGAGCCACTGGGGTCACTAGCCTGTTCTGCAAATCTCGACCTTCACCTCTTCTTCCAAGTATTGCTCAACAGAAGAATGTAGTAATAAAGCATTGTAGGTAAGAATGCAGGCTCACACATGACCTGAGATCAACACCCTGAAAAATGGATAGAGGGTAGTGCTTTCAGGACCACCTAAATGACTCATGATCTTCAGTTCCATTTTGGGAAATGACTGGAGAATTTCAGGCCTGAGACCCCCAAATGCACTGCAGAGAGGAGTTGGGACATCGTTCAGCATCTGGGCCTTAGGAACTTGCGTCTCTTTGAAAGCCAGTGAAATGTGTGCTCTCAAGTGCCCGTGTCACTTAGGTTATTCTGAAAACTGTACCCTATATACATATAGGTAGGTAAGGGGCAGACTTTCACAGGCACAAGTGGCAGTTAGACATGTAACTCCCATTGATTTTTTTTCCCCCCTCGGGGACCTGGAAAATCCCCCCCCCGAGGAGTTGAATCCTCCTCTCGCATTATTTTCACACCAGATTAACACCACTGGTTCCAGTGGAGCGACTCCTGAGTTACCCCAGTGTGAGCGAGAGGAGAACCAGTCCTGAGGTGCTCTAAATATCCAGTGAAAGTGCTAATGTGGCAATGCAGAAAAGCAGGGAATCTGAGCACAGGCCTGGAAGAGGACCCCCAACGCCACCTCTGGCGTCACTGAGCTGCAGGTGACCACCGAGCGGACTCCTCAGCCAAGAGGAACCACAGAAACATTCATTCAAACCCTTCCCTCCACCTCTGCAAACCACAGCCACTCCACTTCCTTCCTAAGACACCTATGACAAACACCAGACCTTCAGTACGAAAAGTCACAAGTGCTAGCCTGCTGTTTGAAGACCACAGGAAAAAAGAAATAACTCCTGTGGGGAGTTTGGTATGAACTCCCTCTTCCTTTTTTCTTCTTTTTTTTTCTAAACCCCTCTCCATCAGTCATGGCCATTTCTTTCATCTAGAGTTTCCCAAGCAATGGTGTTTATGTGGTCAGCACAGGTGAGTTCCTTCTGGCTAAGGCCTCTCATGGGGCTGCATTAGGGTTTAGGATTGGAAAACACTGGGTCTGAAGGGATCTCAGCAGGATGCCCTTCCCCTCCCTTTGGAATGTGGTTCATGGAGAAGCTCCTTGGCTGAGGCAACTATTGCAAGGGTTGTGGGGTTTCATCTGCTATCAGTGCAGACAGGATGCCACAAGCATTGCAAAGCAGACCAAATTCATGAGAACGATCTACTGCATTGATGGGGAGTTCATGTTGGAATTTTTTTCACTTTTTCACGGCTTAGTCTAGCGAAATGTAGTAGTGAAATGTCAAGAGCTGGCCTACAGCTGGTACGAGCATTCAGGATAGCTGTGGGTCACTAGCATATCTTACTACAGGGGCATGGAAAAAGCCCCTCTAGGACCCTGAATTTCCACAGCACTGCATGGTGAGGTCAGGCACCATATTCCCAGCGTGAGTCACTCTGATATGCCCTGCCCTTTTCTTACATAAAGTAACAACCACACACACCTCCAGGCAAAGCTATATCCTCTTCAGGGAGAGAGAATAGACACATACTCCCTGGGGAATTCCTGTTGGTTGTTACAGCAGCAGTAGTAGAAAAGCTCCAACTACTCTGCTGATTACTCTTTGCCCCACTCTTTACTTCTGGGACCTCCTGCCTCTTCTGCTGCTTTCAGCTCACTTGATGTCTTGCTAGAAAAACCATTCCTCAAATACCCTTGTTCTCTTTCCAGTTTCCGTCCCATGCTACATCCTTTATACTGTTTCCTTTTAGCCTTTGAAAATCTGGCTGAAGAGGCAACTCAAGGAAATCCAAATGCTATTCTCTGCTCTCTTCCTGTACCCTGAAGACAGCCCAGCTTCCTATACAAATCTTGTGTATTACACATTAAACCACTGCCTGCTCAAGGCTGGGTTTGTCTCTGTGCTCTCTCTCACACTCTCTTTGCCCTGACTCTCTGGCAGGATCAGGACACGGCACAATAATAAAGATAGGGGGTGCTTGGTTACAGCCAGTAATTTTAAACTGCAACCAAGGGAGAGGAATTAGTATTTAAATTATTTAGGTTTGCAGTTGGTAACCACATACCCCGTTCTCTTTGTGGGGGGAAAAAAACCAAAACACAAAACCCAACCCTTTGTTCTCTAAGCAACATGGCAAAGTATGTTCTTACAAACGGTGACAAAACATGCGCGATGCCCCAGCCATCAGCCAAGGGGGAGGCAACATGCGAAATACAAAGATAAAACGTCCCTGGGGAGAGAAAGCTGTTTCATTTTTTGAGGAGGGAGGAAGGCCTATGTCCAGGAAGACATGAGAGGCAGTTTTCTTTTCCTTATAAAGTTAAAAATAGTAATAGCAAAGTGGAGGCAAGATGAAAACTTTGGGGTCTGAAATCAGAAGAGCAGGGAGACCACATGGTCTTTGCAGGAACAGGCAACACAGAAAACCTTTTAAAATGGTCATGACAGGAGATAAGGCCAAACAAAAACCGTGCTCCCTCCTTTCTGCCTCCTCCCAAACACCTCTCCCATAAATCCTGAGAGCTGAACCTCAGTTCTCTCAGCTCGGTGCTAGAGACACGGGGTGTCTGCAGTGTCTGCGCTGGGCTGGGCCCCTTGTGTGCTACGAACAGCAAACATAGTGTACACCTCTCCTCCCTACGCCTCAGCCCCCGTGTCCCTCAGAGCTCTCTCCCTCCCAAACACCATCCACACCCTGCTGCATCCATGGCAGGCACGGGTGGGGTGGTGAGACCTGACATACGGTCCAAGCAATGCCTGATGTCTGCGCTACATTTGCTGAATTGAGGTCAGGCTGGAAGGTGTCTCAGGGTTTACCACCCATCATGACATGGGAATATTAGCATATATATCATTTATGAAGTATGACACAATACCTATCTGTCAGTCAGCCCATCTTTCTACCTATTTAGTCTGTCTAATCTACTTCAGCTATCTACGTTTCACTATCTCTATCAATCATCTATTGCTCCATATTATCTAATTTCTTCCTGTCTCTCTCTCATCTTGTTCACTCTAATCTTTCTCTAGCTATACTCCCCTCTCTCTCCCTATCATCCATCTATCCACTCGAAAATCTTTCCCCCCCTCATCTCTCTAATCCCTGTTTTTAAAAATCTTTGTCCAATCTCTCTCCCACTCTCTCTTTCCCTCTTTAAAAAAAAAAAAAACCACCTCCCTGTCTCTCTCTCTCTTATTTCTACAGAATGCCAGGAAGCACATGGAAATGAATCCTGACATGTTTTGATGGCACTTCCAGTGAGCAGTCTACGTTCCAAGTGATCATTCCTGAGGAGACACTGTTCATCTTTTCTCCCTATTTCCAACAAACAGATGGAGGAGAACAAAGGAGTGCCAGCCAGCCCTCCAAAGGCCATAGGGCTGCCATTCCAAGAAGCATCAGCCACCAAAGGACGCTCTGGCTGTCAGCACTCCCATTGTTTGGTGTTCCTGCTGTGAGGACAATTTAATCCTGCTCCTGCACCATCATACCGTAATGCTGCAGGGTACTCTGGCTGTCACTGCCAATGCAGCCAGGAAAGCATGCAGGAACTGCTGGGAAAGCACACGATAATAATCAGGGCAGTGAAACAGCAGTAATAGCCAATGACTGGGCTTTTATGAAAGCCCAGATATTACTAAATATATTTTAACTGTTCACTCTCACAGCTCACAATGACAGCAGCAGACCCAGGTGGCTGTACAGGCTCTGGGTTTGGTGTCTGTCAGTCCTCCACTGTGACAGGCTGGGAGGCACCAGGGAACAGCCCACAACCTATGGGTAGCAGTAGCAGTGGTGGAGATTTAGGAGGTGGTGCTCTGCCCACAGCCATAAATGACAGCTGAAAGCCTTGGCCCCCATTAGAGCTGGGTGAGCCACCCTGGGGTTCTGTGGGGAGCAGGAATGGGTATTTCTCAAAGTGCTGCCAACTTGCTCCTATGCCACCAGGCCTCATCCTGCCTGTGTGCCTATTTATTCAATGCATTGACCCAATTTATTTCGCCAAACAGAACACTTTTGGGGGACCATGCTATGCTACCCAGGGACTTCAGCCCAATGGGGTGAGCATCATCCTACTGTGGGGAGAAGCTCAGGTCCCAGGGCCCTGTCCCCTCGTGGCCCTTGGCAGGGGTTAGACCTTTGGCATGGATCAAGCTTGTCCCTCTGCAGGCTCATACCTCCAAGGTCACCACAGTTCTCCATATCACAACCTAGAGGTCTCCTAGAGGGATGCTTATTTTGTTCTTTCCCAAAACTGATTTTGCTACTTTCATTATTTATGTTATTCAGTGCTAACATCTCACCCAAAATCCAAGCCTGCTCCCCCTAAAAATCCCCTCAGTAGTGCCAAGGAGAGCAGTCGGTTACTGACTGGTGGCCAAGGAGCATTGCTGGGCCACGCAAGAAGTGGCCCACCAAAGACCACAGGCCAGCAGGATGTACGGCAGCATAGAAATGCGACACGGTGGTATTAATGATAATTATTCTCATTTATTATAATTATTGTTCAGTTTGAAAAAGGAGCCTGGAGCCAAGCATTATGCTAATTGGCACATTTTTTAGTTGTTGTTCTTTTAGTTCTGAAAACAAACTGGGGTTTAGTATTCTTTTTGTTCATTTGTTTGCTGTGTTTGGTCCTTTGTTTTTTCTTTTGTTCATTCCATCACATTGAAAAAGGAAGAAAAGAACCTTTTTTCCCCCCTCTTTTGTTTTAACTCACTCGGTAAGTCTGGACTCCTCAGATGAACGTAACATTGCACACACACACACTTGGAGAAGAGAGAGAGGAGAGAGAGAGAGAGAGAGAGTGCTCGCAGTGGGCAGACAGACACACGCACGCGCCAGGTCAAAGAACTCTGATACAGTGCAAGAATTTTCCCAAAATGATTGGATCATCATTACCAAAAACTTGCCATAACAACACCAAGAAACAAAGAAATGTTTAAGCCACACTGTTTGACTGGGATTTTTCCTGCTTTTTTTTTTTTTCTTTAAATGTTTGCCACACAGAGAGAAAAAGGGTTTAAGTGGTAATGGGAGAGGGACAGACAGGCTCACAGATGTGAGCAGGAAGGGGGGAGATCGAGATTGGGGTGGGAAGGAAGGATAGAGGATAGGGGGAGGGAGGGAGGGGCAATGGGGAGTCATTTCTTAATGTTCAGGCATTTTCTTGGTCCGCCTTGCTCTCTTCTTCTTTCACCTCTTCCTGCTGGGCACTTTCAGTAGGTTTGGTTTCTTCTACAGCATCTAGTGGGGAAAGAGATGGTCCAGCGTTAGTCAGCCATGATCTAGAGCATCCTGCACGCGCACACAGCCTGATGGGCCGCAGGATTTCAGGCTTGTCACTCCCAAAAGTGACCCAGGGCTTAAAGTCCCTGGAATTTCTGCAGCATGGAAAGAATATGCTAAGGTACAGTCCAGCAGGCAAATATGTAGCTCTCACAAAACACCTTCAGCCAGAAAGCATGTGCCACTGGAAGGAGCTGCCCTGCTCACTGCTGATGTGCCAGACCACCACTGTCATTTCATTAGGGGCACTGATTAGACTCTTGGCTTATCGACTAGATCACAGAGCCTTTTACAGAACCCACTGATGGTAGCACTGCTGAATTTTTGTCCCCCAATTACCGCTATGGATCCTCCCAGCTGAGACTTAATGAGGTCACAAAAAACCAAAACTCTATACACACTTGAAGCCTGCAAGACCCAGAGGGAAAAATTTTATAGCTTGTAACTGAAACTTCTCTCACACTGAACAGAGATCTAGAGAAATATCTCTAGCCTTCAAGAATGGGAGCCTTCATCCAGAGGCTGCCACATCTCTCTAGTTTTCTGGTCTCTCCTTTCAGAAGCAAAGCTGCCCTGGGGGAAGCAGTGAGTGCAACTGGAGGCTGGGTCTGCCTGTCAGGCAGACACCTTGTTCTGACACACCATTCACATGAGAAGTTAAAACTAATGCTAGGAGCTATCCCACAATGAACTAGACAGAGGATCAGAAACCAGGGGAAGGCAGAGGCAGCCAGGAGGAACAAGGCAAACAAAAACAATGCCCCTCAAGCTGGAGTGATCTCACGGCTGTGTTCATCTAGCCCATGCCTCCTTCATTGCAGCAGGATGGATTTAATTGTCTCTGAGCTTCTACTGCCCAGCTCTCATCAGGGTACACTAACATGTCACCAGCCTCTTTCAGAAACAATCCATGCACTGTTTGGATTGCTTTTTACAGGACAATGTGGTGTCCTGTAAAAGGTGGCTACAGGGCTGTAAGACAGAATAATGAAAAGGGTCTTAGTGCACTGTAGTGACTGGCCTGCTCCCTTGCCATCTCCCCTTTTTCCCACTGACTCCCATGCCCACACAGCCCATGAAAAGGTCAAGCAAGCAGCAACCCAGACTTGGGATAAAGAACAGGGAAAAGAAATAAGTGCTGAAGGGCTGGGTGGTGTGGGACAGACCACATGTCATTGGTATGACATATACCTCAGTGATGGCCCTCAACAGACCTCTGTAGCATCACTATAACCACAGTGGTCATTCAGAGAGCACTCTGGGCTCCCTGCACAGTTCCTGGCTTCTCTGATGGGCTATCAAAGTACGTTGTACCAGTAAATATAATGGGCCAGGGACTGCCCCAGGGCCACCTGGCACCACACAGCTTATGTCTGTATGGATAAACTCTCTTCTTCTCCAGAAGAAGGTAGCTGTGTCTGGGACCTGTCTGAAGCAGCGCTACTTGGTGTACACAAAAATCACACCAGGGCCTGTGCCGTCAGTCTAACAATGCAGATGTTCACTTGCCAGTGTTTAGTTTGTGAGGATTAGCACCCTCATACCCACGTTTAGTGAGAATGCTATTTGGGATGTGAAGGTTTCCTTACTGACACCATTCATGCATTTTGGCCTGGTCCATTTGATGCCATCAGATGGCAGACTTGTATTTGCTTCCAATACTGGCAGTAGGTGCTACATTCCTGCTTCCCTTTCCCTCAGCTCTTTAGCCTGGGTTTTAAATATGTTCCTAAGCACCACTTCCTTATGAATCACCTTTAAGTTGTGTGCAACTTCCCATTTGGAATCATCTTCATTAAAGGATCTGCTTCTGGACCTTCAAATACTTTTTACCTTAGTCAACTGACTGCTGATTTCCCAAAAGAAAAAAAATTTCTGTGAGAACGTCCCCATGGCCACAGCCACTGCATCTGCAAACCCCGTCAGCAAAAACATCTGTGGACTTTCCTTCCCTTGATACTGAACAGCTAAGCAGGACTCCATCCACCTACTCAAGGACTCCATCTGTATCTGGTACAGCTACCACCACAGACCAGAGACAAAACAGGCTACTGATTAAAATAGGATTGTAACAAGTGTCATTGGGAGGCAAAGCTTGGCCTAGTTTTTAAAATTTTCCTGAATGACTTGATCACTGGGAGGGAGGAGAGTCTTTTTAATGCTGCTCTTTAAGGCATTCATAGCAGGAGACACGTTGAATGATGAAGCTGAGAGTAGAATCCCAGTGTGCAACCATCTACCCCTAAACTTCAGTGAAAAGACTATTGTTAGCCAGCAGCAAAGTCTGGTTTCTTACAAGGCTCTGACAGATCCTAGTAAGGCAGAATTTCTGGGTTTTTCTCCTCACATAAATGGAAGATGAGTGAAAGAGTAATGTGGCTTCAGGAGCACAAATCCTGACACTGTTTTTCATTGTGTTTAAAACTTTTTGTGTCTTCCTACCAAAAATATGCACGGGTTTTAGCTGGCAGTCCCACAGCCCCCTCAGGACAGCACACCAGACGGGCCCTGGTGTAACACTGCAAGCACAGGGACAGACAGACACTGGGGGGTCCTGCACATCTGCTGTGCTACCGAGTCACACAGATGCCCTGTTAATCAGCAGCTGAAAGTGGGGTCCAGCTCCTACAGTGGTGGACTCCTGACAGCACTCCAGGAGGGATGGGCAGGAAATCTGCTCACACCCAAAGTGGGGGAGCTGGCAACCTCAGTGATGCTGGTTAGCTCACAGTGTTCCCATGCTGTCCTTGTGCTTAGGATAAGCAGGCAAGTTGAAACACAATTTTCTGCCGTGTTTTATTCCCTGTTAGCTCACCACAGTGGCAAATCTAATTTCCAGGGAGTGCCCATGGCGCCTAGAGATCCCTGGCTGGCAGAGGAGCTGCACAGAGGTGCCTCACTGTCCCCATTAATGTTCTCTGGGGAGCAGACAGTGGCAGGCCAATGACTCTCTGCTGAAGCAGGCCAGAGACTGCGCTAATTTCTGTCATGGATGAAATAGGCTGGACTAAGTGGGATCATGGAGCAGCAGGAACAATTTAAGGTCACTTCATCACATATTCAATCAATGGAGAGGAATCCTACAACCCAAATGCTGGACTGTGCATATCCCAAGTATAAACAAGAATTCTAGCTTTTTGAATAAGAATTATCACACAAAATTCAGTGAATCACTCTCCCTCTTTTCTCTTGCATGATATTGAAGCAGTAAGGGGAAACATTCTGTGTACTGCTACACCTGTAATGTCTTATTTCCTAGCAGCTTTAGCAGTGTTTCATCGGTCTTTGGGAGGAGGGAAAAGAAGCAACCTGGTGTTATTATGTAATAATGAACTTTAGCAAGAAGCAATATCATGAAGGAAAAAGAATTCAGCACAAAAAAATAAATTTGAAGCTGTGGCACTGCTAAACCACAGCAGTAAAAAGAAGAGGATTCTCTCTGCGCTGTGGGAGCAGTGCATCAGAGCCCCGGTGACATCAGGGCCAGTTAACAGCAGTTCCTAATTCAGAGGAGAGGTGAGACAGTTTATCTGACTCGCCAGTTTGTTTGGTGCAGGCTATTTCTGCAGTATGTTCTCTGGGCTTTCTCCAGCCTTGTTTTCAGTGTCCCAGCAAAGGAAGGCAAGGTATTTCCAGGGAGATGAGTAGATAGCTCTCCTGGGGATTCCATACATCAGAGAGAGTATTTCTTACATTGCTTTTTACCCAATACTAGCCTTGATTTTCCAGTTTTTTGAACTCTGGGCTATTGCACCTGTGGGTTTATAGTGGACAGATAGCATTATACAGACAGAACTGCACAGTTTGGCATTTTACATTCACTTTGCTCTTTGTTGCAAAGGTGATAAAAAGTGGTTGAGAATTGCAGCCATCCCCTGCTTGAGAAACAAAAGCATTTTATCCTGGATAGCCAAACTTCCACCTGTTTAAAGCTGCCTCCCTTCTGAACATGCCAGCACTGTAAGATCTCCTCCTGCACGATCAGAGCCCCCTATGTCCACTTGCAAGGGACAGAACAAGCAGGAAGCTTGTGAGCTGTTTCATCAGGTGGACCTTGACTGGGGCAGCATCAATGTGCATGTGGTGACATCATGAAATGAGAAAGCTGAAGTCGGAGTAGATGGACATCTCACCTAACTCCAGACATCTACAGAGAGACATCTGCAGCTGATCTTCTCACCCTCTCCTTCCTTCCTAATTAGTGGAAATAAATAGGACATTTCTAAGGCTCTATTAACCTGTCTTATTTAGATGCCTATTTTAGGACAAGTTTCAGTCTGGGAATACCTACACCTGCAGCAAGCCAAGGTGGAGACATTCACATTTATTCCAGGGCCCTCCAGCTACAAAGCAAAAAAAACCTCACAAAATGAGAGTGGAGGAAAGAGAACAGGAGGGGAGGCAGAGCTGTAATATAAAGCAAAAAAAGCTTGGGGGGGGGCAAAACCAAATTCAGACCTGAAGGAAAAAGCAAGAATGGCTAGGTCAGAAAGCCAAAAAAATCACCTCAAACCAACAACAAAGCCAACCTGGTTTGTGCTTGCAATCCCCACCCTTACAGTTCTTTTAATGTGCACCAGTCATCATTCGTCACTCCAGTCCTGTGGTCCCACCCTTCTAGCTTTGAGATTTTAGTTTGCTTTTTTATTTCAGCCTTTGGAAATCTATGCTGCAGTCCAGATCATCTTAATACCATAGGCTAATTTTGCCAAAGAGACAGGCATCTGTGAGCTGAGCTGCCACTGTTTCACTTCCATTTAGCACTCTGGATGGTGCAGTCAAGTTGAGAAACCTTTTGGGCAGCCTTGGACTTAAACTGTTGCTGCGGCACAGTGGGAGAGGCCGATGTGTGTTTGCTTCCCTGCTGAAGGGCCTGTGTCAAAGAGAGGCTTCATACCTACAGCTCCACCTGGCATCAGCTGGGCAACAGCCTTACCCATGGAAGAGTAACAATATGGAAGTGAGACATAGAGCCTTGCTGCAATAGGGTCAAAGAGAGCTCCTGCTCCTCAGCACTCCATTTATTTCCTGGAAAGGGTGAGAGTCATGTCTGCGAGCCCTGCTGGGGAGCAAACGCCTGGAACATATGCAGCTCTGGTTTCTGTGAAGCTGAAGCAGGCACGCAAGCAGCAGTTCTGCTGGATTGTGGTACTTCCAGCTGCCTTTTCTACACTGTGCTCTAATGGCTGAGTGTGCAGGCTCCTCTCCAAGCCTCTCCACTGCCCTACATTAGTGAAATTAGGTTGAGTGGATTTCCGGGTAAAACGCTGTCTCTTGGGACCTGCCCAGCTCCCATCTGACTTGCCAAGATTAATTAAATCAGAGCAGACATCAGCTTATGACCACAGTCGAAGCAACCTCTCTGATGATCATTTCTTTTGTGGCTGGTGGCTTGGGTTTTGTTTTCCTTTTTGTCTCTGTTCCACTGCAGATCTTTAAATTACCACAGCCAATGCCAAGAGAAGAGAAATTGCACAACACTGAGATTCTAATACGGATGCAGAGATTTTGCTTTTGCTGCTTTCTCACTGTTTGCATAATTATTGCTGATATTGATTGTGCAGCTAGAACTCTCCTGTGCATTCATGCTGAAGTGCTGCCCAGATCTACTCAGACACTGCTCTCTCTAGCATTTGTCGTGCTTCCTCCTTTCTCTGTCCTTTGCCAGCTACAGCTCGGGCAGAGATGGAACGGAAAACCTGTTCCTCATCCGGTTGTCACTCTGCTCCCAAATATTAATCTGGGCTTTCCTGCCCTCTTATCAGGAAATCTCATATGACCCAGAGACGCTACTTAGAATTTTTTTTTTTTTTTTTTTGAAGGTAAGGAGCACTGGAAAGCCTCATTTAAAATCCCTGCCCTGAGCATCTCCTAGTTGTAATGACATTTGGATCCAGATTTGGATCCAGGCTTCACAGCTTGATTCATCTGTCCCGATCCATCTGTCCTTCTAGCCAGCCAGAAGTCTATTCCAGGCAGACGATGGTAGGTCTGAGACTGCTGAAACAAGACACACTTCAGGTTCAGAGCTGTTGCTTACACAGTTCTGTCTCTGGTCCATGTTAGCCCATTGCAGTCAGCCCTATGATGCGTCATATGCAGAGCTAAAATCCTCCACCCTCCCAACTTGCTGCTTCTAAAAACTGGTAGACTTATGCTGCCCCAGCTAAACATTGAGAAATGAAGGAATTGGGTATTTCAGGTAAGTGGTTGTGTCTGGTCCAGGGTATCGGCTTGTACGATTTCTCCCAAATCCCTGGTGAATCACTCAGTCTGTACAGACAGACCCATGGTACTGATTCCTGTGAGCCCTGGGTGTCCTGGTGAGCACATGGCACGTGGGAGATCTGCAAACCCTTGGCACACCCTGTAACAAGGTGGTGGGGAGGAATGTCCCCAGTGCAAGCAAGGAGGTTCAGGGAAGTTGCCCAGTAACTACTGGAAAGAAGCAAGCAAGTCAGCCTGTTAAGCTTGAACCAAAGAGGTTAATATGGCCCCATACATGGTAGCTTGGGCCTCCTATTCCTGTACCTCCTCATCTTTTTCCAGAACCATGTAAGAATGGTTTGGTTGCCCCAGCAGTGAGAATAAAAAGCAACTTCTGTAAGTCCCATGGCTGGTAACTTCGGTCCAAGCTTGGACAGCTGGCTCTTCTTCTGATCCTTCTAAATCTTCAGAGCACAGCCAGACCCAATTCTGTCACCCCAGCTGCCTCTGTGCTTTGTCAGGCTCAAGAGCCAGTGGCTTAGGGATTTCCACTCCTTCTCATCTCACCCCATGCCTTTCTTCCTCCAGCACCACCATGGAAATCCAAGCCCACATTGGCATCCATGTGTGCAGTAGATGGAAAGGGAGGGAATGGTGGGAGAGATGCTCAGGGTGTGCGGCAGTGGAAAGGGGAGTCAGGCTTACAGCTCCATTGCAAACCATTTTTCACAGTGTCTAGACACCAGCTGCCAGGTTGCCACGGAAACTCCCCAACTTTGGCTGAGGGAGGGAGCATTGAGGTCTCCAGAGAAATGGGAGTGATGGAGGAAGAGGGTGGGGAGAGAAAAGGAAGGATGTTCCTTGTGAATGTGAGGTGTTATCCCTGTTACAGCTACCTTCACAAATACTCTTCCATCTTGGAGAATGGGAAAGAAGCAGCTCTCCTTCTTTCTTCCACTTCTGCTTCTTTCCCATATCCATGGATGGAGCCAGACGTGGAGGCTGAGAAAAACAACATGCCTACTGCTGACTTCATTTACTGCTGCCTATTACCAGCACTTTTGTCCCAAACTTCCTGTGTACTGTACCCACAACTGGGCAACTTCACTCCAGCTGGAACTGGAAGAAGCCTACCAGAGTGGTCAGGTTTTCAGACAGCAAGATATCCTTTAGCAAGGTCTGTGCCTTGGGCACTGCCACAGCTACTAGCAAAGGCAGCTCCAGGGAGGACAGAGTGCTCCCACCTGGCAGCAGTGCGATCTTTCACGGTGCTTCTGTGGGGATGCTTTGTTGCACCAGACAGTGGTGGGCAGGTGGGACGCTCTGCAGTACAGTGGCCAAAGGCAAAGTAAAAGCTTTTTCGGGATGAGAGTGCCTTGGAGGCAGATATTTTACACTGGCATTGAGTGGCCTCCTACCAAACAGCATCAAAGGTGCTGTGACCTCAGAGGTGTTGTGACCTCAACAGACCTCTGCCAAGGTTCCATGGTTTTCACAGCCAGGGAGCTTGAAGGGCAGAAATGGGAAGTGACTTGTGCAGGGTATCTCCAGCCATCAGCAGGGATCAGAGTTGATCTGATGAACCTGTCCTGATGAACCAGAAAGGCTCCCTCTACGGGTAGTTCCAAGCTACCAGTCCCTCTATCTCCTGCGTTCATTTCTTCAGCTGAGAAAAACCTTAGAAAAAAGTACCCATAAATTGTTCTTTACTCTTCTTCTCCTCTGCCCCTGTTGATTTCACATAGGTCCTGCAGACCAGAAAGGGTACTCTTTAATTCCTTAAATACCTTATGATTCAAAGAGCTTGAATATAGAGATTTTAACTTCCTTCCAGCTGTGGAATGTAACAGCTGACAGCTGCTTTTGGCACATGTGTTGGAAATCATGATGTCCCCATCTCATGCAACATTCTTTTGTGCCACCCATCATTTCTCCCTTGCTGGTTAAGTTCTGGAGGATGGTTTAGAAATAGAGGGCATGTGAGGGGACAGAAGAACAAGGTCTTTCTGATACCCATCCATTTTTCTTTAGCTTCTTTAGAGTAACTGCCCTGTGAGATTATAGGGGAGAAATCAGAGGAAAGATAAGAAGAAGTGGAAATACTCTGAATAGATATAGGCCACTTGAACCTCATTGAAGTGACAGATAGTGATTGTTCTACGGCCAGGACCATCCTAGCAAAGTAATTAATTCAGGGAATGAAGCTTACAGTACTTTGGGGATGGAGGTTTGAATTTGGAGAGGCCAAGCAGATGCACAGAGAATAGCACAGCAAGTGACAGAAGCTTGACAGACAGATCAGGTCCTCAGAGGTCTGCCCATCTCACAGCTCTGCTGAGCAGCCTGGCAATGGAGGTAGGATCAGTAAGGGGATAAAAATGAACCTGAAACTGTGGCAGACTGCTGGCATTCATGCACTGCTGATCCTGAAATAAAGAGGGTTAAGAAGAAGGAAACGTGCAGAGTGGTAGAGCCTTTGGGTTGTCATCTACAGCTCCCACCTCCTCACACAGGACTGGCTGTGAAGCTGTTCTCCTCCCCTTCCCCGGCAAAACTGCCTAGGGAAAAGAAACTAAAGGAGGAAATCTTCTGTAATTGCGGCAAAATGGTCTAGAAATTCCTTCAGTGCATCCAGAATTAATGTGCTGCTCCTCCCCTCATACTCCTCCCCCTTCAGCTGTCGGTGGCAGGAAAACAAATTGCTGCAGCCCTTACTACAAACCACGTGCCCGCCTCCCTTCCCCCAGCCCAAAAGACATGTGCCATTCATAAGCTGCCTGACTGCTGGTCTCCATTATTAAAGCCTAGAAGACTGATAAATTGGGGATTCATGGAGCCTGGAAGCCTCCAACAACCACATTGCCATGGAAACCAGAGGCAGCCTCCATCTCCAGCAGAAATGAT
The DNA here is from genome assembly GCF_041296385.1 of Aphelocoma coerulescens. Lineage (NCBI taxonomy): Eukaryota > Metazoa > Chordata > Aves > Passeriformes > Corvidae > Aphelocoma > Aphelocoma coerulescens. The sequence continues at coordinate 97,624,190 of NC_091013.1, read as the reverse complement.
ATTGATCTAGCTGAAGGCAGGGAATTACAATCAAGGAGAGGATATAAAATGTCTCTTTTTCTTCCCTTTGCCATCCTCCCATTTCGAGTTTAAATGAAGGAGAAATTTCATTTAGAGATCATTAGTTTGTTTCCGTCCATCATCATACATGAAGGCTCTGCAAATTGGATGCTAAAATTAATTAAATGCCAGTTGTCAGGCTTTCCACAGCCATCTTCTTGATAACTGTCCCCAGCAGTTGCAACATCAACGATGCCATCTCTTTGCATCAAAGAAATTACTAATATTTCTCAAACGCACAGCTGGTGCACACCCATAGAATCCCAGTGTGTTTTGTGCAGGATGAGCACTGAAACACACGCACTGCTCTCTAGAAGGTGGTTCAGGCTTCATGCTGTACCCAGGAAAACTCCTGGTAGCCTTTGCTTTTCATTTCATCAGGAGAAGGCTTGAGAGCCCAGACACAGGAAGAGGCATTGTGAACTACAAACACTTGTGGGAAAAACCCCACTTTGAGACATCACCATGGCATTGCTGGTGCAGAGCAGTTCTCCCCTCTTCTTGAAATCCCTTGCCTGGGACTGCTTAAAAACTGCTTTTCCAAGGATGGAAAGATAAGCAGCCACAGCACCTGTCCTGCAAAACTGGGTGGGCAGCTGGACACTTTCCCCAGATCATACAAAGGCCAGATTCTCCTGGTTTGACTTAAGGTGAGAGGTTGGGCTGTGTCGTCGTCCCTGCTGCCCCAGAGGCGTGGTGATGCTTGTCCAGTAAGTGGTGAGCTCCAGGGGAAAGGAGGTGTAGGTTAGCCCCGAGCCTGGCAGTGGCCATTTTCAGAGCCAAGATGTACAGCAGGAAGGAAGGAAGGAGCTGCCTGGAAAACCTCTCATAAGCGCTCTTACTGCCAGCACCAGTCTTCTCTGTGAAGGTGGCAGCAGCTTGCATCAGTAATTCTGATTTTAATTCAGACTTGGCAAGCTCAGTTTTATTTTATTTTTTAACCAATTTTTAGAGCCATTTCTCCCAGTTGGAGAGGGACTATCGAGTCTCTGAACTCTCCAAGTGCTGTGCCGAGCGAACCGATGCAGCTGTCCCACAGTAGCAATCTCAGTTTAATCAGCTTTTCACAACAACAATTCCATCAGGCAGATAATGAATTCGGCCGTGACATGAGGGCACTCGGTGGGACAGCTGCAAATGCTGGGGAGACCACCTAGGGGCACCGCCAGGCAGCCCCATGCCCCATGCACAGCCAGCTGTGCCATGGCCAGGATGCACTCCCGCTCTAGAGCAGCGGGAATGTCTGGGTTGTCAACAGCTCCTCAGTACTGCCCACTATAGTGGAAAAAAGTACCCTTATAGGGAGCTAAGACAGCCCTTTGCTGAGATAGTCTGCAATGACGAGGCTCCTCTTCCTCATTAAAGGTCATTTTCCTTGGCCCTGACTCAGTTGTGGGGCCAAGCAGTAGCTGCTCCTCCACTATCACGTGTGCAGGCAAAGTCTGCCCTGAAGCCCAGCTCTGCACAGGTCTGTGGAGGCTCACAGTTACCACAGCTTCCATGTGCAGAGTTTGTAAGTTTTTGACCAAGGTGGAGCAGCCCAAAATTTTGGCTTGAGCACCATCATTTTGACAGTGGTGGTCATAAGAAGAAGAGGGCCTGATAGGAGGCATGAACTCATCAGGCCTGAGCTGCTCTGAAATTGCTCTGAAATTGCACTGAGGCACAGGAAGTGGCACCCCACCATTCTGTGCTCCTATTGTCTCCTCCCACTGATTTTATTTGCTGTAAAGGTCCTTGGCTCGGGTCTTGCCTGCTGGTCACAGAGTGATGTTGTAAGGTATCCATGTGAATGAACATGTCTCTCTTACTCTTCCTCTCCTGCTGGAGCTGTTCCACTTCCGTAAACCATTAAACATTTATTGGGCCAGAGGAAAACATTGACCCTGTAGACCAGTGGTGAAGGCACTCATCTGGAATAGGGGAGACCAAATGCCACATCCTGGCTCCAGCAAACAATAAATAATTTATACAAAGTGGAATAGCTCCAGCAGGAGGGATCAGGGGAAAATTTTTCCAGCAGCCCAATGGCTTGCTTGCAGAGCTCACTGGATTTCAGCTTCCTGGCATAAGGCCCACCCTGTCTTCTGTCCCACTCAGGTAGGACTTGACCCTCTCATGCTAGATACTCTAAAAGCAGGCAAAGGTTTTCTTACTACTTTAATCTACAAATCCCATAATTCGTGGTAGTGGTATATATTATGTTTGGGTTTGAATAATTAAAGGATCCTTTAACGAAAAAAAGATTATCACAGAACAATTCCAGTCCAGCAGGACTCAGAAGCCCTGAATGGTTGTGGTTTAAACTGCAATTAAGCTTAACTCCTCTCTTTGGGAGAACCATGTCTCTGTGTTTTGCTAGAAATGAGGCCAAGACGCAGTTGTATGCTACATCCATTAGGAGTGGCTGGAATCTTCTCCTTCTTCCCTGATGTAAAAATCAGTGACTCCATCCATTTTTCTCATAGTCATTTGGCTGCAGCAATGAAAAAGGTTTCTATCTTGAGGCACAGAAAACCATTTTTTTTCTCGTCTTCTGTCTCTTCATTGAGTGCAGTGAACAGTGCTGGGTCAATGTCTCTGGAGACCAAAGTCTGCTGCATAGCAGCAGTGCTGTGCATTTCTTTCCCCTGCCTGCCTGGTGGGCCTCAGCTGTGTTTGGGAGGGGTTGTGTCATGGACAAGAGGTCAAGTTTAGTCCAAACAGGCACCATGCTTGGCCACACTGGTAAGTCTCCCAACAAAGGCTTGGCAATAGTGCTGGGATGGCTTTGGGGAAACATACCTTCAACCCCCAAGACAAGCTTAAAGGCAGGTGCCAAACCTGTTTGCACTGCTGAAGCTTCTTCCTAACACCCACCAGTGCCACTGCTTGCAAACCTGCAGCACCCCGAAAGTCCACGCTGACCATAAGGAGCTGCTCCATGGGACAGTGCAGGACTGAATGGGGGTGGTACAGAGTTCCAAGATCAAGGTGATACTCATGCCTCCTCACTGTTTGGCAATAAAGAAGTTACTTTCTTTCACCACCTGGATGCCTGGTGTACCAGTTGAATAAGGGACTGTGAATGCAGACAAAGGGCAGGACAGAATTGCTGCTCCTATGAACTGCAGCAGCCTTACCGAAGATAAACTCACAGCAGCCCTCTGATCAGATCCCCTGAATGTGGGGGATTTCCATCCCTTCCGACAACAGGGAAAGCAGAGGACCAATGTTACAACACTGTGCTGAGTGCCTTCCAGGGGGAGAAACATAGATACCATTTGTAAGCAGATCTAAGATTAAGACAGACTCCTTCAACTCGCAAATATTTCTGAAGAGGGGCAGACCCAGTCACAGGGTTTGGTCTCCTGTGGCATATCCCTTGTTTCAGCCCAGATGACTGGAGGTTATTCTGAATTGCTTGTGACATTAAGGCTGAAATCACGGGTGAAATCCTAGCCTTACAGAAGCAGGATAGGTAACACGGAATGTCTAAACTGGAACACATACTCTTTCTTTTTTCAAAGTCCACATCCAGTAAGGGAATGGAGTCCCATATTCATTTGAAAACTAGACAGTTATGGACTTAGTCCACACAAGCTTGCATTCACACCTCCCTGTTAGAGGCTTGTGTCATTTCCAAATCAATGTATGCCCCAAGCTTTTAAGAACATCAAAGAGGTTTTTAAAAGTACTTGCTACTGCCCCAACTTTAAATGACTTTTATTTTATTCTGTCTTCCATCTCTTCAAGTGGTTATCAAGTAAAATCTCTGAAACATTTTTCACAGCTGCTAAGACAGTTCTGTCAAAGTCAGCAGCACTGGGGAATGCTCCTGCACAATGGCCAGAGTTCTTGCTCCTACTCTCCTATCCCTTTACCTGTACCTGAAATGCATTATCAGCTATGGTTCTGTACCACTGCACCCACTTCAGCACTGGGATTTGGATGCTCTTCCAAATGTCAGAGAGATTTTCTTCTTCATTAAGCCCTCTAGGTTACAGGTAATGTCCGGTTATCATTATTAGCATTACCAATTACTGTGTTTTGCTGAGGGAAGATGGAGAGGTTGAATAGTGTTTTCCACCTTCTGCTTTCTTTCATAATGAAAAGAGGACTCATTTGCTATTGCCTCGAGGTACAGCTGGGAAATCTCTCATTCTTTGAACACTGGATAATTGGGACCTTATGACCTTTATTTAAGACTTATTTGCATGAAGCATTGAGTCTCACTTTTCTGGTCATTAGGGGAACAGCATTTTCCTTTACATCTCTGGACCCTGTCCAGCTTTCCAGGGTTCTTTTCCTGAGTACACCACCACAGCCTGGCTAAGGGCAGGTGTCCAAGGTGGACTCCTGACTGCCAGGACTTCAGCTGAGATTTTCCTCTCTGTTCTAGTGTCCCATGCTGACACTGATGTAGCTAAGGACACAGAAAGAAAAAAGAAACATTTGCACAGATGAAATTCCCATTTGGTGATGATATAACCAAGGCTCTTTACATGGTACAGGCCATTAGAGCTAAAGGATATGTAAAGGGAGCCTTTGGCAGGGAATACAGAACTAGGAAAGAAGTCACAATTCTAGTAACCTGCAAAACCAGACTGGACTCTTCTTCAAAGGATAGCAAAGCAGACAATAGCATGAATGTAGTCTTGAGAAATACTATGCCTAAAGACCTGTTCAAATTGAGCTTGTGTAATATGGTCTTTCACAGGTCTATTGGAGGTTCAGAGCTGGAGGTGGAAACTACCCCACAGAGCTGTTTCCATTGGCTTGACTTGCAAGCCTTCTGTCACTGCTTACATTTTCCTTGGTTCTCTTGGCCACTGCCCAGTCTCACAGACCATCATAAGGCTAAATAAAATATTTCAGTAGTGTCTTTACAAAAAGAGTCATTGCAGTCATCAGTGCTCATTGGGTAGCTGTCTGCAAAGAGCGAAGAGGCTGGTGTGCGTAAGGACTGGGATGAGGAACAAAAGAGAAGAAATAATGCCTTTCTGGAAATATGTGTATAAAATTACAGCCTTTTTTTTGGACTGATGTGAAGACTCTCCCATCCCATAAAATAGATTTGCAAATTTAAAGGGAGTGCAGAGAAAAGCAACAGAGTTCCTAAAAATCATGGGAATAATTTCATATAAAAAGCAGTTGAAAGCACTGCTTGTGTTTTCTTCAAGAAAGAGATGAACAGCAAGGGCTATGATGCTATGCCCTCTGTGCATAAATGCATACTGTATGATGCTATACTCATAATCAAAGGCATGAAGTAGGGCTATCACAAGCTTTTGCTATTTCTGTGATATAGCACAAGTACAGAAAGTATTTAAGGCAATGGTGGCCAATCTGTCACCAAACTTTATGGCCATTGTACGGTTGGTTGGAGTTGGGAAAGCTGTTAATGCCTCGTCAATCAGGTATTTTGTGTGCGTACACATACACACACACACACACACATATATATATACACGTATATGCCATATAACACTGCAGCTAATTAGCATCAAAAGAGAGAATACATCATGCTTTACCTGGTAAACTAAATCTTAGACAGTAGAAGACAGGGATGAGTCCCAGTAGTAGAGAAGCAGCTTACCCTAGATCTGCCCATAGCAGTGCTTTGTACTAACCACTGCAAGCACAATAAATGGATATTAGCTCTGGCTTGGCTTGGCAATTTCTATGTTCCTCTACCAGTTATTTGCATGGATCCTTGTGAGTACAGCTTCACCTCACCAGAGTCCATGAAATTTCCACAGAGATTGGAAGTGATCACTGCACTGGCATTGATAATCCAGTCTTAATGCATCTATTATATAGCTCTTGAGGAATGTCTAACTAATCTGACTGTTCTGACCTGGTGAACCTTCCAAATCCTTTTACCCTGCACGTGGCAGTCATCCATACCACAGAGTCAGTACTTCTAATTTTAAATTTCAGTTCCCTGGAGCTGCAAATCCCAGCTGATACTCTGCAAGCTTATATCCATCTGAAAAGTCCAGCCTACTTGATCCTAGAGTAAAGAGATGACACTGGCAGTGGTGCAGAGCACTTCTGGCAGCTACAGCAAACAGTCTACACTTAAATTCCATTGTCTGTCTGTCCAGACTGCCCACAGGTCTGCTATTTGAGCCCTTCTCAGCAGAAATTTTGTTCATCATTTATGACAGAAAGCCTTCCTCCCACAGAGCATTTTCTGAACATGATCTGAATGCAGATGCAGTGGGCCACTGTGGAAAACATTGTAATGAGAGTGACTTAAAGCAAAATCTAGGTGGAGTTCAACCATTGGTCTTGTCTGTAGAGAGCCATGTGTTAGCATGAGCGACCACTGTACAACATAGCACACACTGTGACACTGGCAGGCACTGCCTTAAACAATGTCACCTCTATGTGGTTTGGAAGAGCAACAGCTGTAGCTGCCAACACCATAAAGGGTGAAAGACTGCTGTCACCTTTCCTATAATTTGCAGCCTTCACAAAATAAGCCAGTCAACCAGCCTGGAGTGTCCATGCACTTCTTACTGAGGTCCCAAAAGAACTGGTACCCCTTAGGCATGAAGGAGTGGTTACCCTGCTCTCCTCAAGAGGCCTTTTACAGAGTCAGCCCACACCTTGTCATCAGGAAATATGCTTAATGTCACCTATGATTTTATTAAAAGAGGTCAAGTACTGCTTCACCACTGGCCCACTAGTGCAGTTCCCACCTCTACAGGGCAAGCTGCATCTCATCAGGGAACAGCAGACCTGAGGCCCACATGGGACAAGAGACAGTATTTCACTGCAATAGAGGAGGAAATCCTGCACCTGTGTCAGGTTGTGTGTAGGAAAATTGTGGCATTCCACTTTTCTCACCCTGCCCCTCACGAGGCGATTTGCACCAATGCAAACCCAGCTATGAAATACCTATGAGACGTTTACATGTTTAGATGTTTTATGTAGACACAATACAAAGATTAAAAATGTCAGAGCAACTGAGGACAGGACACATACTTCATACTTCAGCATCCATCAGGTAACCTAAACTGCATTTATAGTTTTATTTTGTTGCTGGAGCAGTACTACAGACAAGAAAATGCTGCCATGCATGCTTAGAGTTGCTCTCCTTGGGGCAGTCATGGGAAGACTACTGTATTTGCACTGCTTTCCTTGGCTGCCAGGTGTAGCAGCAGAGATAAGCTCCCTTGAAACAGGAATGGCAGTGAGGTTGTTCTGCTTCATGCCAGCTACTCCTGGGCCAAGACTGAAATTCCAAGTCACGCAGCTTCAGTCCTCTTGCATAGTGCAGGCTGCATGTTCTGGCTGGTACGAGACAATAGACAGTCTCCCTTTCCAAATCTTTATACAGCCAGTGCTCCCAAAGTGCAGCAAGTATTGTCCTTTCATCAATATGGGGACTGAACTGAAAACAAAGAACTGATTCAACTGTAAACCATGAAAAAGGTTCCACAGGGACTTGCTCCCACTGAGGAAGGGAAGATGGTGCCTCCCAGTGCTCCTTGCTTGCAGGATACAGGGCCCTGGGGGAACTGCTGACCCGCTTACATGCAAAGCACTTATCACCTGGCTGATTTTTCATTTCAGCTGTGAAGGTGCTCCATTGTAAAGCTATTTCATCAAGCATGGAAAAGCATTCTCTATTTCCCAACAAAAGAAGATCCATTTGTTTCCTTAGGCACAATTTACTCTTTCACATTTCTGGGCTTTGTATTCTTAGCTGACAATCTGAGAGTGCTTTGATGTGAGAGCCAATCAAATTTGGAGGTGAGACTTGAAAACTTGTGAAAGTACAAATCGAATCTAACATTGTGTGACATTCACCTCCTCCCTGGGAAGACATCTTAGCCCATCTTCTTCCATAGTCTGCTTTGCTGGATGCTGATCTCGTTTCAAAACTGCATTAACAGACTCTTTCCAGTAACTTTCATGGAGACTCTCTGGACTTAAGCCAATGAAGCCAAGATTAGAATGAGTCTCACTTCCTCATCCATATGTGATGTATAAATTCCCCCCAATCACTTTTGAATTTTGTCCTGTTGAGTAGGTTGGCATCTAAGGGAGCCTCTCTAAGCATAATACCAACACCAAAGAGGCAAAAGCTGGATCATAAGAAGAAAACCTATAAACTTAAGTCTTGACAAGGATGCTCAGATGAGAAGACAACTTCTTGGCATTCTTGTCATCCACCAAAATACATGAAGAGGTCTGAGAGATTATTCTTTTTACATCAATCCTTCATTGCCACTGAACAAAGCCCACTGACTCGTTTCACGCCTTATCCAGGTTGGAAGCCATCTCTTTTTTCCATCTACACAGAGAATTGCTTAGGAACTGCCCTACTGTACAACTGGGAATGCTTGGGGTTCCAGACCAATTGGATGCTATTGGATACAGGACAGTTGTCTGAAGCTGTTTCCTAGGCCACTACCAACAGACAGATAGAGCTTGTGGAACTGAGTAACAAGGAGAGGCGAGGGCTGTCAGGGGAACAACTGACTGGTACAGAGAACCACTCTGTCTCTCCCCCACTCCAGAAATATTAAACATTAAAATCTGTGCACTTGTCTTTATCTGGTTAGTTATTCCTTTCCCCACTTCCTGTCTTTTTCTGTCCTGACAATAAATAAAGGCAAAAATCTCTCCTGGGTATAAATTAAATGCCCCTGCATTTTGCTTGTGCTTGCACCAGGGAAGGTATGCACAGATAGCACAATACAGCGATTGTAGTAAATTTCAAGGCAGATGAACATCACCACCCCAAAGTAGCATGGTCGGCAAGCCTCAGGGTAGTAGCAGCCAAGCAAGCCATGGCAACCAGCCAACCAATGACACTGGCCAGGAGCCAATTTGATTTATTTTTGGCAGCCTGACACTGCACACTACTGTGCTGGTCTTCGATCACAGAAATGATAAGAGGTGACCTTTGAAGGCCAAGGGGACTGATGAAGCTGAAAGAGGATCTGTCCCTGGGCTGGAGAAGAACTGAAGTGGCAGATGTCCCCTCTTTCATGAATGACCATCACAGCCATGCCAGCAACCACCAGTGCTGTGTTTGCTGGGGGATGACTGGGAGAAAGGTCGGGATCTGGCAAATGTGTTTAAGTCTATGGAAAGAGTAAGTACCGAGAGAGACAGAGAGGTTTAAAGATGTAAGAGTGAGTAATAGGATGAAGATGGCAAAAAGAAAACACAGGCTTTCTGTCAGGAAATATTTCCTGTCTGTGGGTACTTTTGTAATGTGAAGATGCTCTTCAGAGGAATATTCTTTAAGAAGGAAGCAGCCTCCTACTATTGTGGATATTGTGCTACAGAGTGTATTGCAAAGCACAGCCCGGAATCCTCAGAGAGATGGACAAGGAGACCTCTTTAATCTTTTTTGCATTTCTTTCTTGGATGACTCCTGGGGCACTTAGCCAGCTGTTCAGGTTTGTGACTGGAAGGCTGATATCATACTGGAATTGGAATTCAAGAAAAATCTATATTCATTAATATTTTAAAGAGGCTATCAGCTTGACTCTGGCCACACACCTTCCATGTTTGCTTTCTGCAAACATTGGTAAGCTTGAGTGTTACTGCATGCATACTGAATAAGTATAAATGGATGCACATACTGGTCTTGAACACTTGATCACTGAAAACTCATTTTTAAATACATATATTTGACTGCAGATTTTCCAGCTGCCTCTGTTGGTTAGATATTTACATAAGTAATAGTATCATGTGCAAATGCATATTAAATCGTGCATTTTAAATGGCCACTTCAAATGTGGCCATGAATGGTTGGCCACTTCAAATGATGTTAAAACCAACAAGAGCCCGGGGAAGATATCTGAAAATTATTTGGAATATTGCATAGAAATAAACCATTCTTTCATGAGTGACGACTCAAAACAGGTAAAATGAAATGAAAATTAAAATCAAATAGCTTGCTACTATGAATTCCCTACCTCTATCCATTACAGCAGATTAATCTGAATAAAAATGGAATGTCAATTCAAAGCAGAATCATTCTTGCTTTTAGGAATAAGGCACCCCAAGTCTTAAATAATGGGGAATTAGCATTCATTATCCTGTGTACAGAGGACCCCAAAACACTGATTCATCCTGTCCTATTCTTGCCATTGATGTTTATACCTTTGCCCAAGTATAAAACCGACACAAGTACAGCATGCAACATAGCAAATTATGTCCCACTAATCACATGACATTCATGTTGCCACTCAACTCATCATATAAAGTAAGAACAAATGGCTGGAGACCTGGACAACAAAAAGCAAACATGGACAATACAATTGCAAGGCTTATTTCTAGAAACTTCTAAATAAGCAGAAGTAAAACCAGGAACCCTTTGTAGCTGAGTACAATCAGTTTAGACTCGCGCTCTTTAAGGCTGCTCCCCTTGCCTATACCTTAAATCACAAATGTCCTACATGAGTTCCTCTCCCAGTATTTAATCTGTCCTTTTGGATATCTGTTCTTCCCTATCTGACCACTTTGTTGAGCAGGAATAGAGTTGCCTGAAGGCCCAGGTTAGCTATGAAGCTTGGAAGCCTAACTGAAGAGTGGGAGTTGCAATTTGGGGAGGAGAAGTAGTGGACCAAATGAAACTATGGAGTAAGTACAACACTGGGTGCTGAGACTCTCTAACATTTACATCAGGCTGTTTATGAACATCAAGGTGATATGCAACATTTTTCACCAACAAGCTAATGAATGCAGAATGCCCTGTACAACTGAGTATTTCATTAATGTGGAGGCCAGTTTTGCTTGATACTGCCTCTTAATTGAATTTCATTTGGAGTCTACCTCCAATGTTACCTTTTTTTTGTTTATGTTCTATTTCTTTGATAAAACAAGAAAGGTAAAGAACAAGAGAGAAAAATATCCTCATGTCTGATGCATTTTCTACTCAGCTCAGTATCACAATTTAAAATCAGTTCTTCTTTAGGGTTTTTAAACATTATATGTTTGTCAAAAAATCTCCACTTTTGCCTCTCAAGACTCTTCACCCACTTACCAGGGGAACTGGTTAAGCAGACTTGCACTCAGTCAACAGCAAGGAATTGAAAACACCTCTTAGAGAGACTTTTGGTATTCAACCCCCTTCTGTCCTCACTCACTGAGCCGTCAGGGCTCTTAATCTTTCCTTTCCCTACCTGGTTCTCTTACTATCCACATTTGAATCAGCTTACACATCTAAAAGCTTCATGCAAGCTTGGCTGTCATGAGGTACTCCAAGCAGAGACCCTACAAGGATAGGTGTGGATGAAACTATAAGCACTGCTGATAAAAAGATGTTCCTGACTAGGATGTGGTTGTACTAAGAATCTCATCCACACACAAGCAGACAGAAGAAAGACCCTTTTGACTCCATGACCATCCCATCAGCAAGGTCTCCTGCAGTATGAGAGAGCTTTTGTCTTGTGAGATTTTCAGCTAAATTTGCAAGCCTCTAGTGAGCTGCTTAAGTTGCTCCACTGGAGCTGTCTGTGCTAGTGTGACTGAGAAGGTTCATCACTATCTTTAGCACATGCAGATCTTGGGGAGCTCTCCCTTCAAGCCTCCCAGCTGGCAGACACTCTCCTGCCACCATGGATAAAAGGGCTGATGGCACCTCCATCTAGAGGAACGGGAACCTCAGCAGGAGCTGCAGTATCTCAAAAAGCTGATTCAAAGCAGGAAAGAGGGTGTTAAGCAAGAAATTAATCTCCCCCACCCCTAAGAACTAGCAAGGGGATTCTCTTGTTAACTCTTGATCTAATCCCCACACCAGCTCTTGCTCCCAGGAGCCCAAGGGAGCTATCCATTTCTGGAGAGGCCCATTCCCTAGTGAGGCATTCACTCACCTGTCTTCTCTTCGGTTTGGCTGCTCTCCACTGTCTCCATTTGGGGTTGCGCTGTTGCCTTGGCAGTAGCATCCTCTGCGGCAGGGGTGGTGGTGGCAGTGGTGTCAGCAGCAGGCACGTCGGCTTGTTTAGGCTCCTCTTTGTCTTGGGCTTCGTCAGCCTTCAAGGACGGCGAGTTATCAGTGGAAGCTTTAGTGGCACTTTCCCTTTCGGGGGCAGCGGCAGCAGCGGGCTTTTCCTCTGAGGAGGCAGCAGGAGTGGCAGCCTGTGGGGCTGGCTGCTCTGAGCCCGTGTCAGCGGCTCCGTCTCCTTTTTTCTCCTCTGCTGGCGCGCTGCTGTCTTTGCTGCCCTCCTCCTGCTGGGCACTGTCAGCGGCGGCTGCTTCTGTGGCAGCAGGAGCCTCGCTTTCTTTGTTCTCGGCCGCTCCGCCAGCAGGGCCTTCCTCCTTCTTGTCGGCGGCATCAGTCTCAGATGCTGGGGCATCTCCCTTCTTCTCCCCCTTGAGCTTTTTCCTTGTTATGTGTCCGCGGAAGCTGGCCTGGATTTTGGTGGCTGCCTTATGAGCTTTATCTTCTGGTTTGATGCCATCTTGCTCAATCTTTTGGTCTCCGTCCTCATTTTTTTCAACCTTTGAAGAAGAGCAAGGGAGGAGGGCAGAGGAGAAAAGAGGGAGATAAGTTAAGATTTCTTCAGGTGTAGCAGAAGCTTTAATTTTATTGAGAATGTCCCACCTTCCCCTCCTGCTAACAAGTGACATGTTTCAAAACAAGCCTTTCCATTTGGTGTGGGTTTGGAGCCAGGTGGCCCTAATTTCATCCCAAGGCTGGACAGACATAGGTCTCCAGCCAAACCTCCAGCCAGAGGTTTGTAAAAGGAATTTAAAGCACCTCATCATCTCCGTCAGCAATGCTGAGAGCATCTTGGCTGTGTGGAAAGGCTTGCACCAGCTGGGTTGTCTCTATTCCCAAGATTTATTTTCCCATTCATTTTGAAATACACCAATTTTTTCCCCCACTCATTTTCAAAACGCTCTCCCGCGGGGGATTTTCACAGTCCTTCCAAATCCACCTCTGCCTTCAAGATGGTGTTTCTTTTTAATGACACCTTGTTTCACAGGTGTGTGACTCTAATGACACCAAGTGCTTTGTCTTTTATGGCTTTTTGGCTCGGGATTGCCAACAGAGAATAGGATTGCTGCTCTCCCCACAGCAGTTCCGTGCTGTCAGATGCACACAGATATTCACAGGATGTACTCCGCACGAACGCCCTGCCAGCGCTCCGAGCGCTTTGCCTTTGCTCTCCACTCATGGTTTCACTGAAGGATTAATAGGCAGATTAATATCACTCTTTCCAATTTCAGCAGACTATTATTATTTCTTTGACTATTGGGGGGAATTCAGCCTTATAACAAAGAACAGGCATTCCCCATGTTTTTTAGACTTAAATCATGCATTAAAGTCTTAAATGGGACCAAAACAGAGCCTGTGCCTCACGCTGGTCTGCTGCAGAGAGATAATGCTCAGCTTATAAACCTCTACTGCATCTACAGGACAGATCACACTTCACCCCAACAATTTAGCAGCCCCTGGGCAAATAACAGCTCAGCTGCATATTGATGAAAGGACACTGTTCTATTAATAGTCCCATTGGGAAGCATTCAAAAGACCTTCTCGGAAGCAGAGCCACTGGTCTCTTTGCTGTCTGCACCTGGTTTCCATCACTGGCTCAGGTCACAAAATGAAGGAAACAAGCTGACTGGGAAAGATAGAAGCATTTACTCCTGGGTAGGAAGAGAGAACCACTCCCTTGGCCATTGAAACTGAGATGTGCCATCTGGGGAAGGGCTTCTGACCAGAAGAGCAGAGAGAGGGGACATTCAGTAAAAGCGTGGCAGAAAGAAGGGGGAAGAAGCCACTGCAACATGCAGATATGCCACTGGAAACATCGTGCCTGTGGAGAGGGGGAAAGAAGAGTGGCCACAGCAGCCGCACTCCCTGGGAACCAGACTGGAAATGATCATTTCCACAGCACAGGAGTGGGTCAAGCACACCTGTGGAAGTGATGCTTGGCCAGGGAACCAGTCGGGTGTCCACTGCCATGCCATGGGTGGTACCCAGTATGTCCCACTGGGTCCCCAGTGATCCCTCACCCTAGCACTGGTACCCATCATTCTTTAAGTGGGTATGGTGGCCAAGGAGTGAGCAGCCCCAAACCATCAAGGAAAAGAGCCACCCCACACATCTGAGCAGGGATGTGGACGGGTCTGTATACAGCAGGAAGTGAGATGGGAGGAACACTAAGTGCCAGGATGCTTATGCAGGGAGTGAGAAAGGCTGTGAATGAATATGTAAATGGCATTAATACACAGAATTCTGCAGAAGGAATTTTTGTGCTCCAATTTTTTTGCCCAGGGACAAAATGGTTGCTGCACCAATCACAGGGACACAGCTGAGCATTATGTCTACACTTCCCCAAGTGCATTAAATGACGCAGGATGGAAAATGGGCTTTCATGTTTGTCTCAGCTTGTCAGAGAGCAGGTGATGGTTATGTGTAAAGACAATGTAGGCACCAGCAGGCTGCCACCACTCATGTGTGTCTTGCACAGCTAACTCAACACTGTTATTCAGCATCTGGGGGAAGCTTTTCAGCCTACTTCAGCACAAGGAGGTGGAAACAAATTGGAAGTATGTTTAACTTGCCAGGGTAGTGCAGAGCTCCACACAGGCTCATCCATCCTGTTCCTTAGACAAGTTTTGCAGCTTGCAGTAAGTCCTGTGTTGCTGTGGCAACCTAACTGCTAATACCTGAACTAGCTGGTTTAAGGAGATCTTGGGTATGCCAGCATTGCACTGTAGCCACAGCAACATGAAGATAGACTGGTAACAGCACTGTATTACACTTAGATGCTGTAGCTTTGACTCCTTCTCCCCAAGGAAAACCAGCAAGACTGGGAGACTGGAAGGACAATTTAGACATAACTACAAGGCCCTAAGGGTCCAGTCCCCATGCCTGATTCCTGCAAAACCATTAGTGAATGTGACAAAATTGTTAATCCCTGGACAAAGATGAAAAACATTGATTGAAGGGAGACCATTCTTGCCACTGGCCTTGTTGCTCTTTCATCCCACATACCTCCTACACCAACCAAGACAGCTATTACAGGTCGTGGACTGCTGCACACCCGGCTCTCCGACTCCAGAGGAGCTGCCCTGTTACCTGGGCTATGCAGCCCTGTAAAGGTTTATCTCCTTCCCTCTGCTAGCCACAGCCCAGGGCACAGGGAGCCACAGGGTCAGCTCTTGTGCTATTTTGACAGAAGCCCTCACAGAGAGCTGTGACTGCCAGTCAGCCTGGCAGGGGATGGGAGAGCACGTCTCTCCAGGGAGGTCAGACCAAAACCTCTCACCTGCACCTACAGCATGGCAAAGCTAAAAGGCTCTTTTGCTATTCCAGTGACATCATTGTCTTCTTCTCCCAGTTGGGGTGACATCCATCTGAGTCCTTGCCAGATCCCAAATTGTGCAACTGCAAAATGTATTTCCAGTAGGGTGCTTTCAGCATAATTTCAGATACAAAAGATAAGAAACATGAGACTGGAGCAGAGGTGGAGCTCAAGACTGTGGATGAAAGAAATGTACTAATAGTTTGTCTTTGCCAACTGTGGCCCTCAGGAATCCTGTTTCTATTCAGTCCTTCCCCAGGCATTTGAAAGCACTTTTTTTTCAGGCTACTGGCCTGCAGGTACTTCTGAGGTAGGACATGGTATCCACAAAGTATGTGGTACATGTTGTATAACAATGGGTTGGGTGAGGAACAAGTTGTTCAGGGGAAAACTTCTGTTCACACACAAAAAAAAAAGCCCCAAAGGCTTTTCACCTGTGGATTATGTGCACAGCAAATAAACCTTAATTAAGGAAGCACTCAAAAATAACCTGTATACAGCAGAAGCTCCTGGAAAGCAATTTGTCTTCCTTGGAAAGCTAAAAGGGTGAGTCAGCCCTGCCAGGATGCATTCAAAACCATCTCAGTGGAAAACAAGAAATCTGTCTGTCTTATCAATCTCCCAAGCGTTCATGACATCTTGGCTGTAGTATTGTGGCTAGAATAAAGTGGCTATTATTACTAGTGTTTGCATGGAATCTAGAGCTCCCAGACAGGCATCAGATCTGATAGGGATTGGTTTCAGATACTAGTATTCCATCGCCCCCTCCCCTTCATTTACACATTTATGTGTAAAGCAAACTCATACTAATACCTAATACTGACATATTCACGATACTGTCAGGTTACATGCAATGTATTGCCATTTTACACAGAGCAAATGTGCTCTGTTACATTTAGTGTTAAACAAATCATGGATGCTGTAATGGCAGGACGTAACTGAGGCAGGTGGATGCAGAGCTAAATGGACATATAACACAACATAGTCAAACAAGTCCATTTTTTTATTCAGACCGTCCTCACATACCCAAGGAAGCCAGTGTGTAAAGCTTTGCCTTTATGAAACACTTTTATGTCTCTATCTACACAGCCCACAGCATCTTTCTAGTCCTAGAGGGATGATCCTCTCACCATCCCCATCTGCTTGTCTGCCACACCTCCAGGTTTCTAGGACATCCCTTCCCAGGCAGACTGTTCCTGTAAGTGAGACTTTCCCTGCTATCACGTAGCTGAGAGAGCAGGAGACAAGAAATTAATGTTTAAGACACAGATGGGGCAGAGGTTAGCTCTTAGGTACTAGGAATGTAGAAATTTCCTGGAGCCATGACAAGAAGATTTCTAATCTCTGGCCACTTTTGCAACTTCCATCTTCAAACTCACAGCTTACAGAGGGGTCAAATTATGGCAAAGAATTAAGGAAGTATTAGTGCAACCTCCAGACCCTTTTATATGTCTCCTACGCTGGTATTTCGGGAAAGGAAAAATGGAGAAACTAGGTGTTTTCTAGATATTCCATATGTTTTCAGCCACATATTGGCAAAGAAAGGAGAGGACTGAGTGCTTTGGTCCTTGCTTGCTGTTAGTTCACTTGTCTCTCATGGCGCACCTCATTGCCTCTCCTTGGAAAAATAATCACATAGTTTTGTATTTTGAATGCTGGGATGGAGAGACCAAGAAAGAACTTACTGTTTCACTGAAAGGTGTTTGAGTATTACACAGCTTCCTCTGCCTCTCTCTCTAGCTCTCCTTTTCCTGGTGTTTCTCTGCCCTCCAATATATGGCATGTATCACCCACCTTAATGTTCATCCTAGGATCAGGCTGCTGTATGCTATAGCCATGCTATGAGCTCAGCCGTCACCCTGGTACCCTGCTCCTTTCTGTCCCTAGTTAGGAGCTCCTCTTAAACGTGACACCAAATCCC